>NC_057805.1:375578672-375941108 GCF_018294505.1 Triticum aestivum
AAACCGCCGGAGCCGCGCCGGAGTTCGCAAATCTCGCTGTTCGGTTTTTTTCGGTTTAGGTAAAAACCGTCGGTTTTTTTAAAACCCTAGTTACGTTTTTTTATCGGTTCGTTGGTTTTCTCGGTTTAGTTTATTTAGCGGACGTTCATCCGTACGTTCATTTTACGAACGGCTTTCGCCCATTAGTCACAGACAACGAACGTTCGTTCGTTAGCCTGTTCGTCCGTTTTTCTTTTTCTCGGGTTTTTCGCGATTATTTTCGATCGCGATTTCCGATCCGATTTTCGTTTTAGTTTATCTTTTCGCTCGTTTATCGGAATCAGGCGAATCAAGCGCCTAGATCTTCATCTCGAAACCCTCTTTCTGTTTAACCAACTTGAACAAGATTTTGGTACTGTAAAATTTGACTTTAGTCCAGATTAGTAATTGGATCTTGTTTCTTTCGCAGTTTGAGTTTCGTTGCTCCGTTTGATTTGATTCTTTTTGCAAACCGGAGTTCTTAATTTGAACTTTCTGGTTAGATCTTCTTATTTGAGCTTTACCCGTGCATCTTTGATTGATTGCTTATGCATGCTATTGTTTGTTTGTGATAGAATTCCCGGAGTGCAAAGCGTGCTACTACGAGTCCCTAGGTTTTGCGGATCGTCAGCAAGGCAAGTAACACATTGATCATACTCTTTCATACCCAGTTTTTATGCATTAGTTCCAATCCTCCAACACTGCATGATTAGGATGTGATTTAATTATGGGTTTGGGAAGTAGTTGATGATGTAGAACCTATTGCCTTGTTTTGTTATCAAACCTTGGGAGTTACTTCTACGTTATTCTTATATTGCTATGCTATGCTCGTAGACGTGGATTGGGTTGAGTGTATCCATGACAGATGTGAGATTGTTAATAATGGTTCAACTTAAGGTGGCAACTTTAATACACACCTGGGTGGATTGCTTGTTTGGGCACCTGGAGAATCCAGCGTTGTCCTAGGATATCCCGGAGTACCCGTGTGATTTTCCTACGGTCCGCCACCCAGGCTCAAAGGGATCATAAGATTATTCATGCTAGAAACTTTCGTGTGCAGCCACAAGCCATTATGGGCTCTGGCATAGTTGAGTATGTTGTGTGACCTCTTTCAGTGGTGGGCTAGCAGATGTAGAGGGAAAGTAGGTGTAACTGTCCACCCAGAGTAAAGAGTTAATGCTTCCGAAAGACTGTGTCTCGGTCATCCGTTTCTCAAACATCATGTAGTGCGAGAAATTCAACGGAGGAGATCGAGTCTTGTGGGGAAAGTGCGCAAACCTCTGCAGAGTGTACAATCTAATCATGGTTAGCCGTGTCCCCGGTTATGGACATCTTGAGTATCTAGTACTTGGATTATCCTATTGTATCTCATCACTCTAATTTAATTTGATGGGTTAATGAATTACTTTAATTGGGATTGAGTTGGAGGAACCTTCTCAATGATGTTTCAACTACCATGATTGTTAAAATAAAACTTATTCCTTTGTTGTAGGGGAAAATTGGCTTTTCACAAAAACCTTATAACCATAGAGCATCCATCAGCCATATTTGCATATAGTGATAGCATTATTCTGTTCATTGCTCTATTGTGTTACATTGCTAGCATATTCCATGTGCTGACCCGTTTTCGGGCTGCAACGTATCGTGTTGCAGACTTTTTAGACGAGGAGTAAGGTTCGCTAGGTCGTTGCCGTGCAGCTCAGCTGTGCCGTTGGAGTTGATGGACTCACTTTATCTTCCAAGCCTTCCGCTTTTATCGTATTAGATGGCCTTAAGCCATATTTATTGTAATAAGTTCTCTTTTGAGACATTTCGATGTAATAAGTGTGTGATTGCTACTCTATTATAAATCCTTCGAGTACTATATGTGTCAGCATTACCGATCCGGGGATGACACCGAAGCATAGAGACTTGACCGTTTGAGGTCGGGTCGCTACAATATCTCACCCAAAACTTGAAAACTTCAATCACACAAAACTTAACGGAACTTCGTGAGATAGGTTAGTATGATAAAGAGTAAACCATTTCACTTTGGTATTGTACAAGACAAGAATCATAATTGTTTCCACACAATTACTACTGTAGCATATCATTTCAACAATTTATATTGAGCAATATAAGCCATAGAAACTAGGAAACAAGCAAACTATGCATTGAGAACAGAATCTATCCAAAACAGAACCGTTTGTAGTAATCTGTACTCAAACCATACTTCTGCCACTCCATAAATTATGAAAAAAATAGGACCACGTGATCAATTTGTATATTATTCTTCTTCAAAAAGAATCAACCCAAAAGCACTCTTCTGTTAACAACGAGGATTATTTTCGTGAGCGCAAAAGTTTCTGTTTTTCAGCAAGATCAAATCAACTATCACCCAACATGATCCCAAAGGCTTTACTTGGCACTTTATTGAAACAAAAGCAATAAAACATGATCAATACAGTAGAATAATCATGTGAACACACAAAAACAGTAGGTAAAAGTGTTGGGTTGTCTCCCAACAAGCGTTTTTCTTTAATGCCTTTTAGCTAGGCATGATGATTTCAATGATGCTCGCATAAAATATAAGAATTGAAACACAAAGAGAGCATCATGAAGCATATGACTAGCACATTTAAGCCTAACCCACTTCCTATGCATAGGGATTTTGTGAGCAAATAATTCATGAGAACAAGAATCATCTAGCATAGGAAGGAAAAACAAACATAAATTCAAGATTTTCAACACATAGAGAGGAAACTTGATATAATTGCAATTACTACAAGCATATGTTCCTCCCTCATAATAATTTTCAGTAGCATCATGAATGAATTCAACAATATAGCTATCACATAAAGCATTCTTTTCATGATCCACAAGCATAGAGATTTTATTACTCTCCACATAAGCAAATTTCTTCTCATCAATAGTAGTGGGAGCAAACTCAACAAAAAACTATCATGGGAGTGAAAATTAAAATCATCATGACAAGTTTCATGGTTATCATTATTATTTATAGCGTACATGTCATCACCATAAACATCATAGATAGCAACCTTGTTCTCATAATAACTAATTGAAACCTCTTCCGAAATATTGGATCCATCACTAAATAAAGTCATGACCTCTCCAAATCCACTTTCATAATTATTACAATAAGATTCAACACCCTCCAAAATAGTGGGATCATTAGTACCTAGAGTTGACACTCTTCCAAACCCACTTTCATCAATATAATCATCATAAATAGGAGGCATGCTTTCATCATAATAAATTTTCTCATCAAAACTTGGGGGAGTAAAAATATCATCCTCATCAAATATAGCATCCCCAAGCTTGTAACTTTGCATATCATTAGCATCATGGATACTCAAAGAATTCATACTAACAACATTGCAATCGTGCTCATCATTTAAATATTTTGTGCCTAACATTTTATTGACTTCTTCTTCTAACAATTGAGCACAATTTTCCGAACCATCATTTTCAAGAAAGATATTATAAAGATGATCAATAATACGATGCAACCTCAATTCCATTTTTTATGTAGTTTTGTTTTATAAACCAGACTAGTGATAAAACAAGAAACTAAAAGATTCAATTGCAAGATCTAAAGATATACCTTCATGCACTCACCTCCCCGACAACGGCGCCAGAAAAAAGCTTGATGTCTACTACGCAACTTTATTCTTGTAGACTCGTGTTGGGCCTCCAAGCGCAGAGTTTCGTAGGACAGTAGCAATTTTCCCTCAAGTGAATGACCTAAGGTTTACCAATCCGTGGGAGGTGTAGGATGAAGATGGTCTCTCTCAAACAACCCTGCAACCAAATACAAGAAATCTCTTGTGTCCCCAACACACCCAATACAATGGCAAATTGTATAGGTGCACTAGTTCGGCGAAGAGATGGTGATCAAAGAGTAATATGGATGGTAGAAATATATTTTTATAATATGAATAAATAAAAACAACAAGGTAGCAAATAGTAAATGGGCACAAAAACGGTATTGCAATGCTTGAAAATGAGGCCTAGGGTCCGTACTTTCACTAGTGCAATCTCTCAACAATGCTAATACAATTGGATCATATAACCACCCCTCAAAGTGCGATGAAGAATCACTCCAAAGTTCCTATCTAGCGGAGAACATAAGAATAATTTTTTTGCAGGGTACAAAACCACCTCAAAGCTATTCTTTCCGTTCAATATATTCAAAAGTTCTACTAAAATAACACAAAGCTATTCTTTCTGTTCGATCTATCCTAGAGTTCGTACTAAAATAACATCAAGCAAATTCATATTCATAATACTCAATCCAACACAAAGAACTTCAAAGAGTGCCCCAAGATTTCTACCAGAGAAACAAAGACAAGAACGTGCATCAACCCCTATGCATAGATTACCCCAATGTCACCTCGGTAATCCGTGAGTTGAGTGCCAAAACATATATCAAGTGAATCAATACGATACCCCATTGTCACCACGAGTATTGAATTGCAAGACAAATATCAAGTGTTCTCAAATCCATAAAAGTATTCAATCTGATAACAAAGAAATCTCAAAGGGAAAACTCAATTCATCACAACAAGATAGAGAGGGGAAAACACCATATGATCCGACTATATTAACAAAGCCCAGGATACATCAAGTGAAGGAAATATGCCCTAGAGGCAATAATAAAGTTATTATTTATTTCCTTATTTCATCATAAATGTTTATTATTCATGCTAGAATTGTATTAACCGAAAACTTAGTACATGTGTGAATACATAGAAAAAACATAAGTGTCCCTAGTATGCCTCTAACTTGACTAGCTCGTTTAAAAGATGGTTATGTTTCCCAATCCTAGACATGTGTTGTCATTTGATGAACGGGATCACATCTTTAGGAGAATGATGTGATGGAAAAGACCCATTCGTTAGCTTAGCATTATGATCGTTACAGTTTCATTGCTACTGCTTTCTTCATGACTTATACATGTTCCTCAGACTATGAGATTATGCAACTCCCAAATACCGGAGGAACATCAAGTGTTGAAGGTCAACAAGACCACTAGTTTCAAGAAAAATGGCAAAGGAAAGAAGGGGAACTTCAAGAAGAACGGCAAGAAAGTTGCTGCTCAGGGGAAGAAACCCAAGTCTGGACCTAAGCGTGAAACTGAGTGCTTCGACTGCAAAGGGACTGGTCACTGGAAGCGGAACTGCCCCAAGTATTTGGCGGATAAGAAGGATGCCAAAGTGAAAGGTATATTTGATATACATGTTATTGATGTGTACCTTACTAATGCTCGTAGGAGTGCCTGGGTATTTGATACTGGTTCTGTTGCTCATATTTGCAACTCGAAATAGGGGCTACGGATTAAACGAAGATTGGCTAAGGACGAGGTGACGATGCGCGTGGGAAATGGTTCCAAGGTCGATGTGATCGCCGTTGGCACGCTACCTCTACATCTACCTTCGGGATTAGTTTTAGACCTAAATAATTATTATTTGGTGCCAGCGTTGAGCATGAACATTATATCTGGATCTTGTTTGATGCGAGACGGTTTCATTTAAATCAAAGAATAATGGTTGTTCTATTTATATGAGTAATATCTTTTTTGGTTCTGCACCCTTGCTGAGTGGTCTATTTTTGTTGAATCTCGATTGTGATGATACACATGTTCATAATATTGAAGCCAAAAGATGCAAAGTTGATAATGATAGTGCAACTTATTTGTGGCACTGCCGTTTAGGTCATATCGATATAAAACGCATGAAGAAACTCCATGCTGATGGGCTTTTGGAATCACTTGATTACGAAACAGTTGGTGCTTGCGAATCGTGCCTCATGGGCAGGATGACTAAAACTCCGTTCTTCGGAACAATGGAACGAGCCACCGACTTATTGGAAATAGTACATACCGATGTATGTGGTCCAATGAGTGTTGAGGCTCGTGCCGGGTATCGTTATTTTCTTACCTTCACAGATGATTTGAGCAGATATGGTTATATCTACTTACTGAAGCATAAGTCTAAAACGTTTGAAAAGTTCAAAGAATTTCAGAGTGAAGTGGAAAATCATCATAACAAGAAAATAAAGTGGAATAGTTTGAGTTACAAGTTTGCTCTTCATTTGAAACAATGTGGAATAGTTTCACAACTTACGCCACCTGGAACACCACAGCGAAATGGTGTGTCCGAACGTCGTAACCGTACTTTATTGGATATGGTGCGATCTATGATGTCTCTTACAGATTTACGGCTATCGTTTTGGGGTTATGCTTTAGAGACGGTTGCATTCACTTTAAATAGGGCACCATCAAAATCCGTAGAGACGACGCCTTATGAACTGTGGTTTGGCAAGAAACCAAAGTTGTCGTTTCTTAAACTTTGGTGCTGCGATGCTTACGTGAAAAAGCTTCAACCTGATATGCTCGAACCCAAATCGGAGAAGTGTGTCTTCATAGGATACCCAAAGGAAACTGTTGGGTACACCTTCTATCACAGATTGAAGGCAAAATATTCGTTGCTCAGAAAGGATCCTTTCTAGAGAAGGAGTTTCTCTCGAAAGAAGTGAGTGGGAGGAAAGTTGAACTTGATGAGGCAATTGTACCTTCTCCCGAATTGGAAAGTAGTTTATGACAGAAATCAGTTCCAGTGATTCCTACATCAATTTGTGAGGAAGCTAATGATGATGATCATGAAACTGCAAATCAAGTTACTACAGTACCTCGTAGGTCTTCCAGAGTACGGTCCGCACCAGAGTGGTATGGTAATCCTGTTCTGGAAGTCATGTTACTAGACCATGGTGAACCTGCGAACTATGAGGAAGCGATGATGAGCCCAGATTCCACGAAATGGCTTGAGGCCATGAAATCTGAGATGGGATCCATGTATGAGAACAAAGTGTGGACTTTGGTGGATTTGCCCGATGATCGGCAAGCCATAGAAAATAAATGGATCTTCAAGAAGAAGACCGACGCTGACGGTAATGTTACTGTCTACAAATCTCGACTTGTTGCAAAAGGTTTTCGACAAGTTCAAGGAGTTGACTACGATGAGACTTTCTCACCAGTAGCGATGCTTAAGTCCGTCCGAATCATGTTAGCAATTACCGCATTTTATGATTATGAAATTTGGCAAATGGATGTCAAAACTACATTCCTGAATTTATTTCTGGAAGAAGAGTTGTATATGATGCAACCAGAAGGTTTTGGCGATCCAGAGGTTACTAACAAAGTGTGCAAGCTCCAGCGATCCATTTATGGACTGGTGCAAGCCACTTGGAGTTGGAATAAACGTTTTGATAGTGTGATCAAAGCATATGGTTTTATACAGACTTTTGGAGAAGCCTGTATTTACAAGAAAGTGAGTGGGAGCTCTGTAGCATTTCTAATATTATATGTGGATGACATATTGTTGACTCGAAATGATATAGAATTTCTGGATAGCATAAAGGGATACTTGAATAAAAGTTTTTCTATGAAAGACCTCGGTGAAGCTGCTTACATATTGGGCATCAAGATCTATAGAGATAGATCAAGACGCTTAACTGGACTTTCACAAAGCACATACCTTGATAAAGTTTTGAAGAAGTTCAAAATGGATCAGTCAAAGAAAGGGTTTTTGCCTGTGTTACAAGGTGTGAAGTTGAGTCAGACTCAATGCCCGACCACTGCAGAAGATAGAGAGAAAATGAAAGTCAGTCCCTATGCTTCAGCCATAGATTCTATCATGTATGCAATGCTGTGTACCAGACCTGATGTGTGCGTTGCTATAAGTATAGTAGGGAGGTACCAAAGTAATCCCGGAGTGGAGCACTAGGCAGCGGTCAAGAACATCTTGAAATACCTGAAAAGGACAAATGATATGTTGCTCGTTTATGGAGGTGACAAAGAGCTCGTTGTAAATGGTTACGTCGATGCAAGCTTTGACACTGATCCGGATGACTCTAAGTCACAATCCGGATACGTATTTTTATTGAATGGTGGAGCTGTCAGTTGGTGCAGTTCCAAGCAAAGAGTCATGGCGGGATCTACGTGTGACGTGGAGTACATAGCTTCTTTGGAAGCATCAAATGAAGGAGTCTGGATGAATGAGTTAATATCCGATCTAGGTGTAATACCTAGTGCATCGGGTCCAATGAAAATCTTTTGTGACAATACTGGTGCAATTGCCTTGACAAAGGAATCCAGATTTCACAAGAGAACCAAGCACATCAAGAGACACTTCAATTCCATCCGTCATGAAGTGTCGGAAGGGGACATAGAGATTTGCAAGATACATACGGATCTGAATGTTGCAGACCCGTTGACTAAGCCTCTTCCACGAGCAAAACATGATCATCACCAAAACTCCATGGGTGTTAGAATCATTACTTTGTAATCTAGATTATTGGCTCTAGTGCAAGTGGGAGACTGAAGGAAATATGCCCTAGAGGCAATAATAAAGTTATTATTTATTTCCTTATTTCATGATAAATGTTTATTATTCATGGTAGAATTGTATTAACCAGAAACTTAGTACATGTGTGAATACATAGACAAAACATAAGTGTCCCTAGTATGCCTCTACTTGACTAGCTCGTTTATCTAAGATGGCTATGTTTCCTAACCATAGACATGTGTTGTCATTTGATGAACGGGATCACATCATTAGGAGAATGATGTGATGGACAAGACCCATTCGTTAGCTTAGCATTATGATCGTTATAGTTTCATTGCTACTGCTTTCTTCATGACTTATACATGTTCCTCAGACTATGAGATTATGCAACTCCCGGATACCGGAGGAACACTTTGTGTTCTATCAAACGTGACAACGTAAATGGGTGATTATAAAGATGCTCTACAGGTGTCTCCGAAGGTATTTGTTGGGTTGGCATAGATCGAGATTAGGATTTGTCACTCCGTGTTTCGAAGAGGTATCTCTGGGCCCTTCGGTAATGCTCATCATTATAAGCCTTGCAAGCAATGTGACTAATAAGTTAGTTGCGAGATGAAGTATTACAGCACGTGTAAAGAGACTTGCCGGTAATGAGATTGAACTAGGTATGATGATACCGACGATCGAATCTCGGGCAAGTAACATAACGATGACAAAGGGAACAACGTATGTTGTTATGCGGTTTGACCGATAAAGATCTTCGTAGAATATGTAGGAGCCAATATGAGCTTCCAGGTTCTGATATTGGTTAGTGACCGGAGATGTGTCTCGGTCATGTCTACATAGTTCTCGAACCCGTAGGGTCCGCACGCTTAACGTTCGATGACGATTTGTATTATGAGTTATGTGTTTTGATGACCGAAGTTTGTTCGGAGTCCCGGATGAGATCACGGACATAACGAGGAGTCTTGAAATGGTCGAGACATAAAGATTGATATATCGGACCATGTTATTCGGACACCGGAAGTGTTCCGGATAGTTTCAGGTAAAAATAGTGCCGGAGGGGTTACCGGAACCCCCTGGGGAGTTGATGGGCCTTAGTGGGCCTTAGTGGGAGGGAGAGACAGCAACCAGGAGGTGGCGCCCCCCCCCCCCAAGCCCAGTCCGAATTGGACAAGGGGTTGGGGGCGCGGCCCCCCTCTCCCTTCCTTTCCCCTTCTCCTTTAGGTTGAAACCTATGAGGACTTGGAGTCCTAGTAGGATTCCCCTTCTCCCGGCGCGCCTAGCTTGGCTGGCCGGCCTTCCCCTCCCTCCTTTAAATACGGGGGCAGGGGGGCACCCTAGAACACACAAGTTTCTCTTAACCATGTGCAGTGCCCCCCTCTACAGTTACACACCTCGATCATACCATCATAGTGCTTAGGCGAAGCCCTGCGCAGGTAACATCATCATGACGCGCGGATGGGGCGAGGTCGCCCGAACTTGCCGCGCGGAGGGCGCCCTCGCCATCCACTTCGAATACGATGGTGCCTCCACGATGTTCTTCAAGGTCTTCGACGAGGAGGGCCGCCGCCTGGAGTGCTGCCCTGGAGGGGGCTGTCGCGACAGCACAGCGGGAGGAGCCGGGCCCGCCGCTAGCCTTGCGGGCAGTTCCTCCGATGGCAGCGGCAGCGCTTGGGAGTCCAGCGACTCTCCCGAGCCCTACAAGACTCCGGAGACGAGCGACGAGAGCTACGTGCCCCCGATCTCTCATCGTGCCCGGAGCGCAGCGGCGGCATCCGCCCGTCGCCGCCGTTGATCTGGATGGGGTTGGCGTCGGCCTCCCGTGGCCCACTGTTGATGATGGCGTCAGCGGCGACGCTTGTAGATAGGGTTCCTAGAAACCTTCTCCTTTTGTTCCCTGCGAGGAATCGAGATGAACCCACGGGGGCGTGTAAATGATCTGTAGTGCCTTTGTTAATATTATCCTTATTATGAAGATCTACGACTGCGTGTCTTGCTACGGCTCAGTCCCCCCTTTCCCAACCTCGCAGTGGCTTGGTGGTCTACGTCGACAGGTCCCGGTCCCCAGGCAGGCTGCAGCTGTCGCTGGTATGCCAGGTCGTGATGCCGTAGTCAAGGCCAGGAGGTGAGCGGCCCGAGGTCCAGTAAGAGCTCCTGAGGCGCGATGCTCAAGAGGCCCCCTTTAGCGTGCAAGCAGCCACCTACGGCTAGGAAAGAAAGGCGGCGTCACCGTAGCAAGGCTGCAAGACGTGGAAATCCTATGCCGCAACGCTTAACCGACGCGAGTGCGATACTTATCTTTGCGTTCTAGAACCTATTCCTTGTGCTGCGCCAGGTTCGTGCGTCAACGGCCATAGTGTAGTTGGGTTAGGCCCGCGTGAACTTCCCCCTCTTTTTCACGCTCTTTCGTGTGGTCTACGTCCTCGGGTCCTAGCCCTCGAGCGAGCTCAGCCGCCGCTGGTATGCCAGGTCGCGATGACGTGGTCAAGGCCAGCGGGTGAGGGTTGGAGAGCCAGTAAGAGCCCCTGAGTCGCGATGCTCAGGAGCCCCCCTTTAACACGCAAGCAAATTGCATGGAAGAAGAGGGAGCCCGCGGTACCGCCCGCTATCATCCTCGGGAGGTTCCTGCGGGTTGGTTGGAGAGGGAATATAGCCCGTGATCGCGTTGGTTACCCAGCTGTCAATTGTTCCACAAGAAGCCGAGGGCACTGAGGATCCGATGAGGTGACGTGCGCGCTGCGGGCCGCGAGCCGGAGCTCGATCTCTCAGATTTATTAGCGTTGAAGGGACGAACCCGAGCACAAGCACCGTGCCGATGTGTGGAGCTCTCGCCGCAAGGTAAGCAGGAGATCGGTCAGCAACACGGGATGCCGTGATATGTAATCAAACAAGTGTTAGTCACAGGGAAACCACGCAGGGAGATAAGATAGTTTGGGATAGATGTAAGAAGGATGCATGCCACTGGGACGGACCCGAGCGGCCTGGGGGTGATGCAGCCTTTGGGGCGCCCCCAACAGTGTAAGCTAAAGATGCAAAAAGATACATGTCGCGGGGGCAGGCCCATGCGACCTGGGAATGATGCAGCCCGAGGGGCGCTCCCAGCTGAGTAAACAGGAAAATGTCACCTAGTTCCGTCATCGAAGGGGTGTCGAGGTAGCTGAAGGTGCGCGCTGGAGAGGTCGCTCCTCACGATCCACCAGGGCCCTGAGCCTGAGGAGGCTCTGGGGGCTCGGGTGGTTCCTTGAGGACCGTCGCCATCTCCGCCAGGACTACGTGATGCCTGGCCTCCTGAGTAGCCAGACGCTCCGTAGATGACGCTGGTAGGTGAAAGCCGCGTTTGGCAGGCCAAACGGCATGCGAACATAGCTATGAGGCGGACCCTCGCACCAGCCAACGCTCGAAGGCCAGAAGTGCTCCTGAGATGCGGCCCTGTTGAGCCCTGAAATGTCGACGCAGACGCGCAGCCCGCCATCCTCGCCGGGATGGGGAGCTGCGCCGGGTGGTGGGCGGCGGTCCCCGTGTATGGTCCTTGCTTCCTGAAGCTCCTGGATCGCCTGGGTGATGAACTCCTGAGCACTAGGCGCTCCTCGCCTTGTGCCCTCTTGAGGGAAATGTCCAACGAAGCACGCCTCCACGTGGTGCCCGAGCGCCTCCCTCATGACATCGACTAGGTCCGAGGCCCTCCAGAAGAGAGCCCCCGAGCCCATCCTGAGGAGGGCGCCGGGCGCGCCTTCCTATGCGAGGGAGGGAGGCGCCCCGGCCGCGGGCGCAGATCCTGAGGTGGTGCCACTGGAGGCACCGCTTCCCTGAGGCACTGGGTGGAGCAGTTGCTTCTTCTTCTTGGGGATGCCCTTAGGAGGGTACAATGTGCCTTCGTTGTCGGGGTCTTCGATTGCTGCGGCTTGGAAGGTGCGCTCAAGGGAGCGCACCACATCTCTTTCTTCACACGGGACCGTGATGATGCCGCCACTCCCCGGCATCTTGAGGACGTTGTAGCCGTGGTGGGTCACCGCCATGGACTTGGCCAACACTGGATACCCAAGGATGGCGTTGTACGGCAGACGGATGTGGGCGTTGTCGAAGTCAATGAGCTCAGTGCGGTAGTTGTCACGCTGGCCGAAGGTGAGAAGGAGGCGGACCTGCCCTATCGGGGTGGTGGAGCCGTTGGTCACTCCGGAGAAAGGCTTGGTAGGCTGTAGCTGATCGTACGGCACTTGGAGACTATCGAACGTCTCGACGGACAGGACATTGAGCCCTGCGCCACCGTCGATGAGGGTCTTGGTGACTTGTACATTGCTAATGACTGGTGAGCAAAGCATCAGGAGGGAACCGGCAGTAGCCGCGCACTTGAGCTGGTCCGACGAACTGAAGGTGATGGCGCACTTGGACCACCTGAGCGGGCGCATGGCCTCGAGCCTGAGAAGGGCTGCATTCACCTCGCGAGCAAACTTCTTGAAGACGCGCTGGGAAGCTGGGGCCTAAGCACCGCCCAAGATGCAAGCGATAGCACGCGGCTACTGGAAGCCCCCAGCCCCTCGTCTTGATGGTGGTCGTCGTTCCTTCTTGGTGGTGGCGGTAGCGGAGGGAGGCCAGGATTGCCCTGAGGACGGTCCTCACGCGGCTGGTCCCTCCAGGCGCCCTCACGAGGCTGGTCCTACCATTGGTCCTCACGAGGCTGGTCGCACCACTCCTGACGGGGGTCGCGGTCGTCCTAGCGTCCTCCACTTCGTCCTCCTCCCCGGTCGTAGCCCCGGTCATTGCGCTCGGGGCGCTGACCGAAGCGTCCATCTCGAATGGCCCTGAGCTCTTGGTAGTCATTGGTGTTGTGGCTGTGTACGTTGTGGAAGGCGCAGAACGGACGGCTGCTCTTGGACGACTCAGGGTGGTCCCGACAACGCTTTGTATCTGGCTCCACCGCGAGCACGGCTACCCCCTTGCACTTCACGTCCTTGTCCTTGGCTTTCTTCTGTTCTAGGTCGGCGGCAGGGAGCTTGAGGAGGGAAAGGCGCCCCTCCTCAGCTCTTGCACACTTGGTCGCCATGTTGAACATCTCCAGAGCCATGCACAGCTCCTCGTGGATGGCGAGCTCCTCCTTCATCTTGACCTCGCGGACACCATCAGAAAACGCTGAAATGATGGCCTCGTCTGTCACCTTGGGGATCTTGAGGCGAACGCTGTTGAAGCGCTGGATGTACTTCTGCAGGGTCTCCCCTGGCTGCTGCTTGATGCAGCGCAGGTCACCCGCGGCCGGCGGGCGGTCACGAGTGCGCTGGAAGTTGGCGACGAAGTGGCCGCGCATCTCACCCCAGGAGGAGATCGAACCTGGGGGAAGGTTCAGGAGCCACGAGCGAGCACCATCTTTGAGAGCCATGGGGAACCAGTTCGCCATGACTTTCTCGTCGCCGTTGGTCGCCTTGATGCTCAGCTCGTAGAGCTGCAAGAACTCCACAGGATTGGGGGTGCCGTCGTAGCGTGGAGGAAGGCTGGCTTGAACTTGCCTGGCCAAACAACGCTACGCAGCTCTGGGGTGAAGGCACGGCAGCCTACCGTAGCCACCGGGGCCCGCCGTGGGGGAGGAGCTTGGTCTTGACGCCCGCGCACGCCGCCGCGGGCGGCACGCGATCTTGATGCGGTGGCGCCGGGAGCGCGGGAGCGTTTTCTCTCGGTTGGGGAACCTCTTGGCAGCTTCTTTCTTCATGCGCGGGCGCCCGGCGCGGCAGGTCGCGCCGAGGGGCCGTGCGTCTTGGTGCCAGGGCGCCGTCTTGGTGCAGAGGTGGCGGAGGATCCCGTGAGCTACATCCCCCACGGCTGGCGGAGGGCGAGGCAGCGAGAGGGACGGTGCGGGAGAGCCCCCAGCGGCGCTGACGAGCTCAGAGATGCGGTCCAACCAGTCCTCGTAGAGGTCGTCGACCGGGCGGTAGTGCAGGAGCTTGCGTGCCATGAGCAGCGCGGCCTGCGCGTACGTGGGCGCGCGACGAGCGTGGGGTGATGAGCCAGCCGGAGTCAGTGACGGGGTGGTGGTGCGGCCGTCCCACCGCATAGAAGGGTGCAGCGAGGACGCTTGGTGCTCGTTTCCCGCCGAGCCAGTGACAGCATTGGCGGCGGGTGACGGAGAATGACGGGGAGGCCCGCTAACAGTGGCTGTGTGAGTGACACGGGCGGCGAGGGCGGCCCGATGCTCGGCGCGGGCTCGATGCGCATCTGCCATGGATGCGATGGAGCGGTGGAGCGTGGATCGACAGAAGGAAAGCTTCAGCGCACCCCTACCTGGCACGCCAAATGTCGGATTACGGGTCCCGGCAAAACCCTTGAGGTTCGAACTCTGGGGTGCGCATGAAGATCTCCCCTCTAGCTATCACTCTTACCGCAATCTCAAAGCTTAGCTCGCCGAACCCGAAGAACAAGGGACGCAAGATTTTATACTGGTCCGGGCCACCGATGTGGTGTAATACCCTACTCCAGTGTGGTGTGGTGGATTGCCTGGTAGGCTTGGATGAACAAGTACAAGGAAGAACTACCTCCTGAGGAGAGGCGTTCTTGAGCTCGATGAGCATGTGTGTGAGGATGGTCTCAATCATCCGTCCTCCCTGGAAAGGGTGGTGGCTAGTCCTATTTAAAGAGGCCCTGGTCCTCCTCCCAAATATTAGGCGGGAAGGGATCCCACAACGGCCAATTCGAAGGGGGACAGCTAGTACAAGCTATCCTGACAAAAGGTGGTCTTCGCCTGCCAAAGGCTCCGATGGTGACGCTGACGTGAGCTCCGCGATGACCTTCGTCATGCCGTCCCGCTGGTCTTGGTCTTGTTGCACCGATATGGAAACCTTTGCCTGACGCCTCGGGACTCGTCGCCTGCGCCTGCTCCTTTAACACTGAAGAGGAAACCAGTACTCTGCGCCTGCTGGCGCTCGCCTGGTGCCTGCCTGGCCTTGGTCGTCATGGCTCACATCACGGGAACCTCACGAGGTGCCCCTCGCCTTGATCTCTCCGCTCCTCGCGAGCCAGCCTAGTGAGGCCGCCCCTGAGGAGGTCTTGTGTCGTCCGCCTCGCGCGGCTCGGCCCCTCACGAGGGTCTTGAGTGTTTGCTGGTGAAGATGGGTCGTACAGGGCTGCTGATGGAGCCACGCCGTAGGCCGCAGGCAGGCAAGTCTAGGGACCCCCATTCCCAGAACACCGAAAAATATTTCAAGAAAATGCCCGAGTTGAGAGATATGAACTCTCCAACAAGTTCTAGAGCTGCAAAATGGAGGAGAATAGTTCTGTCAGTGAACACATACTCAGAATGTCTGGGTACCATAACCACTTGGTCTATCCTAGAGTTCGTACTAAAATAACACCAAGAAAATTCATATTCATAATACTCAATCCAACACAAAGAACTTCAAAGAGTGCCCCAAGATTTCTACCGGAGAAACAAAGACAAGAACGTGCATCAACCCCTATGCATAGATTACCCCAATGTCACCTCGGGAATCCGCGAGTTGAGTGCCAAAACATATATCAAGTGAACCAATATGATGCCCCATTGTCACCACGAGTATTCAATTGCAAGACATATATAAAGTGTTCACAAATCCATAAAAGTATTCAATCCGATAACAATGAAATCTCAAAGGGAAAACTCAATTCATCACAACAAGATAGAGAGGGGAAAACACCATATGATCCGACTATATTAACAAAGCCCGCGATACATCAAGTGAAGGAAATATGCCCTAGAGGCAATAATAAAGTTATTATTTATTTCCTTATTTCATGATAAATGTTTATTATTCATGCTAGAATTGTATTAACCGGAAACTTAGTACATGTGTGAATACATAGACAAAACATAAGTGTCCCTAGTATGCCTCTACTTGACTAGCTCGTTTATCAAAGATGGTTAAGTTTCCTAACCATAGACATGTGTTGTCATTTGATGAACGGGATCACATCATTAGGAGAATGATGTGATGGACAAGACCCATTCGTTAGCTTAGCATTATGATCGTTACAGTTTCATTGCTACTGCTTTCGTCGTGACTTATACATGTTCCTCAGACTATGAGATTATGCAACTCCCGCATACCGGAGGAACATGAAGTATTGATGGTCAACAAGACCACTAGTTTCAGGAAAAAGGGCAAAGGAAAGAAGGGGAACTTCAAGAAGAACGGCAAGAAAGTTGCTGCTCAGGAGAAGAAACCCAAGTCTGGACCTAAGCCTGAAACTGAGTGCTTCGACTGCAAAGGGACTGGTCACTGGAAGTGGAAATGCCCCAAGTATTTGGCGGATAAGAAGGATGGCAAAGTGAAAGGTATATTTGATATACATGTTATTGATGTGTACCTTACTAATGCTTGTAGTAGTGCCTGGGTATTTGATACTGGTTCTGTTGCTCATATTTGCAACTCGAAACAGGGGCTACGGATTAAACGAAGATTGCTAAGGACGAGGTGACGATGCGTGTGGGAAATGGTTCCAAGGTTGATGTGATCGCTGTCAGCACGCTACCTCTACATCTACCTTCGGGATTAGTTTTAGACCTAAATAATTGTTATTTGGTGCCAGCGTTGAGCATGAACATTATATTTGGATCTTGTTTGATGCGAGATGGTTATTCATTTAAATCAGAGAATAATGGTTGTTCTATTTATATGAGTAATATCTTTTATGGTTCTGCACCCTTGCTGAGTGGTCTATTTTTGTTGAATCTCGATTGTGATGATACACATGTTCATAGTATTGAAGCCAAAAGATGTAAAGTTGATAATGATAGTGCAACTTATTTGTGGCACTGCCGTTTAGGTCATATCGCTATAAAGCGCATGAAGAAACTCCATGCTGATGGGCTTTTGGAATCACTTGACTATGAAACACTTGGTGCTTGCGAACCATGCCTCATGGGCAAGATGACTAAAACTCCGTTCTCCGGAACAATGGAACGAGCCACTGACTTATTGGAAATAATACATACCGATGTATGTGGTCCAATGAGTGTTGAGGCTCGTGTCGGGTATCGTTATTTTCTTACCTTCACAGGTGATTTGAGCAGATATGGTTATATCTACTTATTGAAGCATAAGTCTAAAACGTTTGAAAAGTTCAAAGAATTTCAGAGTGAAGTGGAAAATCATTGTAACAAGAAAATAAAGTTTCTACGATCTGATCGTGGAGGTGAATATTTGAGTTATGAGTTTGTTCTTCATTTGAAACAATGTGGAATAGTTTCACAACTTACACCACCTGGAACACCACAGCGAAATGGTGTATCTGAATGTCGTAACCGTACTTTATTGGATATGGTGTGATCTATGATGTCTCTTACTGATTTACCGCTATCATTTTGGGGTTATGCTTTAGAGACGCCTGCATTCACTTTAAATAGGGCACCGTCAAAATCCATAGAGACGACGCCTTATGAACTGTGGTTTGGCAAGAAACCAAAGTTGTTGTTTCTTAAAGTTTGGGGCTGCGATGCTTATGTGAAAAAGCTTCAACATGATAAGCTCGAACCCAAATCGGAGAAGTGCGTCTTCATAGGATACCCAAAGGAAACTGTTGGGTACACCTTCTATCACAGATCCGAAGGCAAAATATTCGTTGCTCAGAATGGATCCTTTCTAGAGAAGGAGTTTCTCCCGAAAGAAGTGAGTGGGAGGAAAGTTGAACTTGATGAGGCAATTGTACCTTCTCCCGAATTGGAAAGTAGTTTATCACAGAAATCAGTTCCAGTGATTCCTACACGAATTAGTGAGGAAGCTAATGATGATGATCATGAAACTTCAGATCAAGTTACTACAGAACCTCGTAGGTCTTCCAGAGTACGGTCCGCACCAGAGTGGTACGGTAATCCTGTTCTAGAAGTCACGTTACTAGACCATGGTGAACCTGCGAACTATGAGGAAGCGATGATGAGCCCATATTCCACGAAATGGCTTGAGGCCATGAAATCTGAAATGGGATCCATGTATGAGAACAAAGTGTGGACTTTGGTGGATTTGCCCGATGATCGGCAAGCCATAGAAAATAAATGGATCTTCAAGAAGAAGACCGACGCTGACGGTAATGTTACTGTCTACAAAGCTCGACTTCTTGCAAAAGGTTTTCGACAAGTTCAAGGAGTTGACTACGATGAGACTTTCTCACCCGTAGCGATGCTTAAGTTTGTCCGAATCATGTTAGCAATTGCCGCATTTTATGATTATGAAATTTGGAAAATGGATGTCAAAACTGCATTCCTGAATTGATTTCTGGAAGAAGAGTTGTATATGATGCAACCAGAAGGTTTTGTCAATCCAAAGGTTGCTAACAAAGTGTGCAAGCTCCAGCGATCCATTTATGGACTAGTGCAAGCCTCTCGGAGTTGGAATAGACGTTTCGATAGTGTGATCAAAGCATATGGTTTTATACAAACTTTTGGAGAAGCCTGTATTTAGAAGAAAGTGAGTGGGAGCTCTGTAGCATTTCTAATATTATATGTGGATGACATATTGTTGATTGGAAATGATATAGAATTTCTAGATAGCATAAAGGGATACTTGAATAAAAGTTTTTCTATGAAAGACCTCGGTGAAGCTGCTTACATATTGGGCATCAAGATCTATAGAGATAGATCAAGACTCTTAATTGGACTTTCACAAAGCACATACCTTGATAAAGTTTTGAAGAAGTTCAAAATGGATCAGTCAAAGAAAGAGTTCTTGCCTGTGTTACAAGGTGTGAAGTTGAGTCAGACTCAATGCCCGACCACTGCAGAAGATAGAGAGAAAATGAAAGTCATTCCCTATGCTTCAACCATAGGTTCTATCATGTATGCAATGATGTGTACCATACCTGATGTGTGCCTTGCTATAAGTATAGTAGGGAGGTACCAAAGTAATCCCGGAGTGGAGCACTGGTCAGCGGTCAAGAACATCCTGAAATACCTGAAAAGGACTAAGGATATGTTTCTTGTTTATGGAGGTGATAAAGAGCTCGTCGTAAATCGTTATGTCGATGCAATCTTTGACACTGATCCGGATGACTCTAAGTCACAATCTGGATACATATTTTCATTGAATGGTGGAGCTGTCAGTTCGTGCAGTTCCAAGCAAAGCATCATGGCGGGATCTACGTGTGAAGCGGAGAACATAGCTGCTTCGGAAGCAGCAAATGAAGGAGTCTGGATGAAGGAGTTCATATCCGATCTAGGTGTAATACCTAGTGCATCGGGTCCAATGATAATCTTTTGTGACAATACTGGTGCAATTGCCTTGGCAAAGGAATCCAGATTTCACAAGAGAACCAAGCACATCAAGAGACACTTCAATTCCATCCGTCATCAAGTGTCGGAAGGGGACATAGAGATTTGCAAGATACATACGGATCTGAATGTTGCAGACCCGTTGACTAAGCCTCTTCCACGAGCAAAACATGATTAGCACCAAAACTCCATGGGTGTTAGAATCACTACTTTGTAATCTAGATTATTGGCTCTAGTGCAAGTGGGAGACTGAAGGAAATATGCCCTAGAGGCAATAATAAAGTTATTACTTATTTCCTTATTTCATGATAAATGTGTATTATTCATGCTAGAATTGTATTAACCGGAAACTTAGTACATGTGTGAATACATAGACAAAACATAAGTGTCCCTAGTATGCCTCTACTTGACTAGCTCGTTTCTCTAAGACGGTTATGTTTCCTAACCATAGACATGTGTTGTCATTTGATGAACGGGATCACATCATCAGGAGAATGATGTGATGGACAAGACCCATTCGTTAGATTAGCATTATGATCGTTACAGTTTCATTGCTACTGCTTTCTTCACGACTTATACATGTTCCTCAGACTATGAGTTTACGCAACTCCCGAATACCGGTGGAATACTTTGTGTGCTATCAAACGTCACAACGTAAATGGTTGATTATAAATATGCTCTACAGGTGTCTCCGAAGGTATTTGTTGGGCTGGCATAGATCGAGATTAGGATTTGTCACTCCGTGTTTCGGAGAGGTATCTCTGGGCCCTCTCGGTAATGCTCGTCATTATAAGCCTTGCAAGCAATGTGACTAATGAGTTAGTTGCGGCATGAAGTATTACAGAACGAGTAAAGAGACTTGCCGGTAACGAGATTGAACTAGGTATGATGATACCGACGATCGAATCTCGGGCAAGTAACATACCGATGACAAAGGGAACAGTGTATGTTGTTATGCGGTTTGACCGATAAAGATCTTCGTAGAATATGTCGGAGCCAATATGAGCATCCAGGTTCCGCTATTGGTTATTGACCGGAGATGTGTCTCTGTCATGTCTACATAGTTCTCGAACCCGTAGGTCCACATGCTTAATGTTCGATGACGATTTGTATTATGAGTTATATGTTTTGATGACCGAAGTTTGTTCAGAGTCCCGGATGAGATCATGGACGTAATGAGGAGTCTCAAAATGGTCGAGACATAAAGATAGATATATTGGACCATGTTATTCGGACACCGGAAGTGTTCCGGATAGTTTTGGGTAAAAATGGAGTGCCGAAGGGGTTACCGGAACCCCCCGGGGAGTTGATGGGCCTTAGTGGGAAGGAGAGGCAGCGGCCAGGAGGTGGCGTGCGCCCCCCAAGCCCAGTCTGAATTGGACAAGGGATTGGGGGGCGGCCCCCCACTGGTACAACGACGTCCTAAACAAACGGTTTGAAATCCCTTTCCCCGACGGCATTTGGAACCGTCGCCAAGTGAGTGTGGGCGATAGGGGGGTTCTTCCCACACGACCTAGAAATCTTTGGGGATAGGTCCTCGTGGGACCCAGGCTGGGACTGTGTGCGATTGGGCGAGGCATGGAAACCCAATCATTTCCATAGGTATGTACATCCCACACGGTGAATCCCAAAAATCATTTCCGTAGGTATGTACATCCGAATCCCAGAAATTATTTCCGTAGGTATGTACATCCCACACGGTAAATCCCAGAAATCATTTCCATAGGTATGTTCATCCCACACGGTGAATCCCAGAAATCATTTCCGTAGGTATGTACATCCCACACGGTGAATCCCAGAAAACCATTTCCGTAGGTATGTACATCCCACACAGTTCTTTATGTGGAAACGTGTGTGCTAGGTGGCCTAACGCAAACAGTTCGCTGCCGAAAGCCGTGTGTGATTGTTAGTTGATCGAACATGCCTACTTTCTAGAAACCGTGCAGGTTGTTTGAGTTCATCGCCCATGGTGCTGTCTGAGTAACCGTTTGCAATAGAAAACCCCAATAAGCAGGGTAATTAGCCTATTATTGATAATCCATGTACTTATAAAACACGCCAGATATTTCATATCCGTATAAAAGCAACCAGGATTTCATAATCGAATTACATCAGATAGCTTCGGCACTCAGAATCGCCATTACACAACAGCACCAAGTTTCACATGCAGCATCAAAAACCTTTAGAAAGTAGCATCATACACGGTAAATAGACAGATGAATCTCATCTGGGAAACTGCAGAAGCGGAAGACAAATATTGAGCCTTTAGTGATGTTGAATGTCCTTGCAACTTTACGCCAGTGGCTATGGATAATTGCCCGCCCAACCTTCGTCCTCTTCAGCAAGACTTCAATATTGTACCGTGGGTGTTGAATGAATACCTTCCTCGCCTCTTGACCATGCAGGTGGTTTGAGAGGTAATTATCGGTGAACTGCTTTGAAAAGTACTGAAAACAAAGCTATGCATAAATCGCTGTTGTAAATTTTGAAATGGCGCAAGGGGTAAAAACAAGGTAAAAGAGTTGGTACCATCCTATAGTTGACTGATGTCTTCTTCATTGTCCAAACAAAGATCTTGCTGTTATTCGTCGCAAGTTTCTTCATCCTAACAATCTTTTTGAGTTTCTTGACTTGGCTGATATTCATGGACATCTCATTTCCCTATATGCAAAATGGGTCGAACAGTGGGTCTAAGCCTCTGACAGCAGGACCTACATGTGCAAGACCAAATTGGAAGAAACCTAAATATTAGAATGATTCCTCCAACTGCACAATAATGTGCTATTAGACAAAGGGCCCTGCTTGAACAAACCTCGATGGTAAACTGCAGTGTCTACCATTGTTTCCCTGCAACACACATAAGGAAGATCTTGATCAGGTTAACTGAGAGTTGCCATACTATCAGTAGAATATTTATTGAGTATAGCCAAATTCGATTGGTGTCACATGCATAACAATACAAAATTGTACCCACAACAAATGAAAATCAAATTGCAGAACTGAACCAAACAGTTAAATGGACAACAGACCAAATGAACCAAAATAGTTAACTGAGCACGACATTGCAGAATAGAAACATGTACTAGAAGATAAGATAGTTAACAAAACAAAGAATGCTTGAGAACAGTACTACGAAATGTAGCAATTGTTGGACCAAAGTGTTAACTGAACATTACATTTCAGAGGACCAAACTGTTAACTGAACATCAGATTGCATATTAACATTACAGAGGACAAATCACTAGAAGGCACTGGCGGTGGCCTCGAGAAAACATCACGAACTGTATTTAAAGTAGACAACCGCGCGGCGGTGTCCATGGTGGCCTCAAAGACGAGGTGCTCCTCCAAGATCTGGCGGTCGACACGCATGCCAGCCATAGCGACCTCGTTCGCGCATGTGGCCGCATGCTACTCAGCTCCACATTATACTGCGTGTAAAATGGCTGTGGGCGGCGCTTAATTGGAGGAGGGGGCAGTGATTTCGGTGGAAGGTGTCGCTCCGTCAGTCGGGGCATCTGGGACGGGAAAGGAGGAGGATGGTGTGGGTGGGGTGTGGATTACCTAACCAAATCAACGAGGCCGTGCAGCAAGAAGAAGGGTTGGCGGCGAGGAGGTCACGCAGCAAGAAGAAGGGTCGCTGGCGAGGAGGCTGAGCTGCTAGTAAGCAGCAGTGAAGGTTTGAACTTGGAAAGCAAGGAGGAACAGTGGAAATGTGGCGTTTGGTAGGAGGGAGGGGACGGGGACACTACAAAAAAATACACTTCCGTGATGATACGTGTTTGTCACAGTAGGTCGCATTTTTTGTCATGCATGTACATCCATGACAAATTTATGACAGAATCAAGATAGTCATACCTGTGCTGTCGTAGAAGTGTTCCATGACATTACCAAAATTATCATCACGGAAGTGTCCACTTCCATGACGATAAATCGTGCGTCACAGAAGTGCTTTCGTCAAGGGTGATCGACACGTGGCATCCACCGTAACGGAACGCCATTAAGCTATCGGGTCGGGTTTTGGATCCGATAACCCGTTAACAGCCCCGACCAATGGGGATTTTCCATGTGTAAAATCATCATTGGCTGGAGGAAACACGTGTCGGCTCATCGCTGGGACAGATGTCATCCACTCATTGGACAAAAGGCGCCTATGATACGTCGACACGTGGCACGGCCCAACAGAGGCCCATTCCTGTGAAAAGGTCGGCCCGTTTGACTTGGTCAAAAGGTGGCGGGCCGGCCCATGGAAAGCCTGTTAACGGCCTGTTCGCATATATCTATACCTGGCCATACCTCGGGCCGGGCCGTGCCTAGCCAAGCCCGACGAAAAAACCCAGGCCCAAGCCCGGCCCGGCCATCGGGCCTATTTTCTGGGCCCGAGCCCGGCCCAAACATGTAAAAGCCCGTCGGGCTTTGGGCCGGCCCGGCCCGACCTTCAAAGAAATGCAAAAATGATGGGCCCACGCCCGGCCCGGCCTTCGGGCTCAAGATCTAGGCCCGAGCCCGGCCCGGGGGCAGCATCGGGCCGGGCCGGGTCGGGCTTTTTCGGGCCAGGTCGGGCCGGGCCGGCCGGGCCGGGCTTCCCATGGCCAGGTATACATATAGCCCATTTACAGCCCGCTAACCCAAGGCCCGTTACGCCCTATTCGAATTAGGCCCAGTAGCGTCATCTGGGCCATCCAATATGATTCCAGCCCGTTTTCACTTCTGGCCCATGTATGGCCCATGATGTCTTTCGGCCCATATGAGGCCCTATGTAACTCTTGGCCTATTAACGGCCCGTGGTGAAACTGGCCCGTAATGAACAGTGTATCACTTTACACCCATTAACGGCCCGTGGTGAAACTGGCCCGTAAAGAATAGTGTATCACTTTATACACATTAACGGCCCATTATTCCGTTGGGCCATTTCCAGCCCATGTTATGTTTCGGCCTTCTCAGAGCCCATTTATTCTCGGGCTATTTTCCAGCATTCGTTTACTTACGGCCCGTTACTGTCATTTTCTGCTTGTGGGCCAAATTCAGCCCGTGGTTACAGTCGGCCCGTTTGTGGTCCGTTAATACGTTGGGCCGTTTTCATAGCGTCATCAAATACGGCCTATTAACGATGGCCCGTTATGGTCGGCCCATGAACGGACGATTCCAACTCTAGCCCGTTTACGGCCAGAATGCGGTCTGTTTGGCCCATGTTTGGCCAGTCGATCATACGGCCCATATAAGGCCCATTGACGATACGGCCCGTAGAAGGCCCATTGTTTCTACGGCCCGTAGAAGGCCCACTGTTTCTACGGCCCGTAGAAGGCCCACTGTTTCTACGGCCCGTAGAAGGCCCACTGTTTCTACGGCCCGTAGAAGGCCCACTGTTTCTACGGCCCATAGGAGGCCCAGTGTCACTACAGTAAATATTAGCCCATGGCTATTGTGG
Organism: Triticum aestivum; assembly: GCF_018294505.1. Classification (NCBI taxonomy): domain Eukaryota; kingdom Viridiplantae; phylum Streptophyta; class Magnoliopsida; order Poales; family Poaceae; genus Triticum; species Triticum aestivum. Next base: position 375,603,685 of record NC_057805.1, read on the forward strand.
CCTAGTTTTAAAAAATAGGTTATTGCAGCCACTAGCAAACCACAGAAAAAGAACTGCACTAACTACAAGCAAACAAATAAACAAGACAACAATGAAATAAATAAGCAAGCAACTTACACTAGGCTATCACGGCTATTACACATATTACATCCACTGGGCATCAAAGTTCGCCACCAGTGCAAATATAGAGAACACAGCAGCATATAAACGCCGCAGCAAAACAAGTCCAGAACTGAAACCACTTCAGAAGAGCTCAAGAAACAATATCCTGGGTACCCATAATGCTGGCAAGATGCTTAGCAAGCTTATTAACTTTCTCTTGTTTGGCGCTTAAGTCCTCCAGCGCTTGTTGTTGCACCAGAAAGTATGCATCTGAATTCTGCAGGGACTTCCTCAGTCCTTCGGCTTCCTGTCGCATAACATCTGATCGATGTCTTTCAACTTGAAGTTGAGGCTCAAGAAGCCGAACTGATTCAGGCAACGAGTTTGAAGAGCTGGTGCCAGCAGCGGTAGCCAGTAACTCGAACACTACATCAAGACAGGACTTTGGGGTTGTCTCAGTGTCTTCAATATAGTTTTTATCAGCTTTCTTGGAGACCAGCAGGGATGTCTCACTATCTTGAACCTTATCTGCATTACTTCCTTTACCATTGCATAACAGGGTACTCTTCTCCAATATTTTATCCGCGTTCTAAAAGAGAAACAAACAAACACATCTCAGGTTTACAATGTAGTATATGAAACTCATTTTGGTAAACCAGTTCAATAGTAAGGTGGACAGGATAACAACATGAAACAAACATATATCTATGTAGTATGGTCACTGTATGGTCTATATCATTCTAGTTTATGTTGCCAAATCAAGATAGATACAGTTCGAATCATATCTATTTAAGACAAAGCAGCATAGACAGAATATAAGTGTGGGAAACTACACAGCAATAACAACACTTGTAATGTGCATGGCATGAGAACATAACTGTTTATTCAATTGAAACTGAAATCAACATAGAGCAAGTTACAACAGCAAACAGCCAAACACGTTGAAGAAACAGGTTTAAAACATACCTGTTGCGCCATTGGAGTTTCAATTGCATCCTTCAAATTTGAAATTAGTTGGTATCAGTAAATACAGTGATGCAAGAGCAAAGTAGTATGAACCATAGCTACGGAACCTGACCTGAGAACAATTCTTCTTCTGCTTTAAGCGTTGACTTCGGGTTCGGAGTGGTGGTCCTCGTGATTTGGGCACTATACTTGTCTTACTAACTGCTCGTGTTTGGGTGCTCTGTGGTGGAGACGGTGTTGTGTCAACGGGAACTGGGTGTCTATCTGCTGGGGTTGGGGTTAGAAGGGGTGTAGCTGGTTCTCTGTCCAACTGGGTAGGGGTACAATCTGCATGAGTGTGGGTTATGTGTGGTGGGGCTGGTTCTTGGGCAAGTACAACCGTGGTTCTATCTGCATCGACAGGTAGCACGATCTTTTCTGAAGACCGTGTTTTTACTCCCACAGATACTGCCATCACTCCCTCCAATTGAAATGGCTGATAAACAAGAAAAGTAATTGAATGTACAGACATTGTAAGATAGACAGGTGCAATGGATAGTAGGGAAGAAAACAGGGCATGAAATAATTCACATTTATGTTGTCTAAGCAAACAGAATAGCAGGACATAATTTCACATATATGATGGCTAATTAAACAGGATAGCATGACACAATTTCACATGTATGATGGCTAACTAAACAGGATAGAATGACATACTTCAAAATATGATGACTATGTAACCAGGATGACATGATATAACTATAAGATGTGTCTATTAAAGTGGTTGGCATGCCATAAATCACAAACATGCCGTCGATGGAAACATGATGGCATGATATAATTCACGGATAGAATGACATAATTTAAAATATGATGACTATGTAAACAGGATGAGATGATATAACTATATTATGTCTTTAGAAAATGGGTTGGCATGCCATAATTCAGATACATGCTGTCTATGTAAACATCATGGCATGACATAATTCAAATATATGATTTATATACTAAGGAAGTGAGCTGAGGGCAATCGCATATATGATGTGTCAACTAAGGAGATGGCATTCAATATTGTGTATATGATGTAAAAACTAAGCATTGCAATACAACATATGCATTATATGAGTACTATAACCCTGCCAAGTTTGAGCATACACCTCAGGGGGATAATAGGACTGGTCATCTGCCTCTGAATCCTCCTTTTAAGAGCTATCTGTAACCAGCAAGATATCTGCTTCAGCAGGTAGCATTGTCTGCTCTGAAGACCTTGTTTTCACTCCAGATTTCTCCATCACCAATTCAAATGGCTGATGCATAGGAAGAGCAGTTGAATATACAAACATTGTCGACAAAAGCAATGAGAAATACAAAAAAGGACGGCATGATATAATTCACATATATGACGCTTGCCTAAACAGCATGGCATTGCATAATTCACATACATAATGCCTTGCAACAAGATAACATTGCATAATTCAGATAGATAATGTCTTGCAACAAGATGGCATTGCATAATTCACATATATGGTAATTAGACACTAAACAGGTGGCATTCACACAAAGCATGTCTAAACTAAGCAAATGACATAGCAATGCAAGATACCATACGCACGATATGAGCAACATAACCCTGCCAAGTTAGGGCATGCACCTCGGGGGAAATATGACTGGTCATCTGTCTCTGAATCCTCCTCTGAGGAGCTATCGGTAACCAGCAAGACATGCGCTTTGTCAGGTAGCATTGTCTGCTCCGAAGTCCTTGTTTCCACTCCAGATTTTTCCATGACCGTGCCGAATGGCTAATGCACAGGAAGAGTAATTGAATGTACTAAAATTGTTGACAAATTTAACACGTAATAAAAAATGATGGCATTATATAATTCACATATAAGATGACTGGCTAACCAGGGTGGCATTGCAAAATTCACATATATGATGCCTGGCTAGACAAGATGGCATTGCATGATTCACATATACGATAAAGAAACTAAACAGGTGGCATTGACACAAAGCATGTCTAAACTAAGCAGATGACATCTTTAATGTATACAGTAAGCAATGCAAGGCACCATATGCATGATATTACCAACATCAGCATGCCAAGTTAGAGCGAAGACCTCATGGGGTAAATAGGAGTGGTCTTCTGTAGCGACCAGACCTCAAATGGCCTGTGCTGCTGTGCACCAGTGTCATCCCTGGATCAGTAATGCTGACACGTACAGTACAAATGGAGGATTTATAACAGAGTAGCAATCACACACTTATTACATCGAATATCTCCGAAGAGATTAAGAATGATAAACATGGCTGAAGGCCATCTAATAACGATAACAGCGGAAGACTTGGAAGATAAGTGAGTCCATCACTCCAGCGGCTTCACTGAGTATAAGACCATGACCTAAAGCACCTTACTCGTCGTCTGAAAAGTCTGCAACATGAAATGTTGCAGCCCGAAAACGGGTCAGCACATAGAATATGCTGGCAATGTAACACATAGAGAGCAATGAACAATAATAATGCTATACTATATGCATATATGGCTGGTGGAAAGCTCTATGGTTACAGTTTTGCGAAAAGCCAATTTTATCCTACTTCAAAGGAATAAATTTTATTTAACTATCATGGTGGTTGAAACATTGAGAAGGTACCTCCAACTCAATCCCAATTAAGTATCATCATTAACCCAACAAAATTAATTATAAGTATCACGGTGATGAGATTCAAATGATAATCCAGGTACTAGATACTCAAGTTGTCCATAACCGGGGACACGGCTAACCATGATTAGTTTGTACACTCTGCAGAGGTTTGCGCACTTTTCCCCACAAGACTCGATCGCCTCCGCTTGATTCTCGCACTACATGATGTTTGAGAAACGGATGACCGAGACACAGTCTTTCAGAAACAATCACTCTTTACTCTGGATGGACCGGTACACCTACTTTCCCCTACATCTGCTAGTCCACCTCTTCAAGAGATCCTGTAACCTACTCAGCTATGCTAGAGCCCATAATAGCTTGTGGCTGCACACGGAAGTTTCTAGCATGAATAATCTTATGATCCCTTTGAGCCTGGGTGGCGGACCTTATACATACAGACAACACTGGGTTCTCCAGGTGCCTCAATCCACCCAGATGTGAGTTTTAGTTGCCACCTTAAGTTGAACCATTAATAAACATCTCACATCTGTCATGAATATCACTCAAACCCAAATCCACGTCTATGAGCATAGCATGGCAATAATAAAATCAACGTAGAAGTAACTCCCAAGGGTTTGATAAATGAAACAGGTAATAGGTACTACCTCAACTACTTCCCAGTTCCCACAATTTAATTAGATCCTAATCATGCAATGTGTTTGAGGAATAGATCTAATGCATAAAAACTGGGTATGAACGAGGTATGATCAAAGTGTTACTTGCCTTGCTGATGATCCGCAAAACCTAGCGATTCGAAGTAACAAGCGGCACACTCCGGGTACTCTATCGCAAACAAACAAGCATACAATCAGTACTTATCTAATGCACAGATAAAACTCGAATGAAAGATCCAACCAGAAAGTTCAACTTAAGAACTCCGGTTTGCAAAAAGAATCAACTCGAAAGAAGCAACGAAAGTCAAACTGCGAAAGAAACAAGCTTCGTTTACTAATCTGGATCTAGGTCAAATTTTACTGTAGCAAAATCTTGTTTGAGTAGGTTAAACGGAAAGAGAATTTCGAGACGAAACTCTAGGCGCTTGAATCGCCTGATTCCGATAAACGAGCGAGAAGTTAAACAGAAACGAAGATTCGATCAGAAATCGAATCTGAGAAAATAACGGAAAAACTCCGACGAAAAAGAAAAACGGACGAACGGTTAAAGAACGGACGTTTGTTAACAGAGAAAAACCGACGAACGCGTTCGTTAAAACGAACGGTTCGGTGAACGCTCGCAAAATAATAAAACCGAAAAAAAACCGATCTAGGGTTTTTTTTAAACGAAGGGTTTTTTTTTCAGAAAACCGGCAACGACGGAACGGGCGGTGGCAGTACCTCGACGGGCGGGCTCCGGCGAGGGGCTCCGGCGGGCGCGGGCTTGGCGGCGGGGTGCGGGGCTCGGGGGGGGGGGGTGCGGCGACGAGGGGCGGCGGCTCCCGACGGCGGCGGCGGCGAGGCAAGATGCGGGCGGCGGATAGGCTACTCCGGGCGGCGGCGGTGAGAGGAAAAACGAGATGGGGGTATTTAAGGAGGGGGGCGAGGTGGCTTGGGGGAGGGGTCGGCCGGCGGGTGGCGTACGGCGGCCGGACTCGGCGGCGGTCCCCGTGGCGCGTTCGGTCTCCGGGAAGGAGACGGGCGCAGGGTTGGGCCGTCGGCTGGGCCTTTGGCCCAGTCGGCGCGCGGGCGTGTTTTTTTTTAAATAAGTTCCGTGGAAAATAATTCACAGAAAAAAATAGATAAAAATCAGAAAATATGAAATAAATTTTCCCCGTCTAGTTAGAAAATCTAGAATAGGGTGAACAGTTTTTTAACACAAAATAAATATTTTGAAAACATGCAATATTTTTAATGCAATAAAAATTGCAAATAAAATCCGAATAAATTCCAATAAATGATTTTAACATTTTTCCTCCCAGTATTTCAATTGTTTTTGGAGAAGTCATATTTTCTCCTCTCATATATTTTGTTTAAAGAAATATTTTTCCGGAGAGAAAATAATTAAAACCAAAATCCTCGTCTTATTATTTGATGAAATCAAATATGAAAATTCGAGAAAATCCCCAACTCTCTCTGAGGGTCCCTTGAGTTGCTTAGGATTTATCGAGGATTTGTCAAAATGCAATAAAATATGATATGCAATGATGATCTATGTATAACATACCAAATTGAAAATTTGGGATGTTACAAGGCTCGTCTCTTTTGCTCTACATGATCAGTTCCATTGTGTACAATAACTGGCATGCATAGGAATAAAACATAGTGAGATTATGTAAGGAGTGCATGCACAAATCCAGAGTGATGGTAGCGAACTGTGGATAGACCCAAAACCAATGATAGCAGCCAGATAATAGCTTTAGTTAAAAAATACAGATAATGGCTCCTTTAATGTTTGTTTGCACCCAACATGAAACTCATAGTAGACACCGGAGATTAACTAGATAGTAGACAGATAGTACTGATTGCTGCCCCAATATGTACCCCACAGCCATTTAAAAACTCAAGTTTCAGCACTAGTTTGGACCTGACTCGAAGTCTAATAGGTGAACACGACGATAATGTAGCATGTCATCATATCAAGCGACGCATAATGTAAGCAGACACGGAAGAGTGCGACCTCTCTTGCGGACCCGTGTAGTCCTCAAGGTCATCTACTCAGTTGATGATGGTAATGCAGTTGCCGTGGCTGCCGGCGGCGGGGAAGAAGATCTGAGGCGGCGAAAGACAGTCTGGAGAGCGGATCCCTGCTGTGGTGAACCCTTCCGTCGTTGGAGCTGCTGAGCTGGGGTGGAACACAGCGCCGCAGGAGCAAGACAACCCACACAAGGTTTTCTTTGACACATAACCGTAACCGAAGTAATTGAGTAAGGGCTTGTTTGAATTTGAGGATTCTAACAATGCAGGGATAGGAAATAGACAGTAATAGGATAGGAATGCACGTGCAAAACAGAGAATTTAAAAACACAAGATTTCTGCCAATCTGGGTGTTTGATTCACAACAATTGGAAGATCACAGGATGCAAAAAAGCATGGTGAGATTAAGTCAAACCACAAGAAAATGTACGGTTATAATGCTATTATGCTACTATCTCTTAGTCTTGTGCTTGATGAATAGGAATATGAAAAGGAGGAGAACTGGAAATTAGAATTCCTACGGTTTTTCTTTCAAGGAGACACTAAAGGAACAAATCCTACAGTTTTCCTTTGCTCCATTCCTTTGCACCAAATTCATGAAAAGTAGTACCATAGGAAACTTTCCAATTCCGATGTTTTTCATTCACTTTTCCTTTCAAGCACTGGCGATTCTAGTAGGCAGGCTTGAGCAAGGAAAATCCTACACTAAAAAAATATTTTTGTGCTACTTCTATTACTTTGGACCCAGGCCACTGCCATACTAGCTCAACTCCCAGGCGCATCGACAAATGCACAGCTCAAACGCGCAGAGATAAATAATGATGGCGTTCAAGAGAGTCCATCACGGATAGCTAAGTTGCCTGGTACCTCACTGCTTGTCATATAGTAGGATAAAATAATCATATTTCCCGTTACTACGAGTGCTCAGTGGACAATATATATAACATGTAGAGTAAAAAAGAGATGCAACAAGTGTACAACCTCTTTGGCGAAGCCATGTCGATCTCAGCGTGATTGGGTTGGCCGGTGAGGATGCTCCGGCTGACTTGGCTGTCGGAGGAGGGGAAGAAGATCTTAGGCGTCTGGAGATGGAGCCCGAGGTACTGCTCCGCTGTGATGGAGGGTTTCGTCGTTGGAGCAGCTCCGGTGAGTTGTACGACGCCGAGGCTGAAGCAGGACAAGAGAGACAACGAACAACGTTAACCTGAGTGGAATTCTAATAGCATCTCCAATACATGACGTAAAATACATAACCACAAAGTGCTAGATGTAAAATACATCAGCCGCTCATCTCTGAACTTAACTGTCGAAACTGAATTTAACTGTCGAAACTAAACTTAACTGTCGAAACTGAACTTAACTGTCGAAACTGAATTTTGCTGTCGAAACTGAATTTTGCTGTCGAAACTGAACGCACTAGCAAGGTGAGGCTACACGTCGGTCGACTGACTTTTTCATCTCTGGTCAGTCGATTTTGCAGCCGTTGGATACGAAATCAAGGGCCTGCGGTTCATCTTCAACCTCCACCCCCTGAGCCGCCAGCCACCACCGGCCAAACAGCAGCCCCCCGCCGCCCGCGGCCGGCGGTGCGCCGCCCCGCCCGCCCCGAAAACACTCCCCACCGCCGGTCTGCCGCCGCCCCGGCCATCCCTCTAGGCCCCCCCCGTGCCGAGCTTTTTCTCCGGTGATCCCCACGCCACCGCCCAGCCAACGCTCCGCCACCGCCGACGACCACCGCCCCCATCCTAAACCCTAAGATAGATAGTGGGGTACCTCTCCAGCGAGCCCCCCTCCCCGCTGCGGCTGGTTCTTCCTTCACCCCGGCGGGCCCCCCCACCCCCTGAAAATCAACTGACCCAAAAGTCGATTCAGTCGACTGAAGTGTAGCTAAATCGGAGCAGCATCGCAAGCAAGAGCAAGAGCGAGAGCAGCAGCGCGAGCAAGAGCAGACCAGGCAGGGGACCGAGAGCAAGAGCAGAGCAGCAGCGCAAGCGAGAGCTAAAGCAGCAGCAGCTCCTACTGATGTGGACGTCGCCGCCGAGGGAACGACACCGTGGAGGAAGTGGCCGGCGACGCCGCCGTGGATGGAGCCGTGCCGTGTCGGCTCGGGACCGAGCGCCGACAGCACCGTGAGATCGAATCAAGAAGAAAATGCAGCAATTAGTGTAAAACCTCTTTGGTGGCGCCGATTAGGCCGCAACTTCATCCGAGGAAACGGTGATGATGATGCTCTTCCGGTGGTGCAGGTGAAGACGGCGGTGTGGGAATGGAGGTGGCGTGAAAGACGAGGGGAACGTCGGGGCAACTCCTTGGAGGTGGAGGACGGGGTGGCTGAACCGGCGGGACGATGAGATCGACGACGGATCCTCATCCGGTACGATGGATGAGGGACGTCGAGGTGTTGCTGCGGACGACGTCGTCGGGGAAGAGGCTCCGGCTGGGTGGCGGACGGAGTAGGGTGTGGGGTTTCGTCACGGGTTTTCGCGGCCTCGGTGTACGAATGGGTGGGCGGATGGGATGGCAGTGGGGAACCATGGTTTAGAGACGCGCTTGTCCGAAATGTGGGGTAAGTTACAAAAGTACCCCACCGATTTGAGGCGGTTCTTTCGGTTCAGGGGTACCACGGGCATTTCGCGTGTCGGGATTTCACAGGAGGTGGGAGTTTTCGCGCGCGTTGTAATTTCTGAATAGCAAGGCGCGGGTTGAGATGGAGGGATTTGTCGGAGCACAACGAGACAAAGATATATCTTAAATATTTCGGGCTAACAAGGCGCGGGTTGAAGAGGCGGGAGTTTCGCAGCACGATAGACAGAGACGCTAGCTTGAATTTCGGCATAACAAGGCGCGGCTTGAAATTTCGGAAGAACAAGCTTAACGTGTACCCAAAAAAGACAATTTGCACCTCAACACGCACAACACACACACAAACACCATTTAGACTAGAGTAAGGTACACGTGCATTGCACGCATGAGATTTGGCAACCAAATTATGAATAAATACCACATTATAGCATGCAAGCTTTGAGTCATATATGCATGATGTAGATGTTCGTTTAATTCTTATAGTTCATTTCATTCAAAATCATCTAGTTTTTATAAGAAAGCTAATCTATTTTAAGATTCATGGAATTGTGCGTCGTAAGACATAAAGTAAAAACAAATAATGGCAAATCATGTAGAAAAACATTTGGGCAATTCTGATACGGAAGATTCTAGAACAAATAAGAAGTGCTTGTGTTTTGATGTTTGTGCATTATGCTTAAGTTCAACCATGGAGTCTTCTAGATTATACATGTGGCGAAATCTGGTGGAATCTAGATGATATCCAACGGCTAGTAGTGCTCAAATTTGCCATCTTTGGACCATCGGATTCGCCTCATCCAACGACCATCTTTCAAAGTTAAAGTTACCCGCACACAATATAAAAAATATAAATATATAATATATATAGGGGTATAGATATAGATATGTGATGCGAAAGCCGCCCATCATCTCCAATTAGAATAGTGTGTCCATGCACGGATGCGACGTGGCCAAATGATGTCTGCCATCGGTATCTCAAATTCAAATCAGTCTGACCTTGTTCAATGTGTATACATTACAACATGCTCGTTTCCAAACCACACCGCGCAGATCTCCGTTATATTCATGCATGCATGGGTTTCAAACATCAGGATCTCTTATTCAAATATTTGAATTCAACTTTACATTGATTATGACCTCACCTATTCTTTTACACCCACACAGTAGTCTTCTCTTTATAATTGTACCACTAACTTTCTCTCGTGCATGCATGCACACACACTACCAGTCGGCATTATCCATCGCACGCATGCAATCTTTTTCTTCAGGTCGGTCTCCCATGAAGGCACACACCCACACACATCCCCCTCTCCATCATATCGGGCATTCTTTATCTCTCACGCGTGCATGCGCAACGATCGATGTTCCTCTATGTATGTGTGTATATAGCTAGGTCTTTCATAGTTTTCCACACAAACCGATCAATCGATATATCCAGTGAGGTCTCACCCTCTTTCCCACGTCCACATCGATCAATCTATACCTCTCTATATAGGATTAACATATATAGCTAATACACCCACATTAATTATATATCCAACGTCCCCCCTCTCATCATCCATGCCTTCCGCTTCATCTCTCAGACGCGTGCACAATGGCGAAGACAGGGGCAGTAAGGGCCCTGCCCCCCTCCCCCCTAACATCACTATATATCGAGGCTAATATGAATGTGATCATTAGACAATTGCTGCTAAAAATGGTTTAAGTTCATGAATTGACCCTCCTCGTAAAGGATTAGCAATGCTTGGCCCCCTAGCTCATTTATTTTTCATGGCTCCGCCACTGCGCGCAACAGCGCACGTGTTCGCCCCCTCTCTCTAAATATCGATCTCGCACTTGTGCATTCCTTCATAGTCTCCCTCCACTCGGCCCCTCGCACCATCTTCTAGCCCCCCACCGGATTTTGCCACATGTACAATCTAGCAGACTCCATGGTTGAACTTAAGCATAATGCACAAACCTCAAAACAACAGTGGTTCTCTTTTGTTCTAGAATCTTCCGTATCATAACTGCCCAAACTTTTTTTCTAGTTGAATTGCCATTATTTGTTTTTACTTTATGCTTTACAACGCACAATTCCATGAATCATAAAATAGATTAAGGGCTTCTTTGATTCAAAGGATTCTCAAAGGAATTTTGGAGGATTCTAATCATTAGGAATTTTTCCTATCTTGGTTGTTTGATTCGTAGGATTGTAAACCATAGGAATTTTTCCATATGATTCATTTGCACTAGATTTCATAGGAAACATCCCATCCACTCAAACCTCTTTGAAAGAATTCTGCGTTTTTTCTATGCACAATCAAACACTCGTACAATCCTGTAGGATTCAAGACGACATTCCACTATAATCCCATGTTTTTCCTATTCCCGCGTTCTTAGCTTTTTTATAAAAACTAATTGATTTTGAATGAGATGAACTATAAGAATTAAACGAAGGGCTACATCAGGCATATATGACTCAGAGCTTACATGCTATAGTGTGGTATTTATTCATAATTTGGTTGCAAAATCTGATGCGTGCAATGCACGTGTACCTTACTAGTACTTCGAGTATGTGCAAAACACGTAAATTAGAATACCAATGGCACGCTACACAGTGTCTCTCTTACAGTTCATGAAGCCACGTGGCACATGTGGAGGCGTTGTCGCGACCTCCTTGCGTGGATTGATCACAGTGACGTGCTGCTGGTTCCAGAAGAATGTACTCGTCCTCCCTGAGCCATACTGGCGGTACATGCACGAAGCGAAGATGTGCACGCACGCCACGCACGCACTCATTCCCTCGCACGCACACGCGGGTACACGGGCGGACGCAATTTTGTACCAAGATCCACCCCATGTGATAATTTGACGCGTGTAAAGTCGTTCACTTCATTGATGGTCAATTAATACAGCGCATGCAAATTGAGTGGACGTGAGGGCGGAAGAAAGACATTATTACTCCACTGCGCGCATGCGAGTAGTTAAATCGTGGGTTGCTAGTAGTACTTCCATTGGTCTCCTTCGTATTTTGTGCCAATTTTTGACAGTAACATAATATTTACGCATTTGAGCAGTGTAGTACTTGAAATTTATGTTCCGCTAAACTCATCGGGAGCCGTTTCGGGCCTCGAAACCAAAACCATCAATTAATCTTTACCTTGTTCCCATCACATTCGAAAGCCTGCTCACACCTACTAGTACGTACCAAACCTGAACGTGTTCCCACTATGCAGGTATTAGTACTAGTGCTAGTACTTAGGTTATAAAAAGGGGAACTACCTAACCGAAAATTACTCTACCTTTCCTCCTCATAAGTGCTTCTTCTTCGTCCGTCGTTGCCATGGCCGGTGAGCAGAGCTCTAGGTCGAGAACTACTCGTAACAAGGGAGCGGCAACCAAGGCTGCGGAAAAAAAAGAGGGCTCGCCGCCACGCAGAGACCTCGAAAGATCTCTCACGGGCAGGCGATGGCTCCCAGGAGCGCCCTAGCCGCGGAGGCGAACATGCCGAGCCGGCGGAGCTGGAGTCGTTATCCCTCGACGGCATGCCCGATCAGCTCAATAAGCAGAAGGAGTTCATCCAAGGCTTGATGGAGTTGCTGAAGGAGAGCCTCGACGACATGCCCGCTGAGCTCAATCAGCAGGGGGAGTTGACCGCCGGCTTGGTGATGCTGCTGAAGAAGAGCATTGCCTCGGAGAAGAAGGCGACCGGCGAAATCCTGCGACTTCAGGAGGACAAGGCGAAGCTCTGCCACGAGATCGACCTGTTGAAGGAGAAGAACGCCGGCTGGAAGAAGCTGCATGAGAATAGTAGTTCCTCGATGAAGATGCTGCAGGCCCTCGTCATGGAACAGAAGGAGGAGTTGGCGAAGCTCCGCATCGAGCACCCGGCTGCTGTCAAGGTACGTAATGCGGCCGTGGAACAGATGATGAAGGCTCGCGTCGAGAAATCCGCGTCATGGACAGAATGAAGAAGATGGCGGAGGAGACGCGCAAGGAGATGGAGGTCGTGGAGGCGATGAAGAAGCAGTTACGACTCCGCGGCGAATTAGATCATTTGGGGTTATAATCTTCCTTCTTCTTTTGCTCCTGTGTTTCATCTTTTGCTTCGGGTGTTTCGCCGCACGTGTCACGTTCTCTGCGAGGCATGAATAGAACAATGGTTTTTTCTAGGGAATGAATAGAACAATGCTAACAATGAGATGACTAGCAAATTAGATCATTTTTATCGCCATATGGCACTGGGCTGCCGTGTTTCGTGCTCCTCCGTCGCAGTACTACTCCAGTGGAAAACTTGAGTATACCGCACAGTTGTTTGCTCCTCCTCGATCAGGTCGTCGGCGCATTTATACGAGCAGTCAAATCACAAGGCCCCGCCTTCCAGCAGTAATGAGCCGTCAAATCACAAAGGCCCTCGCCTCTCGTGAAACCGACCAAGCTAGACTGCCCCGCCCTCTAGCCTTTTAAAAAATGTATACTTTTGTACAGCAGTAGTATCGATGGATTGCGCCATGGAGCAAAACTTGAAATTGAAAAAAAGGTGGTACATATAGAGAGCGCTCGTCGCCAAATTATGCATATAGTACTATTAAAAAGGCTAGTCACAATAATGGTGTCCAGCACAACCCACCCCTCAAATAAAACTAAGAGGGTGCTTGGATACGTTTTAGTCCCATGACTAAAAGTAGTGGGACTAAAACATGCTAGCCTCACCCATGCTTGGATCCAAATACTAAAAAGGCTAAAATCAAGTTAATGTGCATTTATTATCCTCCAAACCCTCCAATCCAGAACTCGCCTGTGTTAAAGGAGAGGAGTTAAATGAGTAGAGAGAGGACTAATCCACATTTTAGTAGGGGTACCCCTGACTAAAAAATTTAGTCTCAAGACTAGTTTTAGCCCCTCTTTAGTCAGGGGTGCTTGGAACTTTAGCCTCTTAAAGAGACTATTTTTAGTCAGACTAAAATAAGTCCCTTGGATCCAAGCACCCTCTAAGCATCCTGGAATTCTTTGACAAAACTAAGCACCCTGAAATTCTTTGACAACTAAACTGCTGGGCTATATGATGTTGGCCATATATATTGTACGTATATAATGTGAAGAAACGAGTGGTAGTACTATACCAACTAAAAGATGAAATGTAAGAAATACTAGTATGTACGTACTGAAGAGTTAAAGTAACGAGAAGAAACATAACATAGTTCTGCTGGGGGCTCAGCACAACACACCCCTCAAATTAAATTAAGCACACCTGAAATTAAACTTTGCAACTATTCCGGTAGACACTGCATTAGAACCACCATGAGCAACGACACTGCCACCTTACTCGGAGTCCTCGTCCACGTCCTCGACTTCGTCCTTGTCCCTCTTCCTCTTGGCCGATACTTCTTTGCTTGAACCGCACACTTGGCTGTTGCTCTTCATCCAACCCTTGTAGATATTGAAGCAAAGGTAGCCATCCATTGCAGCGTAGTGGATGTGGTCTATATCTAGTACATTCCGCTGCCATGCATGACGATGAAACGTGTATGGAGGTTTCTCCAGTTTACCGTACGAAGGATGAACCATGGCTCCTGCCAGGGTCAGCATTGAAGGCTGACGAGAGGACACCAGCCGATTCTTCTGGAGGTCGAAGGTGTTGCCTACAACGAGGCCTATCCGACGCAGGACTTCTTTGTCGTTACCAAAGTCTACAGTAACGAATTTGACTAGGTTGCTCTCGAGGAAGTCCTTAAAATCCTGGCACTCAACGTCGGCATGGCATATGTGGTAGACCAAGCATAAGTCATGCACGCAAACCTGGATCACGGCGGGCTTCTTCCTCTCTTCGTCCTTTAGATCCTTCTCTCGTCCCAGGACTGTGGTGTACTCAACATCTAGCCCAGCGACCCACTCATCATCTGAGTCTTCGAACATGCGTCTGAAGTGAGAAAGGCATCCTTTCACCGTCGCGGAAGAACGGGTGTAGATGACGTCGAACTCATCGCCGGTGATGGTTCTAACCTTGTACTCACCGCCGATCGTGGAGATTTGGGACGCCATGGATTTGGGAGGAGGGTTAGGATTAGTGGAACTGCCGTAATGTGAATGGACGGGACGACTAGGAGCGAACCGCCGTAGTATTGAAGGACGTGCGGGGACGAGTAGGAGCGAACTGCCAGCGTGCGAACGGCAGGGTAGTGGCTTTCCATTCTCCCATGATACGGGCTTCCGAGAGCCCTTGGATCTGAGATCGAACGGTTGCATGGCGTGATTCTAGACCTATGGGTGAATATCCTATCCTGGAGGGTTATTCTGCAAATTTTCAGCAACTTAGCATGCGACCGTTTGATCTCAGATCCAAGGGCTGCCAGCAGCCCGTATCATGGTCGCGCCTACCACGACCGTCGCGTCGCTCGCGCGGTCGCGCCCTTGGAGATTTAACACGGTGCGTTAGGCTATCTGATGTTGGCATGTCATACATAGTCATCACTTAGTCACTCATACTACAACAAGGTTGGCTATAAGTTGGCTAAAGTTTTTTTTACTCCTCTCTATCTCTTTCTTCGTACTCCCTCCGTCCCATAATATAAGAACGTTTTTGACACTAGTGTAGTGCCAAAAACGTTCTTATATTATGGGACACAGGGAGTACTAGTATTTATTGCATTTGCCAAGGAGTGACCTCTTCCAATGAAATGGTGTTGCTAAGTTTGCTTCATTTAATTAGCTATAGACTCAAAATTGTCTTTTCACCTAGGTACACGCGCTTAGCACCGTTTCTTCCTTGGGTCACCAAACTAGTCTCTCTCTTCTTGATTAACTTGCCACATCAGACTTTATGCCTATGTGGCAAGCTTAAGCACCTGTAGGAGCAAGTAAAAGTAAGTACAATAGTGCGCTTTACATGGCATTTTTGCATATGTGGAGGAAAGAGAGGCAAGGAAAAAGTGGAGAAGTGGGCTCTCATGCAAGAGCCAGCCTCTACTACATGGTGGAGCATTGCGAGAGGCACCTGTATGGAGGTGGTCAGGAATCGGGAGACTCACGCCGGTCATAGCGCCGCAGTTAAAATGATAATGACAAGTCAAATCACGGGGCCCCACCTGTCCAGCAGTAACTCACTGTCAAATCACACAGCCCTACGTTTGCAGCAGCCTACTCCCGCGTCTTCTCGCGTCTGTGTCGAACCGACTAGGCGGAACTGCCCCGCCTACCGCGCAGGAAAAGCCCCGCCCTCGACTTTTAAATAGTATACAATATACTAATTTTGTATCCATGGATTGCGCCCGCGCCATGGAGCAAAGCATCTAGAAAACGGCGGTACACATGTACGGAGTATACAGCACGCCCGTCGCATTCGCGTCGCACCCCAGACGGTCGGTCGGTCTGGCACGCTGCTCTCCGAATGGAGCATGCGTCATATTGCGTTTGCACAAACATGTGGGACGGCAATTGAGAACCGACCATAGGCACACTCCCCGGCCCCGCAAGTCGGGTGACTTAATAGAAGAGGGAGACGAGCGATAGTACTAGAGAAGTGTTGTACTACGTTGGTGCCTGGACGATCCCTGCAAGACACGGAAGATCAGTTCGTCCATGCATGTGACCAGACTCCAGCAGACACGCCTGGATTGGCTATCGTCTACATATCGTGTAGGCTGTGTTGTACATGGCTGTAGTTGTGGTGAGAAATCTAAAAAAAGGTTTCTTGTCATCTTGCAAAATTAGGTGTCATGTGCTTCGGATCACTTCGAGGGTTACACAGCGACAACTTAGTTGGGCTAGTCATTGGGAGCACATGCACGAACAGTGACTACTCGGCTGCCATCTAGGTCAAGCCGGCTATGTTAATTAGGACATCTATCGACAGACCCCTTTTCTACGAGTTTATCTTTAATTTGAGCATTGTTCCTCGTCTAGTTTGTCCGTCGGGATTCATATTGTCTCCTTTGGGCAGTGAGGTTATGATTTCTTGTCATGTGGCATTTTTCGTGTTATATGTTATAATCCGGTGCTTCAGATCAAAATGACGACAACTGCGCCTCCGGGCCACGTGCATGAAGACTTCTCGACAGTCATTGACGAGGTCAAGCCAGCTCCGGTAGACAGAAGAAAACTAGTACTACTCCACTATATAGGCAGGAGCCTCCGCGCTTGCTTGCTAGTGTTGCTCTCTTCACACTGTCTCGGCCTCTCCAGATCTAAACACGACAGCGGTGCCACACACTCTCTCTCTGCTCACCGCTGGTCACAGATCCAGCCGGATCCTCTCCGCCGGGGAAGGTGAGAAGGTGCAACGTTCACGCGGTCGTCCTCGGCGACGCCTCTTACCCACTGCTGGGCGCGTCCCGATCAGCCTGCCTTGCCGTTCTCTCCCAAGCACCGCTGGCGAGGGAGGGCCTCCGACCCCTTCTTCCTCGCTGCCGTAGTGTGGGCAGATCCGGCCTCCCGCCGCCCACCTAGCGACATCCTGGCGACCATCAGGTATAACTTCCTTCAAAACCGGCCTTGCTCTACTTCCCGAGCTCCTGACGTCGCTGCATTTGTATCTTTTACTATTTCTCAGGCCCCCTCGTAGATAGGATCGATCGGCTGTTCGAAAACCACCTAATTTTTTTACGATTAGGAGGTAAAACTAGTTCATGCACTCGAATCTAGTACTACTTGGTTCAAACAAGGAAGAAAGGGGGTGGGGGTGGGGGAGGATTTGTTACCTGAATCTAGGACTTGGTCGAAAGAGGAAATAATGGGGGCGAAAAGTAGCAGAGACTGGCTATCCAACTGGTCTCTAGGTCTAATAGGGAAATAAAGGGAAACGCAGTACAAACTCAATATAAACCCAATCTATTGGTTGAAAAAGGAAAGAAAGTGGGGACTGGGGGACAAGTCAACAGAGTAAGTCCAGCACTAGATTTGCTAGCCTCACACAGTATAAGGTGGCTATACCGAACAAAAATGGGACCAACCCAGATATCCTGTTCTGATGTTTGTTGCCCCGAGTCACTCTTATGTAATGCCACTGGTAAAATGTAGCAGTCGCACTATTAAAAGTAAGGACACGTTAAACCAATGTTGTTTTCAATGTAATGCCTCCAGTAATATGAATCAATGGCACTTCTTTACATGTCCTGCTAAAATTTCCCATTAAGATAAGTTGGTTCTTTTCGTTAGAAATGCAACTGTCCTGGTCCGCCTACTCTCCCGTGCCCAAAGCAATGTCGTATTTAACAGTTGTCATAGTTAATCCTAATGCCCACACTAATATCTAGCAATGCCAGTGCTTTAGAAATTGCTACTGTCCTTGTAGGATTGCCATTCAGATAAGGAACATGCTTCTTTTCATTTGATGCATGTTTCATCACTTGTTAGTCACCCTCCTTTCCACCTTTTTTGTGAAAACAGAGATATACATTTCACGCTCGATCTTAGTTGAACTGCACAAATGATATCCAAATTATAGTTGAGCATTCCAGGAGCTTCACAACCAACCTTGATGTTGCTCAATTTTATTGCAACTAATGAAGAAGAAGCTTTGTGGGTTTCGTTTTCTGATGGAAATGGAACCGGGGCTGGAGCCCTTTTCTTAAAAAAAATTGAAGAAGAAGCTGCTAGCTCACGGGACATTGCTTCATTGTAGGTGAACTGCACCAAAAGGTCCCATGAATTGAATCATCCATGTTGGTGACTGAAAGAGCCAGCTTTAGCATCCCAGTCTAAGCACCCTCGGCCTCCATCCTTGCGACGCACGGTACACCTCGTTTGCCACCTGCTCGACCCTAGTGTCATTGATAAAATGAAGTAATAATACAGTTAAAATAGAGCGAGTGTCATCTCTATCATTTCATTTCCAATGTAGATAAAGAAAGTGCTTCTCTTTGTTAATGTATGTTTCATCAACTAGTCCCATTGTTAATGTTAAGCGTTTCTGCAAACTAGGGTGCTTAATTTTAGTTGATATGTACAAAAATAGAGATTTGAATGTCTCAAGGCGCCTCCTTGTACTACCGCTGTACACTGATGTTCATCACTGGCAGAAGGTGTATCTGGGAGACTTGGGACGATGTCCAGTATGAGGCGTACCGTATGAGGCGTCGCAGGGCCCATCTCGCCCTCGCAGCATGGCATACTATGATACTATCGCAATATTTTCTTCTACTTATTTTGTGTGTTTCATCAACTAGTGCCACTATAATGTAATCACGCTTTTTCATTATCTGTGCAAACAGGGTTATTCAGCTGCATTCTGGTGAAACTGCACAAATGTACGTATGGAACCGGCATATATGCAGAGTGCGAGGTGTGCCAAGTAAAAATTACCGACACCAACCATGCTGCATGCACGCATTGGCATCCACCACCACCAGTGGGATGTGTGGCGCTCTCTGTGGACGGATCTTTCTCGGCAGCAAATCATCTAACCAAATACTAGTAGCTTATATTGGCAGTTTTCTAGGGAGTACTCTTTTCTGAAAGAAGCACCGATCTATTTTTCTTTATTTGTACACTGTGTCACAACTTTGACCCAAAGGTCCAGAGCTATTTTAGGGTAATTGGCATAGTACTCGGAGACTGATTGTAAGCATGATTTTCATTAGCTGTCACACTGATTGTAAGCATGAGCAGGTGGAAGATTAGGTTAGTGCAAAGCTTACCTTAAACCCTACCGCCACCGTTGAAACGAGGCGAGCATCGAGGGAACCGTGGAGAACGGCAGGGAAGCGACGTCGCTCCATCCGGCCTCCTCTTGCGGTGGGAGAACGAATACTCCTGTGGCTCCGGCTGGCTCTGCACCCTCACGAACGACACACCATACCCGATCGATTCGTTATCCTCTGGGTGCTCGACCTTTGACCTGTACGCCCACCACCTCCGCCTGACTGTCGCCTCGGGCGAATCTGTCTGCTCCATCACCCAGAGGAGATACTCGATGAACTCAGAGGACTGTGGCGTGACTGCTGCCGAGGAGTACATGTACATCGCCGCCCTCATCGCCGTCGTCTCGCTCTTTCGCATACATTGCCACATGGCCCGCACCGTCCTTGAAATCTCCCACTCATTGTCAAACCAACTAAGGATCTCCTTCAACCTGGCTAACTTTGCCTGGTCGACGCCGGCGATCTGCCTGATTCGCTGTTGCATCCTCTCCATAGATGTCCTTCTGAGTGGTCCGGTGCTAGCTTTGGAAGATGGGAGGAGAGACGGTGGTCTTGCAATAGAGAAGAGGGAGAGGCGAGACGGTGGTTTTGGAATGGAGATGATGGAGAGGAGAGGTGGTGGTTTTGCAATGGAGAAGATCAGAAGAGGGAGAGGCAAGACGATGGTTTTGGAATGGAGATGATGGAGAGGAGAGGAGGTGGTTTTGCAATGGAGAAGATCAGAAGAGGGAGAGGCGAGACGGTGGTTTTGGAATGGAGATGATGGAGAGGAGAGGAGGTGGTTTTGCAATGGAGAAGAGGGAGAGGAGCGTGCAGCTGCGATTTAGGATTGGACGAGAGGGCCGGCGCGCTGTGACTGGATCAAAATCAAAATCAATTTACCCTTCAATTAAGAAAGCGACCCCACATTAACTAGTCTCCCTTTTATTCTGGGTCATAATTGACCATGATTTTCGCACATAAAATATATGTTATACCTTGCAAAATAATATAATTTGAAAGTACATTCGGATACGAACCAAACGATACAATTTTTGGTGACATGCATACACATTTTGCTTGTCAAATACAGTACGTGGTTAAACTTTGACCCAAAATACGCAAAACAACAAAAAAAATACTTCCAAGACCAGCGCCGCTCTTCCGCTCTTCTCCTCTTAAACCACCGCTGCTCCTCTCTTGTTCCAATCTAAATGCAACGCCGCTCCTCTCCTCTTCCATTTCAAAACCACCGCCCCTCCTCTCCTGTTCTAGTCCAAAACCAGCGTCGCTCCTCTCCCGTTCTAATCCAAAACCAGCGCTGCTCCTCTCCTCTTCCATTCAAAAACCACCACCGGTGAGTGAAGGTGTTGTGGAGAAGTAGATCAATGGAGGAGTACAACCGATACGTGAGGATCGCAGACGGCGACCTTGTGAAGCTAGCTAGGATGTTGGAGATACAGTCTTGGTTTGACAACAAGGACCAACTAGCGGCGACGGCGACATCCATGGCCAAATATCTGCAACAGAACGAAAAGGCGGCGATACTCCCAGAGGGAGTCGCGCCGGAGTACATAGAGCTGCTCCTCTGGGCCATGGAGTAAATAGATTCACCGAATCCGATCGTGAGGGAGCGGTGGTGGGAGTATCGATCCCAGATGGAGCATCCACCAAAGATTGAAGGATCGAGCATCTACAGGGCGCCGTTTGTGAGGGTGTCCTGCCAGAGCGAGCCGGTGGAGTCTTCGTCGACCGAACCCAACTGCAAGAGGAGAAAAGCAGTTGGCCCGACGACGCTTCCCCGCCATCGTCTCCCTCGCCGTTCACATCGTCTCACGGGGCGGCTTTTATATTAACATGGCCTTTTCAAACAGGGTTAACATCATGTTGGAAGTTTTATTCATGGTCGAAAATGGAACTACCAGCCAGTTCACATCATGCTGATCAACATCCATGCATAGCACATCTTCATATGATGCACAGTCAAAATGCCCACACAATGTCGAGTGTGCGAAACACAGAGAAAACGAGGGACGAAGTTTTGGCAAGTGTTGGACGTGGTTTTGGGCTGCCCCGTCTAGGCTTTCATTTTTAACATGCGCAGCCCACGACCTCGGATGGGAGGTCCATAGGCCTGTTTGTATTTTCTTAGGGCCGTCATGTATCGACCGGCCTATGGACCTCCCATCCGAGGTTTTATTTTTGGCAGCCCAATTTATGTGTTTTTTTGAAGAAAACGCAGAGGTCTATTCTATTTTTCTATATAAGAATAGGAACGCCAGGTCCAACTTATGTTTCCCTTCTAACTATATTATATATATTTAAATTATTTTATATGTTATTATATATTATTTTTATTGTCATCATATATTTAACAGATATTTACATATGTAAGAAAACAATATCCCACATCTTATTAACTTATAAAAATAATTTCTTAACAAATAAAATCCTGGATTGTTTTGGCACGAAAATCCTAGTGATTGTCTACAAAAGCTTGGCAAGATTTAAGGACGAATGTAATAATATCACTTATTATTTAAATATATTTATAACAAAATGCTCAGCCCCTTTTTATTTTTTGATAACATTGCTGGCCCAACCCAACATTATAATTAGAATCAGCCCAGCAAAATCGTGTATTTCGAGAAAGTGCAAATGGCCTGTAATTTTTTAGGAAATAAAATAAATGGGTCGCATGGACGCTACATTATTTGTTCACCAAGCCCAGCTAATGGCTGTAATTCAAAAAAATATATCAAATTGACTGTAAATTCTACCGCGCAAAAAAAAGACTGTAAATTCTGAAAAAATGGGTTGAATACGTGCCACATTTTTGGAGGCTGAAATGTGGGCCAATAGGTCGAAGCCAACGCAAGTCGTTGTCAATTTAGTCAACAAATGATTCTGACATGTTAGCCGTTGGATTTACATCCAACGACCGGCATCCATCTTCAATCTCTCGTCTTCTTCCTCCAGCGCCGCCGGGACCACCTCCCGCCTCCTGCTACTAGTAGCTCTGCTTAGCACGCTTCGCTGTGAAGCGCTACTCCACCGTTGGCCAGGCCATCCCTCCACCCCTCCACACCTCCTATTCTTCTCCACCGACTGCCGAACCACACCGCACTAGAACTAGTTAACCCTCGTACACCTCTCCGTCTGCGACTCTACTCCCGCGTCTTCCCATCTCCGGCTCGTTGTTGTCCGGGGCCTCGCCGTCGTCCACCACCTTGGATGCGCTCGGCGCGGCGTGGTCAATGTGGTCATGGAACGACACCATCGGAAGTAGACTCTGTGTGAAGAGGCTGACAGCTGGGTCCACGGCCGCACACAAGGAAATGCCTCCTTATTACGCGCAAAATAATGATTCCTCCACCTGACATCTGGGACCCACCGGAAGGGCCTCTGTATTTCGCGCAAATAACGTGCCCCCTGCTGACATGTCGGACCCACCAGCTATCTTCGCACCCAAGGAAGTGCCTCCTTATTACGCAGAAAAAAATGAATACTCCCCCTGCCAGCTGGAACCCAGCATAGTGGGAGGCTGACTTGTGGGCCTACCAAGTTGACGGGGACGGAGGGCTTTGTCAACCTAGTCAATATGAACGATTCTAGCTCCTGTTACCGTACGATGTTCATCCAACGGCCGTAGTGCTTCTTCAACCTCTGGTCTTCTTGCTCCAGCCGCCAAACTAGCGCCGGTCGTGCCGCGTGCTCCTGCCTCCCGTGGCCGGCTGTGATGCCGCGGAGGCCTCACCGCCCCCTACTACTCCCACCGCTGGCCAGGCCATCCCTCTACTCACCCACACCCCCTCTTATTCTGCGGCGACAGCAGGCTCACACCGCAGCCGAACAAGTGAACCCTCGTACTCCTCTTCGCGTGGGCATCCACTGTTGCGTCTTCCCCGGCTCCGAGTCGTCCCCTTCCTAGTCCTCACCGTCGTCTACCGCCGTGGTGCTCTCGGCGCAGCATGGTCAAAGTGGTCAAGGAATGACTTCCATCGGACGTGGACTGTACGTGGAGAGGCTGACAGCTGGGTTCACGGCCGCAGCAAGGAAGTGCCTCCTTATTACGCGCAAAATAATGATTCCTCCACCTGACAGCGGGGACCCACCGGACGGGCCACCGTATTTCGCGAAAAAAATGTTTCCCCCTGACTGCTGGGACCCACCAGCCACAGCTTCGCACGCAAGGAAGTGCGTCCGGGCAAAAAAAATGATTCGCCCCCCTGACTGCTAGGACCCACCAACTACATCTTCGCACGCAAGGAAGTGCGTCCAGGCAAAAAAAATGATTCGCCCCCCTGACTGCTGGGACCCACCAGCTACATCTTCGCACGCAAGGAAGTGCCTGACAGTCGGGACCCACCTGGTCGAAGCGTACGTAGCGTTGTCATTCTGGTCGTGAACGTGTACGTACATATATACTGGTGGATGTAGAGGCGCGCACGTGTCATAGTAGAGGCGCGCACGTAGCATGTACACGTACGTACAGCGGCCAGGGTGCAAGAAAGAAAATACGGCCACGTATGTGTACATACGGGCGGGGTCTCGAACGCCTACTCGCCCATACATACGGCCAGGGCTCGTGTACATGGCTGGGTCGGAACGGAAAAACAGCGTCGTCGTCGTGTTCATGGGGAGGCAACGGAATGCGTCGTGTTCATGGGGAGGCAACGGAATGCGTCGTGTTCATGGGGAGGCAACGGAATGCGTCGTGTTCATCGGGAGGCAACGGAATGCGTCGTGTTCATCGGGAGGCAACGGAACGCGTGGGAGCCAACCGGCTGGGTCGGAACGGAATGTGTGGTCGTGTTCATCGGGAGGGCTTGGATGGAACAGGCGATGGAAACGAGGCCTGGCGTACCGCAAAACGGAGGAAACGGACCTCCTACATTCGGAACGGGGTCCTGTTGATCGGGAGGGGTGTGGCGTACCGCAAAACGGAGGAAACGGACCTCCTACGGTCGAAACGGGGGTCCTGTTGATCGGGAGGGGTGTGGCGTACCGCAAAACGGACGAAACAGACCTCCTACGGTCGAAACAGGGGTCCTGTTGATTGGGAGGGGTGTGGCGTACCGCAAAATGGACGAAACGGACCTCCTACAGTCGAAACGGGGGTCCTGTTCATCGGGAGGGGTGTGGCGTACCGCAAAACGGGACTCCACGGGATACTGTTCATCTCCACCGTCGACCTCCTCCAGCCTCCACGGGCTCCTGTTCATCCAGCCTCCACCGCGCGCTACTCCACCGGCTACTGTTCAACCACCCCTCCACGGGCACCCCTCCACTGTCTACTGTTCATCCAGCCCTCCACACCACGGGGTCCTGTTCAACCACCCCTCCACGGGCACCCCTCCACCGTCTACTGTTCATCCAGCCCTCCACACCACGGGGTCCTGTTCATCCAAAGGCAATGCCACCGCTCACTGTTCATCCACCCCCCCCCCCCCGCAACGCTCACATTTCATCCAATCGATCGGCTTTAGTTAGCAGCAGTAGCAAAGGAATCGCTCGATCGGGTTCAGTTAACAGCCATCGATCGATCGCTCGGGGTCAGTAACGTGTAGCCTGCAGTGCAATCGCTCGGGTTCAGTTAGAGCCCAACACCTCGCTCGGGTTCAGTTAGAGCCAACGCCTAGCACACACGCGCGTACGTGTACGGGAGAAACGTGCATCGCTCGGCCCCCGACCTCCCACCGTAACCGGGAACTCCCCGAAATTTTCCTCCCCCTCGCTTCTACCACGGTTTTTCCGTCATGGACGGCCCAAAGAATGTCATGCAGCTGCGTCTCCGGCCCGCCCAGGACGAAAAGCCCATTTTCTGTCATGATTTTTTGTCATAGAAGTAGGAGCCCACCACATCTATGATGATACTGGGTTTTGTCACAATTATCGTCATAGAAGTGTCATATGTATGACAGAAAAAAAATTCGTTCTGCCCAAAATGTCACGGATGTGTCTTTTTTTTGTAGTGTACACCGCTACATAGAGTGGGACAAAATTGGTGTTGACGGTAGCAAGATTGTTGGTGTAGATCGCCGTCACGATCCTAGCCCCGGCAGCACTCCGGCGCCATCAGGAGAGAGGGGGAGAGAGCCCACCTCCTTCCTCTTCTTCCTTGGCCCCCCCCCCCTAGATGGGAGGAGAGTTCCCCCTCTGGTCCATGGCCTCCATGGCCGCGGAGGGGCAGGAGCCCCTCCAAGATTGGATCTCCCTCTCTATTCTCTTCTGTTTCGCGTTCCCCAGTTCCGGCCGAAAACCGTTTCTTATATTCTGGGAGATCCGTAACTCCGATTGCGCTGAGATTTTAACACGATTTTTTCCGGATATAAGCTTCCTTGCGCCCAAAGTAGAGCTCCAACCGACGTTCGAGGAGGGCACAACCCACCACCACACGCCAGGGGCCTCTAGCGCGCCCTGGTGTCTTGTGGGATGTGTGGGCCTCCGTTTGCAGTGATTCCAACTCCCAAAAATCACATCTATTCCAAAATAATTCTCCGTGAAATTTTATTGCATTTGGACTTCGTTTGATATGGATTTTCTGCGACACAAAAACAGGAACTAGCACTGGGCACTGGATCAATAGGTTAGTCCAATAAATCATATAAAAAGTTGCCAAAAACATGTGAAATTTGAATAATATTGGCATGAAACAATCAAAAATTATAGATACGACGGAGACGTATCAATATGCTAAAGAATTAGGTCAGGAGATGCACGGGGGGCCCACAAGGGTGGGGGCGCGCCCTCCGTCCTTGTGGCCGCCTCGTGGCTCCTCCGACTTAATCTCCAAGTCTCATGGTTGTCTTCTGGTCCAAGAAAGATGCCGGCGACGGGGCGGCGCCCGAGGTGGCCAGTGAAGATACCGGCGACGGGGCGGCCGGTGAAGATGCCAGCGATGCAGCGGCGGCCGACGAAGATGCCGGCGAGGCGGGCGATGCCGAGGCCCCTGACGGAGTTAGCGAGGGCGTCATGGGGGCGCGAGGTGCAGCTCGTCCACGGCGCGAGGACCGCCGAAGCCCGGAGGCGGTTCAAGAACCGAGCGGGGCCATCCACCTGACAGGGTTGCTGGAGGGCCGCCGGTGGCCAGCGGCGACGGGGTGACGGGAGGTACCTGCTGAAATGGAAACACCTTCTCGTCAATGTAAAGGTGTCGGGAGGTGAATACACGATGTGAGACTGGATCGTAGCAGCGGTATCCTTTGGTGTTAGGTGGGTAGCCGAGGAAGATGCAAGCAACAGAGTGATAATCCCCAAGTGCAGGGAATCATCGTAGCAATTCCCAATGGTGGAAGTGATAAGTATGGAGTGTCGAACCCACAAGGAGCTAAAGGTAAGATCAATATTCTCTCAAGTCCTATCTGCCACTGATACGACTCTACGTGCACCGAGCGTTTGCTTCCAACTAGAAACGAGAAATAAAACTACGTTGTGGGTATGAAGAGGATAACTTTGCATGGCATCGGAGAGCTAAAGTATAAAGGTAGGTGCTGTTATCATAAAGTTAGAATATATTACTTAGGTATTATAAATAGCGAGTGTGGAATAATGATGGATCAGTGTGCGGAATTATCCTAGGCAATCGTTAACAAAACCGGTAATCACTATTGCAATTTCATATGAGGGAGAGGCATAAGCTAACATACTTTCTCTTCTTGGATCATATGCACTTATGATTGGAACTCTAGCAAGCATCCGCAACTACTAAAGATCATTAAGGTAAAACCAACCATAGCAAAGCATCAAGTCCCCTTTATTCCCATACGCAACAACCCCCTTACTCGGGTTTGTGTTGCAGTCACTCACCAACCCACTGTAAGCGAATCATGAACGTATTGCAACACCCTACAGCGGGAGTACCTCACGCTTGCGCGACACGGAGAGCACCATAGGAAAGCACCAATAATAAAACATACAACTCATACCAATCTAGATCATCAATCAACCCAAAGACAAAGGATATCTACTCAAAACATCATAGGATGGCAACACATCATTGGATCATAATATGTGGCATAAAGCACCATGTTCAAGTAGGGATTACAGCGGGGTGCGGGAGAGTGGACCGCGTAAAATAGATGAGGATGGTGATGTTGATGAAGACGATCACCGCGGCGATGATTCCCCTCCCGATGGCACTCCGGCGCCACCGAGAGAGAGCAGGAGAGGTTCTCCCCCTTGTGCTTCCTCCTCCATGGCCTCCCCCCTAGATGGGAAGAGGTTCTCCGTCTGGTCCTTGGCCTTCATGGCGATGATGGCCCCTCCGGGATCCTCCTCCATGGCCTCCGGTGATGATGGCCCCCTCCGGCAGGATGCCAGAGAGGGCCTAGATTGATTTCTCGTGGCTACAGAGGCTTGCGGCGGCGGAACTCCCGATCTAGGTTATTTTCTGGGGGTTTCTGTATTTATAGGAATTTTTGGCGTTGGTTTCACGTCAGGGGGGTCTCCGAGTCGTCCACGAGGCAAGGGCCCACGCCCAGGGGGGTGGACGCGCCCCCACCCTCGTGGACAGCCCGGGACTCTTCTGAGCCAACTCTTTTGCTCCAGGGGCTTCTTTTGGTCCATAAAAAATCAACAAAAATTGGCACGTCAATTGGACTCCGTTTGATATTCCTTTTCTGTAAAACTCAAAAACAAGGAAAAAACAGAAACTGGCACTGGGCTCTAGGTTAATAGGTTAGTCCCAAAAATCATATAAAATAGCATATAAATGCATATAAAACATCTAAGATGGATAATATAATAGCATGAATACTTCATAAATTATAGATACGTTGGAGACGTATCAGCATCCCCAAGCTTAATTCTTGTTCGTCCTCGAGTAGGTAAATGATAAAAGAAATAATTTATGAAGTGTGAATGCTAGCAGGTGCACAAGTTTGATCAATGATAATTTCAGTCACCTTTTCTAGCATCATTATATGTCATAACAGTAGCTCATCTCACAAAACTTTTCATGATCAAGTAACAAGCTATTCACATGTTAAAGTATAGATCATAAACTTTCTTGAAACTAACAAACTATATTCTTAGTCATCAAACAATTGCAATTCATCTTATTTTCCGGAAGGGTCTATGTCAGAGCTTTGATTCAGCAAACTCCACATACTCAACTATCATTTAATCTTTCACAATTGCTAACACTCACGTGATATTTATGGGTTCAAAGTTTTAATCGGACACAGAGAAAGATAGGGGCTTATAGATTCGCCTCCCAACCTTTTACCTCAAGGGTAATGTCAACAATAATAGTTCATGATAACTTACATCCAATTGGATATATATATCAGGATCTTTCCAACACAATGTGCTTGCCAAAGGATAAAATGTAAAAAGGACAGGTGAAGATCACCATGACTCTTGCATAAGGTAGAAGAATAAAAGTAAAAGATAGGCCCTTCGCAGAGGGAAGCAGAGGTTGTCATGCGCTTTTATGGTTGGATGCACAAAATCTTAATGCAAAAGAACGTCACTTTATATTGCCTCTTGTGATAGAGACCTTTATTATGCAGTCCGTCGCTTTTATTTCTTCCCTATCACAAGTTCGTATAAAGCTTACTTTCTTCGCACTAATAGATCATACATATTTAGAGAGCAATTTTTATTGCATGCACCGATGACAACTTACTTGAAGGATCTTACTCAATCCTTAGGTAGGTATGGTGGACTCTCATGGAAAAACTGGTTTAAGGGATGTTAGGAAGCACAAGTAGTATTTCTACTTGGTGCAAAGAATTTGGCTAGCATGAGAGGGAAAGGCAAGCCCAACATGTTGGATAATCCAAGACAATATAACGTTTCGGATATAGGAAAACATAACCCATTAAGTTGTCTTCCTTGTCCAACATCAAACTTTTAGCATGTCATATTTTAATGAGTGCTCACAATTACAAAAGATGTCCAAGATAGTATATTTATATGTGAAATCTCTCTTCCTTCAATATTCTTTCATGAATTGTTCAAGTGACCAATTCTGCGTTTGCTAACTTTCAATAAGTTTACTACCTATACTTATTCTGTGTGAAGTCATTACTCCCCATGGTATAAGCATATTAAACATATATAAATTCAGATTTATGATATTCAATTCATTCAACCATTTACTCATAGGATATACGTGAAGCACGTGAGTAAATGACAAACTACTCCAAAAAGATATAAGTGGAGAACACTGAGTAGTCAAATAATTAACTAGCCATGGGAGGATTGTCTTTCATTCAAGATTTCAGATCCAATGATTTTATTCAAACAGCAAGTAAAATTTAAAATACGCTCCAAGCAAAACACATATCATGTGACGAATAAAAATATAGCTCCGAGTAAGGTATACCGATACTTTTGAAGACGAAAGAGGGGATGCCTTCCGGGGCATCCCCAAGCTTAGGCGCTTGATTCTTCCTTGAATATTACCTTGGGGTTCCTTGGGCATCCCCAAGCTTTGGGTCTTTCCACTCCTTATTCTCCTCATATCGATATCTCACCCAAAGCTTGAAAACTTCAATCACACAAAACTTAACGGAACTTCGTGAGATGGGTTAGTATGATAAAGAGTAAACCATTCACTTTGGTACTGTCAAAGACAAGGTTCATAATTTTTCTCACACAATGCCTACTGTACCATATCATTTCTACAATTTATATTGAGAAATATAAGCCATAGAAACTAGAAAACAAGCAAACTATGCAATGAAAACAGAATCTGTCAGAAACAGAACAGTCGGTAATGATCTGAACAGAAACCATACTTCTGCTACTCCAAAAATTATGAGATAAATTGGTGGACGTGAGGAATTTGTCTATTAATCTTCTGCAAAAAGAATGAACTCAAAAGCACTCTTCTGTAAAACTGGTAGCTGATCTCGTGAGCGCAAAGTTTTTTGTTTTTTACAGCACGATCACATTAACTTTCACCCAAGTCTTCCCAAAGGTATTACTTGTCACTTTATTGAAACAAAAGCTATAAGACATGATTACTACAGTAGCTTAATCATGTAAACACACAAAAACAGTAAGGGTAAATATTGGGTTGTCTCCCAACAAGAGCTTTTCTTTAATGCCTTTTAGCTAGGCATGATGATTTCAATGATGCTCACATAAAAGAAAAGAATTGAAACATAAAGAGAGCATCATGAAGAATATGACTAGAACATTTAAATCTAACCCACTTCCTATGCCTAGGGATTTTGTGAGCACATAATTTATAGGAACAAGAATCAACTAGCATAGGAAGGCAAAATAAGTATAACTTCAAAACTTTAAGCACATAGAGAGGAAACTTGGTATTATTGCAACTCCTACAAGCATATATTCCTCCGTCATAATAATTTTCAGTAGCATCATGAATGAATTCAACAATATAACCATCACATAAAGCATTCTTTTCATGATCTACAAGAATAGAAATTTTTCTACTCTCCACATAAGCAAAATTCTTCTCATTCAGAATAGTGGGATCACTAATTCCTAAAGTTGACACTTTTCCAAACCCGCTTTAGATGATAGTATTATTCATACTCCAAAAGATATAAGTGAAGTTCACGGAGCATTCTTTAATTAATATAGACTAACCAATATCCAAGCTCAAAATATATAAGTAAAGCACACGAAGCATTCTATAAAACCATACTCAAATGATTTAAGTGAAGCACAAAGAGCAATTCTATAAGATCATACTTAAAAGATATAAGTGAAGCACATGAAGTATTATATAAATCAATAAAGGGCTATATCATACTAGCTTGGTTCTTAAAGGAAAAACAAAAACACAAAGGACACAAATCATGTGAACAAAACATAAACCGAGGTATACCGATATTTGTTGAAGAAGAAAGATGGGATGCCAACCGGGGCATCCCCAAGCTTAGATGCTTGAGTATCCTTTGAAATATTTACTTGGGGTGCCTTGGGCATACCCAAGCTTGAACTCTTGCCTCTCTTTATTCTTCTCATATTAATAGTTCCTCGATCTTCGAACACTTCATCCACACAAAACTTTAACAAAAACGTTGTGAGATCCATTAGTGTAATAAAGCAAACTACCACTTTAAGGTACTGTAATGAACTCATTATTTATTTATATTGGTGTTAAACCTACTGTATTCCAACTTCTCTATGGTTCATACCCCCCCGATACTAGCCATAGATTCATCAAAATAAGCAAACAACACGCGAAAAACAGAATCTGTCAAAAACAGGACAGTGTGTAGTAATCTGGAAGTTTAGTAAACTTCTGTAACTCCCAAAATTATGAAATAAATTTGAACAATTTGTACAGAAGTAATGTGCAAAAAGTTTCAGACCCATTTGACCTTCCAGTAAAAGAATGTAAAATCACGCACTACAGCCAAAGTTTCTGTTTTTGTTCTGCACATACTAAACAAGCAATCTAATCATCCTAAAACCAAAGCTTGGCACATTATTTTTATAATACAATGGATATACACAAGGGGATAATTATTTACAGAGAAACTTCCATGAAAAATTCTACATTGTTTCCGTGAGCATGAACACAAGTGCTCAAGGTCGACTCTCACTTCTTCAATGCATAACTTTCCAATCACTTCTCTTTTTGAAAAACTTTTTAGGCAAGGAAGGCAAGTAATTTTTTTGTATTTTCATTCTTAATTTTTTTGTATGTTTCACCCACAACTAAACAGAAACAAAAAAGAAAAAGAAAATATAGTTAGTGAAGAAAGAAAACAAGCACACACGAGAATATCAACCCCACGCTATTGCTCCCCGGCAACGGCGCCAAAAAAGAGCTTGATAATCCCCAAGTGCGGGGAATCATCGTAGCAATTCCCAATGGTGGAAGTGATAAGTATGGAGTGTCGAACCCACAAGGAGCTAAAGGTAAGATCAATATTCTCTCAAGTGCCATCTGCCACTGATACGACTCTACGTGCACCGAACGTTTGCTTCCAACTAGAAACGAGAAATAAAACTACGTTGTGGGTATGAAGAGGATAACTTTGCATGGCATCGAAGAGCTAAAATATAAAGGTAGGTGTTGTTATCATAAAGTCAAAATATATTACTTAGGTATTATAAATAGCGAGTGTGGAATAATGATGGATCGGTGTGCGGAATTATCCAAGGCAATCGTTAACAAGACCGGTAATCACTATTGCAATTTCATATGAGGGAGAGGCATAAGCTAACATACTTTCTCTTCTTGGATTATATGCACTTATGATTGGAACTCTAGCAAGCATCCACAACTACTAAAGATCATTAAGGTAAAACCCAACCATAGCATTAAAGCATCAAGTCCTCTTTATTTCCATATGCAACAACCCCCTTACTCGGGTTTGTGTTTCAGTCACTCACCAACCCACTATAAGCGAATCATGAACGTATTGCAACACCCTACAGCGGGAGTCTGTGACGCCCCCGATTTGACCGTACACTAATCATGCACGCAAATGTGTACGATCAAGATCAGGGACTCACGGGAAGATATCACAACACAACTCTACAACATAAATAAGTCATACAAGCATCATAATACAAGCCAGGGGCCTCGAGGGCTCGAATACAATTGCTCGATCATATACGAGTCAGCGGAAGCAACAATATCTGAGTACAGACATAAGTTAAACAAGTTTGCCTTAAGAAGGCTAGCACAAAAGTAGCAATGATCGAAAAGGCAAGGCCTCCTGCCTGGGACCTCCTAACTACTCCTCGAAGCCGAACTCCATGTAGAATCATCCTCGGGATCTCTAGCTCCTGGACTCCAGCATCTGGTTGCGACAACCAGGTATAGAAAGGGGAAAAGAGGGAGAAAAGCAACCGTGAGTACTCATCCAAAGTACTCGCAAGCAAGGAGCTACACTACATATGCATGGGTATATGTGTAAAGGACCATATCGATGGACTGAACTGCAGAATGCCGGAATAACGGGGGATAGCTAGTCCTGTCGAAGACTACGCTTCTGGCCACCTCCATCTTGCAGCATGTAGAAGAGAGTAGATGGTAAGTTCACCAAGTAGCATCGCATAGCATAATCCTACCCGGCGATCCCCTCCTCGTCGCCCTGTTAGAGAGCGATCACCGGGTTGTATCTGGCACTTGGAAGGGTGTGTTTTATTAAGTATCCAGTTCTAGTTGTCATAAGGTCAAGGTACAACTCCGGGTCGTCCTTTTACCGAGGGACACGGCTATTCGAATAGATAAACTTCCCTGCAGGGGTGCACCACATAACCCAACACGCTCGATCCCATTTGGCCGGACACACTTTTCTGGGTCATGCCCGGCCTCGGAAGATCAACACGTCGCAGCCCCACCTAGGCTCAACAGAGAGGTCAGCACGCCGGTCTAAACCTATGCGCGCAGGGGTCTGGGCCCATCGCCCATTGCACACCTGCATGTTGCGTACGCGGCCGGAAGCAGACCTAGCCCCCTTAATACAAGCGCGAGCTTACGGTCCAATGCGGCGCGCGCCACTCAGTCGCTGACGTCAAAAAGAGCTTCGGCTGATACCACGACGTCGAGTGCCCATAACTGTTCCCGCGTAGTTGGTTAGTGCGTATAGACCAAATGGCCAGACTCAGATCAAATACCAAGATCTCGTTAAGCGTGTTAAGTATCCGTGAACGCCGACCAGGGCCAGGCCCACCTCTCTCCTAGGTGGTCTCAACCTGCCCTGTCGCTCCGCCATAAATTAACAGTCAGGGGCCATCAGGAACCCAGGCCCACCTCTACCGGGATGGAGCCACCTGTCCTTTCAGCCCCCTCATCAGAATCACTTGCGGGTACTCAACGAGCCGACCCGACTTTAGTCACCACATGTGTCATGTATATAATGTATATAGTATATACCCGTGATCACCTCCCGAAGTGATCACGGCCCAGTAGTATAGCATGGCAGACGGACAAGAGTGTAGGGCCACTGATGGAACACTAGCATCCTATACTAAGCAGTAGGATAGCAGGTAAGGGTAACAACTGTAGCAACAATGACAGGCTATGCATCAGGATAGGATTAACGGAAAGCAGTAACATGCTACACTACTCTAATGCAAGCAGTATAGAGAAGAATAGGCGATATCTGGTGATCAAGGGGGGGGCTTGCCTGGTTGCTCTGGCATGAAGGAGGGATCGTCAACACCGTAGTCGAACTGGGGGTCGCCGACAGTCTCGGGGTCTACCGGAAAGAAGTAACGGAGGGGGAACACAATAAATAACAGAGCAATCAAAGCATCGCAAAGCGTAGCATGGCAATACGCGGTGCAAGAGGTGACCTAACGCAGTAGTAGGTGATACCCGCGAAGTGGGGAAACATCCGGGAAAGTATTCCCGGTGTTTTGCGTTTTCGGATAAATGAACCGGAGGGGGAAAGTTGCGTGTTTGCTATGCTAGGGATGTGTGGCAGACGAACGGACTGCGTATTTGGATTCGTCTCGTCGTTCTGAGCAACTTTCATGTAGAAAGTATTTTCATCTGAGCTACGGTTTATTTTATATGATTTTCTAAAGTTTTAAATCATTTTAGAATTTATTTAATTAACTTAATTCAACATTATCCAGAATAGTGCACGCTGACGTCATCATGACGTCAGCAGTCAACAGAGGTGTTGACTGGTCAAACTGACATGTGGGTCCAGTGGGACCCACCTGTCATTCTCTGTTTAGATTAATTAGGAATTAGCTAAACTAATTACTGTTTAATTAAACTAACTAGTTAATTAGATTAATTAAACAGGATTAATTAACTTAATTAATTAATAATTAATTTTATTAATTCATTTTTATTTTTATTTATTAATTTTTATTTATTCTTTTTTTAATTGACGTTCTGGGGCGTGGGCCCCCCATGTCATTGGCACAGGGGCCATAGCGTGTGCGGGCGCTGGGTGTGGGCGTGGCGCCCGTGCCCGAGGCCGAACGGGGCTGGCCCCGGACGCAGCCCGCGGCGTGGGCACCGGCAGCCAGAACGCCGGCCAGTGGGGGGGCGAGCCGCGGTGGACGGGGCGAGGCCAGGGACGGCGACGGGGCGGCGGTGCCTGAGCTAGTGGCAGAGGCGGGCGACGGCGGGCGAGCCACGGCAAGCAGTGGCGAGGCGCGGGCGTGGCTGGATGCAAAGGCACGCGGAGGCGGGCGTGGTAGGCGTGGCGGGCGCGGTCAAGGCGCGAGGTGCGGGCGGAGGCCGTGGACGTCGCGGCGGAGCGCGAGCGGGCGCGGGGAGGGGACGTGGTGCGCGGGCGGCGTGCACGTGTGGAACGGCGTGTGCGCGCGCGCCGGACGATGCCGCGGTCGTGAGCGCGTGCGCGAGACAGAAGGAGGAGAGGAGGAGGCTGAGGCTCACAGGGGCCATAGGGAAAGGGCAATGGAGCGCGGGAAGGAAGCCGGGGACGTCGCGACGCAGGGGAGGACGACGGCGAGGTCCGGGTGGGGGTGGCGCTCCGGCGTCGGCGATGTGGTCCAGCGGCGTCAGAGGCGGGGCGGCGTGGTCGAGGCAGCGCTCCGGGCGGAGCCGGGTTCGATCCCCCCTTCCCGATCCAGATCGGGATCGAGAGGTGGGGGGCAGACGAGGGAGAGTGGGGTGATCGTGGGGGGTGGTTGGCCTAGGGTTACGGGTGAGGGGGTTATGGGTTAGTAGGCAGGGGGTGGGCCGGCCTGGGGTTGACCAGGTGGCCCAGTGGCCAGCTGGGCCGAGGCCCAGCGGGGGGGGTCTTTTCCTTTCTTTCTTTTTTTTGTTTCCTTTTCTTCTTTTTATTTTTATTTTTCTGTTCTGTTTTATTTTGGATACACATTGTTTTTAGCTTAGAAAAAAATGATAGCAACTCCTAAATTGATGTTTGAGAACCACCCACTGCCATAAATGTTTTACCTCGAAATAAATTAGTTTAGAATTTTATTAATCGAAAAATGTATTTACTTAATTTATTTGCTGAAGTTCTAATCACTTTAGAGTAATTAATTATTTTATAAAAATGTTGTTTCTCCACCAATACTATCGATGGTTTAATTGTCACAATAAGAACATTTTAGTTTTGACAATTTGAAAACTTTAATTGATTGACTTGACTTTGAATTTGAAATTTGATTCGGTTTTGAACTAACGCAAGATTTGCAGCAGTAATCGAAGTGACGTGGCATCATTAATGTGGGATTACTGTAGCTTAATTACCCGGGCGTCACAATTCTCCTCCTCTATAAGAAATCTCGTCCCGAGATTTAAGAGGGGGAGTAAGGGGGAAGGGATTTGGTCGCGAAATTCTAACGAGTCTTCTCGGGCTTGGTTGTTATTCTCAGAGAGGTCGAGCCATTATGTTGATGTCTTCATTTCTCTGCTTCAGGTCATCATGCTGAAGTTGGCATCCTTTCTTCTAGAACTCAATTGTACTTACGAATGTATAAAGGGGGTATTCCGGGACAACGGACCTCTGCAAGGTTGACTATCTGGTAGCTAATATCGGGGAAGGTGGCGGAAAGTAACTCTCGAACTGGAACTTTAAGAAGATATCGAGAGTAAAGTAAGGAGGTATCATGGGAAGTTTCAAGCAGGTAGGCAATCGTTCGATGCCTGAAACAAAGTGTAAAAGGGGTCCAGAGCAATGGGAATAAGTTTTGTGTCTGATACCAGAATAGATGACTAGGAAGGTGGCCCATGAATTAAATACGAAGCCAAGCGTGGGGAATAACCGTTAGAAACAGGGTTGTATAGGAGAGTCAGGTTTCGATCCTGTGGAACTATGGGTTATGGGCCCACCATGTGGGTTAAAAGTAGAAGGAGCGGTGACATCTTGCTCGGTCATGACAGCAAGGCATGTCAAAGGGTAGCCTGTCAATTATGTCGGCAACAACGTCGGTACCAAGGGCGAGGGGCGAAGAGAACTATTTTCCTGCTCGTTGAACGAGGCGGACCAATAGGCAAGTTCTCGTCCATCGGTCGTTACCGGAATGTCATCAACAAAAGTATCAGGGTCTTACTGACAGAATTATACACCGAGGTGTTTACATAATCAGGGAATATTAATGCTTAGATCATATAGATCACAAGAAAGGTTAAACCAAACAATGGAAAGGAAAATATGTTTATCAGAGTAAACAGAACAATGGAAAGGAAAATGTGTTTAAGCACATATTTCAGGGATATATCCTTCCCAAGGACAAGCTGAGCATGATATCCATGACAGGATATAATGTAGAAAACTCTTTAGGTAGGGGAGAGAAATTTCATGACATTACCCATACAACGGTGTTTGGATAATTGAGCAGGAAACATTTAGCATTGGGCTTCAAATGTTCCTGTTGAAAATCGGAGTACCATAGACATGCTTCGAGATAGCATTGACATGGTCAACAGGTGAAGATCAGACTTTGGAAACAAAAAGGATCCATCAGGAACAACTTATAGAATAAGTCTTACAATTTCCTCATGGAAGAATGGATAACCTTGCTGAAAGGAAGAACTATAACAATAGGTCCTCCGGCCAGTTGTGCTAGGCATGACATCACCCTACCGGGTCATATAAAGACCAATGTATAACTCTTGGAAATATGTTCCAACCATCATATCTGACCGAGATTCAGATCTGATTGGTGTCAGGATACCTCAGACTCAGGATGTCTGAGAAGAAAGGTGCAACACAAATTGATGGGATGACATTGTAAGATTCTCGGGAAATGAACTATGAAAGCAAGTTCCGAAACAAGAGTTCATCATTAAACCAAGGAGAGGGTTAGGAGGTGGCTGATGGACTCAGCGACATTCCATTGAGATTTCCAAAAGATGGATTTCCACAATTATGTGTACAAGGAGATAGCTTTTGTCAGTTCAAATGATATAATGAGGTATGCTCGAGGAAACATACACGATTGAACATTGGTTGACGGTGCACCCGAAATATGGGCTAGGCAGCACAATCAATGTTCGAATGATAATTCAATAAGCCATAGACGTAGAATGAAACTATAGACCAATAACTTCAAAGCAATAGGGTTGCTAGAAGTTTAGAATTTACACATCACAAACCACTTGTGGGTACCCCGGTTGGAATCAACACGAGGACCAAGAAAGAATGGTGATGGTGAGAAGTATCATTATAGCAAGAATTCTTAAGAGGTGGAGCAATCCTCACAACATTCTTGACATCAAAGATGGTAATACTCCGCGGTAGAACTTAACATAAGTTGGATAGCAGGGAAATCAAGATACAACACAAAATATGAACAAGTTTGTGTTGGGGGAGGCAAGAATGTTGTCGATGATAACACAATTCATCGAGGGGCAAGGATGGTATTTCTCATCCTGAATTTCGACACACAACTTGGAAGAAGTCAAATTGTTGACAATGATCACGACAAATTTGTCGAGAGGTTTTCAAGAAGATGTAACTGATCGACGATGACATCAAGTCAAAGGAATGATGAAAGCGAAAGGTTATTGGAACCACGGGTAGGACACAAACTCGAAATCAAGTTTGCTGTTCAAGGAGAAGTGATATGACGAGGAAGATCGACGTAAGATTAGCTCACCGTCGAAGGTTGTGCTCCGTGATTAAGGACCAGGTAGCACAGTTAAAATCAGCACGATAATGATGTAGCCGAGTAGGCTAGGAATGACGTGATCGAGTTCAAACTCGTAAGTAATGAAGGTTACCAAGAGTTGTTGAATCGCAGTGCGGACTCGATTCAGTTGTCGGTGTCCTTGAGGGGTTCTAACAACTCAGAACCCGTTGGAAAAATGGAATCGGCAAGAATATTAGTTGATGAAGAACTCATAAGAAGTTATGTTGCTCGTGATAATCTCGAGATACCAGGGGGTAATACTCGACGACAGATCAAAGTAGAGGTTAGATTGGGTTTTGCTCTGCAGAAGTCAAGTGCTTAAACTTGCACGAGAAATGGTGTTTAAAGGAGAACGTGGTCGGAACCACGATTGCAAAAGGCCAGATCCCAGATATAAGATGAACTTATACCAAGGGAATAATTAATTTAAGAAAAGCTTTAATGATAAGATCTACATCGTGTCCATGGGCATGAACGCAAAGTTCAAGGTCGACTCCCACTTCTTCAATGCATAACCTTTCATTCACTTCTCGCGTTTGATGAAGTTGCAGTGTTGAAAATTTTTATCTGGCAAAATACCAGAAGAGTATGACTCATGAAAACTTTCGAGTTCACACATATTATGAAAGGCATAGGTTCAACCCATCGGGGCATCGTGGAAACATATACCACAAGCTTCAGGGGTAAATAACTCAAGCTCGATAGTAGAGCATGGGTGTCAAAACGAGAGGATACAATTTACTAAAGGCATTATGTATCAGGGAAAGAACTCACAAGGTGATTAAATATGAGGGCACTGTCGGATAATAATCTAACAAAGGATTTGGTGGTCCACAAGGGATCAGATGTGAGCATCGATACTCAACTAGAGGAAGAAAGAATGCAAGGGGATCAGATTATAGAAACAACTGGCTAACTCAAAGCTCAAATGCAAAGGAATTATGATTTCCAAATCAAGGGATCAGAAGCAAACGCTCTGATTAAGGATGGATAAGTTGAATAGCCTTAGGGGTACAATCGATGGCAATTTGATTGGTCGATACCAGCTCATGTTTAAAATGACGTTTGAGCCAGAAGGAAGAATTCTAGGATCTGATTGAGGACTGCGAGAATTCGCAACATATTGAATCAACGGACTCAAAATGATAATGACAAGAGATGCCAATAAGATTACGAGACTTAAGATTAATCATAATGCAAGTAAGCAAGAATTTCAAGAGCAAAAAGGCTCCTGAAGATTTTCGGAAGATCGAATGATATTTTGAACACTTTTGTGAAATACTTGAATCAACTGGGGATGAGCGGATACTCGGTAAGTGCGAGGATTATCCGTAGGGGTATTCAGGTGACAAAGAACAGCAAGGTAGTAAGCTCAAAGGATTCTCGGAACAACAGAGAGAATTTCGGGGTATCTTGTAATAACAAGATCAACTGGGAAACATTGTATGAATGGCGAGTATACGTGGTTATCCATAGGAGTTTATCGATGAAAGGGAATTGCAAAAGCGATGAACACAAGTTCTCGGGTTATCAGCGGAGAGTATCTTCAGGGTCTTCACGTGCAGCAGACGATCATCAGTAATAAGGGGCTCTCCGGGTGAAAGTGATAACGAGATCCTAATGTTAGATTTAGCAAAATTCATTTAACCCGAATAGGAGAGAGATCAGAGTCCCAGAGTAAAGGTCGAGGAGTAAAAGATCCTAGTACCACCCAATGGCGACGTGGGCCCGTAAGACACACAGCCATGTTAGTAAAAACTTTTCCAATGACTAGACTCGACTTCGGCCAAGGAGTTGGAAAGGGGGATTCCTACAGGCAGTCGGCTCTGATACCAACTTGTGACGCCCCCGATTTGACCGTACACTAATCATGCACGCAAATGTGTACGATCAAGATCAGGGACTCACGGGAAGATATCACAACACAACTCTACAACATAAATAAGTCATACAAGCATCATAATACAAGCCAGGGGCCTCGAGGGCTCGAATACAATTGCTCGATCATAGACGAGTCAGCGGAAGCAACAATATCTGAGTACAGACATAAGTTAAACAAGTTTGCCTTAAGAAGGCTAGCACAAAAGTAGCAACGATCGAAAAGGCAAGGCCTCCTGCCTGGGACCTCCTAACTACTCCTCGAAGCCGAACTCCATGTAGAATCATCCTCGGGATCTCTAGCTCCTGGACTCCAGCATCTGGTTGCGACAACCAGGTATAGAAAGGGGAAAAGAGGGAGAAAAGCAACCGTGAGTACTCATCCAAAGTACTCGCAAGCAAGGAGCTACACTACATATGCATGGGTATATGTGTAAAGGACCATATCGGTGGACTGAACTGCAGAATGCCAGAATAAGGGGGGATAGCTAGTCCTGTCGAAGACTACGCTTCTGGCCACCTCCATCTTGCAGCATGTAGAAGAGAGTAGATGGTAAGTTCACCAAGTAGCATCGCATAGCATAATCCTACCCGGCGATCCCCTCCTCGTCGCCCTGTTAGAGAGCGATCACCGGG
The DNA here is from genome assembly GCF_018294505.1 of Triticum aestivum. Taxonomy (NCBI): domain Eukaryota; kingdom Viridiplantae; phylum Streptophyta; class Magnoliopsida; order Poales; family Poaceae; genus Triticum; species Triticum aestivum. The sequence goes on from NC_057805.1 coordinate 375,645,274, forward strand.
TTGTATCTGGCACTTGGAAGGGTGTGTTTTATTAAGTATCCAGTTCTAGTTGTCATAAGGTCAAGGTACAACTCCGGGTCGTCCTTTTACCGAGGGACACGGCTATTCGAATAGATAAACTTCCCTGCAGGGGTGCACCACATAACCCAACACGCTCGATCCCATTTGGCCGGACACACTTTTCTGGGTCATGCCCGGCCTCGGAAGATCAACACGTCGCAGCCCCACCTAGGCTCAACAGAGAGGTCAGCACGCCGGTCTAAAACCTATGCGCGCAGGGGTCTGGGCCCATCGCCCATTGCACACCTGCACGTTGCGTACGCGGCCGGAAGCAGACCTAGCCCCCTTAATACAAGCGCGAGCTTACGGTCCAATGCGGCGCGCGCCACTCAGTCGCTGACGTCAAAAAGAGCTTCGGCTGATACCACGACGTCGAGTGCCCATAACTGTTCCCGCGTAGTTGGTTAGTGCGTATAGACCAAATGGCCAGACTCAGATCAAATACCAAGATCTCGTTAAGCGTGTTAAGTATCCGCGAACGCCGACCAGGGCCAGGCCCACCTCTCTCCTAGGTGGTCTCAACCTGCCCTGTCGCTCCGCCATAAAGTAACAGTCGGGGGCCGTCAGGAACCCAGGCCCACCTCTACCGGGATGGAGCCACCTGTCCTTTCAGCCCCCTCATCAGAATCACTTGCGGGTACTCAACGAGCCGACCCGACTTTAGTCACCACATGTGTCATGTATATAATGTATATAGTATATACCCGTGATCACCTCCCGAAGTGATCACGGCCCAGTAGTATAGCATGGCAGACGGACAAGAGTGTAGGGCCACTGATGGAACACTAGCATCCTATACTAAGCAGTAGGATAGCAGGTAAGGGTAACAACTGTAGCAACAATGACAGGCTATGCATCAGGATAGGATTAACGGAAAGCAGTAACATGCTACACTACTCTAATGCAAGCAGTATAGAGAAGAATAGGCGATATCTGGTGATCAAGGGGGGGCTTGCCTGGTTGCTCTGGCATGAAGGAGGGATCGTCAACACCGTAGTCGAACTGGGGGTCGCCGGCAGTCTCGGGGTCTACCGGAAAGAAGTAACGGAGGGGAACACAATAAATAACAGAGCAATCAAAGCATCACAAAGCGTAGCATGGCAATACGCGGTGCAAGAGGTGACCTAACGCAGTAGTAGGTGATACCCGCGAAGTGGGGAAACATCCGGGAAAGTATTCCCGGTGTTTTGCGTTTTCGGACAAATGAACCGGAGGGGGAAAGTTGCGTGTTTGCTATGCTAGGGATGTGTGGCAGACGAACGGACTGCGTATTTGGATTCGTCTCGTCGTTTTGAGCAACTTTCATGTAGAAAGTATTTTCATCTGAGCTACGGTTTATTTTATATGATTTTCTAAAGTTTTAAATCATTTTAGAATTTATTTAATTAACTTAATTCAACATTATCCAGAATAGTGCACGCTGACGTCATCATGACGTCAGAATGATGTCAGCAGTCAACAAAGGTGTTGACTGGTCAAACTGACATGTGGGTCCAGTGGGACCCACCTGTCATTCTCTGTTTAGATTAATTAGGAATTAGCTAAACTAATTACTGTTTAATTAAACTAACTAGTTAATTAGATTAATTAAACAGGATTAATTAATTAATAATTAATTAATAATTAATTTTATTAATTCATTTTTATTTTTATTTATTAATTTTTTTATTCTTTTTTTAATTGACGTTCTGGGGCGTGGGCCCCCCATGTCATTGGCACAGGGGCCATAGCGTGTGCGGGCGCTGGGTGCGGGCGTGGTTCCCGTGCCCGAGGCCGAACGGGGCTGGCCCCGGACGCAACCCGCGGCGTGGGCACCGGCAGCCAGAACGCCGGCCAGTGGGGGGCGAGCCGCGGTGGACGGGGCAAGGCCAGGGACGGCGACGGGGCGGCGGTGCCTGAGCTAGTGGCAGAGGCGGGCGACGGCGGGCGAGCCACGGCAAGCAGTGGCGAGGCGCGGGCGTGGCTGGATGCAAAGGCACGCGGAGGCGGGCGTGGTAGGCGTGGCGGGGCGCGGTCAAGGCGCGAGGTGCGGGCGGAGGCCGTGGACGTCGCGGCGGAGCGCGAGCGGGCGCGGGGAGGGGACGTGGTGCGCGGGCGGCGTGCGCGTGTGGAACGGCGTGTGCGCGCGCGCGGGACGATGCCGCGGCCGTGAGCGCGTGCGCGAGACAGAAGGAGGAGAGGAGGAGGCTGAGGCTCACAGGGGCCGTAGGGAAAGGGCAATGGAGCGCGGGGAGGAAGCCGGGACGTCGCGACGCAGGGGAGGACGACGACGAGGTCCGGGTGGGGGTGGCGCTCCGGCGTCGGCGATGTGGTCCAGCGGCGTCAGAGGCGGGGCGGCGTGGTCGAGGCAGCGCTCCGAGCGGCGGTGGACGGCGAAGGGCGTCGGGGGCGGAGCCGGGTTCGATCTCCCCTTCCCGATCCAGATCGGGATCGAGAGGTGGGGGCAGACAAGGGAGAGTGGGGGGATCATGGGGGGTGGTTGGGCTAGGGTTACGGGTGAGGGGGTTATGGGTTAGTAGGCAGGGGGTGGGCCGGCCTGGGGTTAACCAGGTGGCCCAGTGGCCAGCTGGGCCGAGGCCCAGCGGGGGGGGGGGTCTTTTCCTTTCTTTCTTTTTTTTGTTTCCTTTTCTTCTTTTTATTTTTATTTTCCTGTTCTGTTTTATTTTAGATACACATTGTTTTTAGCTTAGAAAAAAAATGATAACAACTCCTAAATTGATGTTTGAGAACCACCCACTGCCATAAATGTTTTACCCCGAAATAAATTAGTTTAGAATTTTATTAATCAAAAAATGTATTTACTTAATTGTTTTGCTGCAGTTCTAATCACTTTAGAGTAATTAATTATTTTATAAAAATGTTGTTTCTCCACCAATACTATCGATGATTTAATTGTCACAATAAGAACATTTTAGTTTTGAGAATTTGAAAACTTTAATTGATTGACTTGACTTTGAATTTGAAATTTGATTTGGTTTTGAACTAACGCAAGATTTGCAACAGTAATCGAAGTGACGTGGCATCATTAATGTGGGATTACTGTAGCTTAATTACCCGGGCGTCACAGAGTCCCTCACGCTTGCGCGACACGGAGAGCGCCATAGGATAGCACCAATAATTAAACATACAACTCATACCAATCTAGATCATCAATCAACCCAAAGACAAAGGATATCTACTCAAAACATCATAGGATGGCAACACATCACTGGATCATAATATGTGGCATAAAGCACCATGTTCAAGTAGGGATTACAGCGGGGTGCAGGAGAGTAGACCGCATAAAATAGATGAGGATGGTGATGTTGATGAAGACGATCGCCACGGTGATGACTCCCCTCCCGATGGCACTCCGGCGCCACGGAGAGAGAGGAGGAGAGGTTCTCCCCCTTGTGCTTCCTCCTCCATGGCCTCCCCCCTAGATGGGGAGAGGTTCTCCCTCTGGTCCTTGGCCTTCATGGCGATGATGGCCCCTCCGGGATCCTCCTCCATGGCCTCCGGTGATGATGGCCCCCTCCGGCAGGGTGCCAGATGAAGGAAATATGCCCTAGAGGCCATAATAAAGTTATTATTTATTTCCTTATATCATGATAAATGTTTATTATTCATGCTAGAATTGTATTGATCGAAAACATGATACATGTGTGAATACATAGACAAACAGAGTGTCACTAGTATGCCTCTACTTGACTAGCTCGTTAATCAAAGATGGTTATGTTTCCTAGCCATAGACAAAGAGTTGTCATTTGATTAACGGGATCACATCATTAGGAGAATGATGTGATTGACTTGACCCATTCCGTTAGCTTAGCACTTGATCGTTTAGTATGTTGCTATTGCTTTCTTCATGACTTATACAAGTTCCTATGACTATGAGATTATGCAACTCCCGTTTACCGGAGGAACACTTTGTGTGCTACCAAACGTCACAACGTAACTGGGTGATTATAAAGGTGCTCTACAGGTGTCTCCGAAGGTACTTGTTGGGCTGGCGTATTTCGAGATTAGGATTTGTCACTCCGATTGTCGGAGAGGTATCTCTGGGCCCACTCGGTAATGCACATCACTTAAGCCTTGCAAGCATTGCAACTAATGAGTTAGTTGCAGGATGATGTATTACGGAACGAGTAAAGAGACTTGCTGGTAACGATATTGAACTAGGTATTGAGATACCGATGATCGAATCTCGGGCAAGTAACATACCGATGACAAAGGGAACAACATATGTTGTTATGCGGTTTGAACGATAAAGATCTTCGTAGAATATGTGGGAGCCAATATGAGCATCCAGGTTCCGCTATTGGTTATTGACTGGAGACATGTCTCGGTCATGTTTACATAGTTCTCGAACCCGTAGGGTCCGCACGCTTAAAGTTTGATGACGGTTATATTATGAGTTTATGTGTTTTGATGTACCGAAGGTAGTTCGGAGTCCCAGATGTGATCATGGACATGACGAGGAGTCTCGAAATGGTTGAGACGTAAAGATTGATATATTGGACGACTATGTTTGGACACCGGAATGGTTCCGGGAGGTTTCGGACATTTATCGGAGTACCGAGGGTTACCGGAACCCCCCCCCCCCCGGAAGCTATTGGGCCTTATGGGCCTTAGTGGAAAGAAGAGAGGGAGGCCAGGAGGTGGCGCGCGGCCCCCCTTGCCCCAATCCGAATTGGGAAAGGGAAGGGGGCGGCGGCCCCCCTTCTCCTTCCTTCTCTCCACCTCCTCCTTCCCCCTTCTCCTACTTGGAATAGGAAAGGGGGGGCCAAACCTACTTGGAGTAGGATTGCCCCCCCTTGGGCACGCCTCTCCTCTAGGCCGGCCCTCTTCTCCTCCCCCCTTTATATACGGAGGAGGGGGTGATACGTCTCCGTTGTATCTACTTTTCCAAACACTTTTGCCCTTGTTTTGGACTCTAATTTGCATGATTTCAATGGAACTAACCCGGACGGATGCTGTTTTCAGCAGAATTGCCATGGTGTTATTTATGTGCAGAAACAAAATTTCTCGGAATGACCTGAAACTCCACGGAACTTATTTTTGGAAAATATTAAAAATATTGGCGAAAGAATCAAGGCCAGGGGGCCCACCACCTGTCCACGAGGGTGGGGGGCGCGCCTGCCTCCCTGGGCGCGCTCCCTGCCTCGTGGGCCCCCTGTTGCTCCACCAACCTCAACTCCAACTCCATATATTCATGTTCAGGGAGAAAAAACCCAGAGAGAAAGATGTCCAGGGCGCGCCCCCTGCCTCGTGGGCCCACGGTGGCTCCCCTCCACTTATTCCTGCACCCACACACTTCTTCTTCCTCCCAAAAAAATCACCATCCATCTCAAGCACGAGTTCTAGCTCATTTTGCTGCGACTTTCGATCTCCTTGCTCAAAGCACCTCTCACAAAACTGCTTGGGGGGATTGTTCCTTGGTATGTGACTCCTCCATTGGTCCAATTAGTTTTTGTTCTAGTGCTTTATTCATTGCAAATTTGTGCTGCCTAGGTGACCATGTTCTTGAGCTTGCATGTCAAATTTATATGGTTCCAAGTAGTTATAATGCATGATATAGGCTCTAGGCACTCGTAGGAGTAGTTGCTATCAATTTTGTTGAGCTTGGTTCACTTTTATTTGAAGTTACTAAAATTTTCAGAAATTTTTCAGAGGAAGAAATATGTTTAGGAAAATGTACCAAGGTGGTTCTTCAAGGAAGCAAGGACCCAGGCTTGCAATGCGTGGTGTTGGCGATGAACCACCAAGGGACGCTCCAGTGTGGCCTTGTAAATGGCCTTCAGAAGACTTTATGGATCGAGCAGGAATCAAGGAAGAATTTAACGCATATTTGTGTAACGCTGATCTTGTGAGCTTCGAGACAAAAAAGTGCCGTCAGTACCACTATCTCACTAGTTCCTTTGTGAGGAGGTTTGAATTTTCATCTTCACGTAATTCTCAAACTGTCCTATTTGATCTTTATGAAAATTCTTATACTATGGACTTAGAGGATTTTACCACTGCTTGCAAACTTCCACAATGGGGTAGTCCTAGTGAACCTCGCAAATCTGAATTTAGAGATTCTCTTGCTAGTATAACTGTGGGTGAATCTAGAGACATAACACAAGCTACCCTGGGGAGTATTCATTTTCCTGCTATACATTATTTTGCTCTCTTCATAGGTAGGTGCATAGATGGTAAGGATGAAGCATGCCACATGTGTGTCCCTGACCTCAGTGTTCTCAGGAGTGCTGTGTTAGGAGACAATAATTATAATTTAGGAGCCATTGTCGCACGTAGGTTGCATAATAATAAAATTAATGGAGATTTCTTTGGAGGAATTTATGCAACCCGTCTAGCTAATTTTCTTGAGGTACCTATACGTGAGTGTGATGTTGAGCTGCCTAATGTTTATTTAGATTATAATGCCATGGTTCATCATCGTTTTCTTGAGAGGAACGAGCAGTCCCTCCAGTATCGCTTAATCTTTGACAGACGTCGCGTTGTCCATATTACTCTCCCTGCTCCTGCCTTCTTTGATTATCAGGCAAAAGCAAGACATGTTATTACCAGAGAGGAGGCAGATGAGTACGAGAGGAGGGCGGAGGTAGCTCGCCGCCACGCTGCAGCTCAGGAGGCAATAGCCACTGCATCTCAGTACGACCCCGGTTATAACTTTGGATATCCGCCAGGCCATCCGTGGCAATAGACCAACTTAGGCCAAAAGCCTAACCTTGGGGGAGTACGTATCTCTCACCGACATTACATTTATGTTCACACACTCATTGCTAGATGTCGGTGCTCATACTTTTTCACTGTAATATCCATGCTAGTTTACTTTCTTTTTCTTGCTTTCTTCTTGTGTGTATGATAAACCTTAAGAAAAACAAAAAATATTAATAGCTTTTAGCTAGTTTACTTTCTTGCTGTAGTAATAATAATTAAAAAGAAAACCCAAAAATATTGCCCGTTCTTCTTTTTCTTGTTGGGAGCTTTCGCGTGTAAATAGTTTTATTTCTTTTCTTTGGGGGTCAATAGGAGAAGACCATAATTAAAATGTTGAAGCGGCTCTTATATGCATTATTGTTGAATTACCCAAGAGCCCATATTGCCTTGTCTTCTCCTGTTTATTGAATGCTTGCAGATTCCACCTTAGTCCAATGCACGTGCACTCTTATTATTATTCACATCGTTCGGTCGTGCAAGTGAAAGGCAATTATGACGATATGGATGGATTGATTGAGATGAGAGAAGCTGGTATGAACTCGGCCTCTCTTGTTTTTGTAAATATGATTAGTTCATCGTTCCTGATTCAGCCTATTATGAATAAACATGTTTGCAATGACAATTAGAGATTATAGTTGCTCGTGCCATGCTTGATCAGCTATGAGTTATAATGGTTTACCTTGCGTGCCAACATGCTATTAAAATGGTTGCGATGTGGTATGATGGGGTGGTATCCTCCTTTGAATGATTTAAGTGACTCGACTTGGCACATGTTCACATATGTAGTTGAAACAAATCAACATAGCTTCACGATATTTATGTTCATGGTGGATTATATCCTACTCATGCTTGTACTCAATGTTTATTAATTTTAATGCATGTTCATGACTGTTGTCGCTCTCTAATTGGTCGCTTCCCAGTCTTTTGCTAGCCTTCACTTGTACTAAGCGGGAATACTGCTTGTGCATCCAATCCCTTAAACCCCAAAGTTATTCCATATGAGTCCACCAATACCTTCTTATATGCGGTATCTACCTGTCGTTCCAAGTAAATTTGTATGTGCCAAACTCTAAACCTTCAAATGAAATTCTATTTTGTATGCTCGAATAGCTCATGTATCAACTAGGGCTGTCAGTATCTTCCATGTTAGGCGGGTTATTCTCAAGAGGAGTGGACTCCGCTCCTCACTCACGAGAAAATGGCTGGTCACCGGGATGCCCAGTCCCATGCTTTACGCAAATCAAATCAAAATAATTGCAAACAAAACTCCCCCTGGGACTGTTGTTAGTTGGAGGCACTCATTGTTTCGAGCAAGCCATGGATTGATGCTTGTGGTGGAGGGGGAGTATAAACTTTACCATTCTGTTTGGGAACCGCCTATAATGTGTGTAGCATGGAAGATATCGCCATCTCTTGGTTGTTATGTTGACAATGAAAGTATACCGCTCAAAATATTATTTATCTCTGCTTTAAAATCGAGCTCTGGCACCTCTACAAATCCCTGCTTCCCTCTGAGAAGGGCCTATCTATTTACTTTCATGTTGAGTCATCACCCTCTCATTAAAAAGCACCAGCTGGAGAGCACTGCTGTCATTTGCATCCATTACTATTAATTTATATTGGGTATGACTATGACTGGATCTCTTTTACCATGAATTACAATGTTTAGTCAGTCCTTGATCTTTAAAGGTGCTCTGCATTTATGTTTTGCGGTCTCAGAAAGGGCTAGCGAGATACCATCTTGTTATATCATATTATGATTGTTTTGAGAAAGTGTTGTCATCCGAGATTTATTATTATTTCTCGCTAGTTGATTATGCCATTGATATGAGTAAACATGAGACCTAAGAGTTATTGTGAATATGGTTAGTAATAATCTTTTGCTGAAAACTTGAATGCTGGCTTTACATATTTACAACAACAAGAGCAAACAGAGTTTGTAAAAGTTTTTCTTTATCACTTTCAGTTTATCAACTGAATTGCTTGAGGACAAGCAAAGGTTTACGCTTGGGGGAGTTGATACGTCTCCGTCGTATCTACTTTTCCAAACACTTTTGCCCTTGTTTTGGACTCTAATTTGCATGATTTGAATGGAACAAACCCGGACTAACGGTGTTTTCAGCAGAATTGCCATGGTGTTATTTATGTGCAGAAACAAAAGTTCTCAGAATGACCTGAAACTCCACGGAACTTATTTTTGGAAAATATTAAAAATATTGACGAAAGAATCAAGGCCAGGGGGGCCACAACCTGTCCACGAGGGTGGGGGCGCGCCTGCCCCCCTGGGCGTGCCCCCTGCCTCGTGGGCCCCCTGTTGCTCCACCGACCTCAACTCTAACTCCATATATTCGTGTTCGGGGAGAAAAAAATCAGAGAGAAAGATTCATCGCGTTTTACGATACGGAGCCGCCGCCAAGCCCTAAAACCTCTCGGGAGGGCTGATCTGGAGTCCGTTCGGGGCTCCGGAGACGGGAATCCGCCGCCGTCGTCATCATCAACCATCCTCCATCACCAATTTCATGATGCTCACCGCCGTGCGTGAGTAATTCCATCGTAGGCCAGCTGGACGGTGATGGGTTGGATGAGGTTTATCATGTAATCGAGTTAGATTTGTTAGGGTTTGATCCCTAGTATCCACTATGTTCTGAGATTGATGTTGCTATGACTTTGCTATGCTTAATGCTTGTCACTAGGGCCCGAGTTCCATGATTTCAGATCTGAACCTATTATGTTTTCATGAATATATGTGAGTTCTTGATCCTATCTTGCAAGTCTATAGTCACCTACTATGTGTTATGATCCGGCAACCCCGAAGTGACAATAATCGGGACCACACCCGGTGATGACCATAGTTTGAGGAGTTCATGTATTCACTATGTGTTAATGCTTTGGTCCGGTACTCTATTAAAAGGAGGCCTTAATATCCCTTAGTTTCCATTAGGACCCCCTGCCACGGGAGGGTAGGACAAAAGATGTCATGCAAGTTCTTTTCCATAAGCACGTATGACTATATTCGGAATACATGCCTACATTACATTGATGAATTGGAGCTAGTTCTGTGTCACCCTATGTTATGATTGTTACATGATGAACCGCATCCGGCATAATTTTCCATCACCTATCCAATGCCTACGAGCTTTTCACATATTGTTCTTCGCTTATTTACTTTTCTGTTGCTACTGTTACAATCACTACAAAACCCAAAAATATTACTTTTGCTACCGTTACCGTTACTTCCATATTACTTTGCTACTAAATACTTTGCTGCAGATACTAAGTTATCCAGGTGTGGTTGAATTGACAACTCAACTGCTAATACTTGAGAATATTCTTTGGCTCCCCTTGTGTCGAATCAATAAATTTGGGTTGAATACTCTACCCTCGAAAACTGTTGCGATCCCCTATACTTGTGGATTATCAGGGGGCACCCCATAGAGACAACAATTGATCCCTTGGATCTCTTAGCCGTCTGCGCTGCCCCCTCCACCGTAATCCACCTCGGTCATATCATAGCGGTGCTTAGGCGAAGCCCTGCGACGGTAGAACATCATCATCGTCACCACGCCGTCATGCTGACGGAACTCTCCCTGAAAGCTCAGCTGGATCGGAATTCGAGGGACGTCATCGAGTTGAACGTGTGCTGAACTCGGAGGTGTCGTGCGTTCGGTACTTGATCGGTCGGATCGTGAAGACGTACGACTACATCAACTGTGTTGTGCTAACGCTTCCGTTTTCGGTCTACGAGGGTACGTGGACACACTCTCCCCTCTCGTTGCTATGCATCACCATGATCTTGCGTGTGCGTAGGAATTTTTTTGAAATTACTACGTTCCCCAACAGTGGCATCCGAGCCAGGTTTTATGCGTTGATGTTATATGCACGAGTGGAACACAAGTGAGTTGTGGGCGATACAAGTCATACTGCTTACCAGCATGTCACATTTTGGTTCGGTGGTATTGTTAGATGAAGCGGCCCGGACCGACATTACGCGTACGCTTACGCGAGACTGGTTCTACCGACGTGCTTTGCACACAGGTGGCTGGCAGGTGTCAGTTTCTCCAACTTTAGTTGAACCGAGTGTGGCTACGCCCGGTCCTTGAGAAGGTTAAAACAGCACTAACTTGATGAACTATCGTTGTGGTTTTGATGCGTAGGTAAGAACGGTTCTTGCTCAGCCCGTAGCAGCCACGTAAAACTTGCAACAACAAAGTAGAGGACGTCTAACTTGTTTTTGCAGGGCATGTTGTGATGTGATATGGTCAAGGCATGATGCTATATTTTATTGTATGAGATGATCATGTTTTGTAACCGAGTTATCGGCAACTGGCAAGAGCCATATGGTTGTCGCTTTATTGTATGCAATGCAATCGCCCTGTAATTGCTTTACTTTATCACTAAGCGGTAGCGATAGTCGTAGAAGCAATAGTTGGCGAGACGACAACGATGCTACGGTGGAGATCAAGGTGTCGCGCCGGTGACGATGGTGATCATGATGGTGCTTCAGAGATGGAGATCACAAGCACAAGATGATGATGGCCATAACATATCACTTATATTGATTGCATGTGATGTTTATCTTTTATGCATCTTATCTTGCTTTGATTGACGGTAGCATTATAAGATGATCTCTCACTAAATTTCAAGGTAAAAGTGTTCTCCCTGAGTATGCATCGTTGCCAAAGTTCGTCATGCCCAGACACCACGCGATGATCGGGTGTGATAAGCTCTACGTCCATCTAGAATGGGTGCAAGCCAGTTTTGCACACGCGGAATACTCAGGTTAAACTTGAAGAGCCTAGCATATGCAGATATGCCCTCGGAACACTGAGACCGAAAGGTCGAGCGTGAATCATATAGTAGATATGATCAACATAGTGATGTTCACCATTGAAAACTACTCCATTTCACGTGATGATCGGTTATGGTTTAGTTGATTTGGATCACGTGATCACTTAGATGATTAGAGGGATGTCTATCTAAGTGGGAGTTCTTAAGTAATATGATTAATTGAACTTAAATTTATCATGAACTTAGTACCTGATAGTATTTTGCATGTCTATGTTTGTTGTAAACAGATGGCTCGTGATGTTGTTCCGTTGAATTTTAATGCGTTCCTTGAGAAAGCAAAGTTGAAAGATGATGGTAGCAATTACACGGACTGGGTCCGTAACTTGAGGATTATCCTCACTGCTGCACAGAAGAATTACGTCCTGGAAGCACCGCTAGGTGCCAAACCTGTTGCAGGAGCAACACCAGATGTTATGAACATCTGGCAGAGCAAAGCTGACGACTACTCGATAGTTCAGTGTGCCATGCTTTACGGCTTAGAACCGGGACTTCGACAATGTTTTGAACGTCATGGAGCATATGAGATGTTCCAGGAGTTGAAGTTAATATTTCAAGCAAATGCCCGGATTGAGAGATATGAAGTCTCCAATAAGTTCTACAGCTGCAAGATGGAAGAGAATAGTTTTGTCAGTGAGCATATACTCAGAATGTCTGGGTATAACAATCACTTGATTCAACTGGGAGTTAATCTTTCGAATGATAGCGTCATTGACAGAATTCTTCAATCACTGCCACCAAGCTACAAGAGCTTCGTGATGAACTATAACATGCAAGGGATGGATAAGACGATTCCCGAGCTCTTCGCAATGCTAAAGGCTACGGAGGTAGAAATCAAGAAAAAACATCAAGTGTTGATGGTCAATAAGACCATCAGTTTCAAGAAAAAGGGCAAAGGGAAGAAGAAGGGGAACTTCAAGAAGAACAGCAAACAAGTTGCTGCTCAGGAGAAGAAACCCAAGTCTGGACCTAAGCCTGAGACTGAGTGCTTCTACTACAAACAGACTGGTCACTGGAAGCGGAACTGCCCCAAGTATTTGGCGGATAAGAAGGATGGCAAGGTGAACAAAGGTATATGTGATATACATGTTATTTATGTGTACCTTACCAGAGCTCGCAGTAGCACCTGGGTATTTGATACTGGTTCTGTTGCTAATATTTGCAACTCGAAACAGGGACTACGGATTAAGCGAACACTGGCTAAGGACGAGGTGACGATGCACGTGGGAAATGGTTCCAAAGTCGATGTGATCGCCGTCGGCACGCTACCTCTACATCTACCTTCGGGATTAGTTTTAGACCTAAATAATTGTTATTTGGTGCCAGCGTTGAGCATGAACATTATATCTGGATCTTGTTTGATGCGAGACGGCTATTCATTTAAATCAGAGAATAATGGTTGTTCTATTTATATGAGTAATATCTTTTATGGTCATGCACCCTTGTAGAGTGGTCTATTTTTGATGAATCTCGATAGTAGTGATACACATATTCATAATGTTGAAGCCAAAAGATGCAGAGTTGATAATGATAGTGCAACTTATTTGTGGCACTGCCATTTGGGTCATATTGGTGTAAAGCGCATGAAGAAACTCCATACTGATGGACTTTTGGAATCACTTGATTATGAATCACTTGGTACTTGCGAACCATGCCTCATGGGCAAGATGACTAAAACGCCGTTCTCCGGAACTATGGAGCGAGCAACTGATTTGTTGGAGATCATACATACTGATGTATGTGGTCCAATGAATGTTGAGGCTCGCGGCGGGTATCGTTATTTTCTCACCTTCACAGATGATTTAAGCAGATATGGGTATATCTACTTAATGAAACATAAGTCTGAAACATTTGAAAAGTTCAAAGAATTTCAGAGTGAAGTTGAAAATCATCGTAACAAGAAAATAAAGTTTCTACGATCTGATCATGGAGGAGAATATTTGACTTACGAGTTTGGTCTACATTTGAAACAATGCGGAATAGTTTCGCAACTCACGCCACCCGGAACACCACAGCGTAATGGTGTGTCCGAACGTCGTAATCGTACTTTACTAGATATGGTGCGATCTATGATGTCTCTTACTGATTTACCACTATCGTTTTAGGGTTATGCTTTAGAGACGGCCGCATTCACGTTAAATAGGGCACCATCAAAATCCGTTGAGACGACGCCTTATGAACTGTGGTTTGGCAAGAAACCAAAGTTGTCGTTTCTTAAAGTTTGGGGCTGTGATGCTTATGTGAAAAAGCTTCAACCTGATAAGCTCGAACCCAAGTCGGAGAAATGTGTCTTCATAGTATACCCAATGGAAACTGTTGGGTACACCTTCTATCACAGATCCGAAGGCAAGACATTCGTTGCCAAGAATGGATCCTTTCTAGAGAAGGAGTTTCTCTCGAAAGAAGTGAGTGGGAGGAAAGTAGAACTTGATGAGGTAACTGTACCTGCTCCCTTATTGGAAAGTAGTTCATCACAGAACCGGTTCCTGTGACGTCTATACCAATTAATGAGGAAGTTAATGATGATGACCATGAAACTTCAGATCAAGTTGTTACTGAACCTCGTAGGTCAACCAGAGTAAGATCCGCACTAGAGTGGTACGGTAATCCTGTTCTGGAGGTTATGTTACTAGACCATGACGAACCTACAAACTATGAAGAAGCGATGGTGAGCCCAGATTCCGCAAAATGGCTTGAAGCCATGAAATCTGAGATGGGATCCATGTATGAGAACAAAGTGTGCACTTTGCTTGACTTGCCCGATGATCGGCAGGCCATCGAGAATAAATGGATTTTCAAGAAGAAGACTGACGCTGACGGTAATGTTAGTGTCTATAAAGCTCGACTTGTTGCAAAAGGTTTTCGATAAGTTCAAGGGGTTGACTACGATGAGACTTTCTCACCCGTAGCGATGCTTAAGTCTGTCCGAATCATGTTAGCAATTGCCGCATTTTATGATTATGAAATTTGGCAAATGGATGTCAAAACTGCATTCCTGAACGGATTTCTGGAAGAAGAGTTGTATATGATGCAACCGGAAGGTTTTGTCGATCCAAAGGGAGCTAACAAAGTGTGCAAGCTCCAGCAATCTATTTATGGACTGGTGCAAGCCTCTCGGAGTTGGAATAAACGTTTTGATAGTGTGATCAAAGCATATGGTTTTATACAGACTTTTGGAGAAGCCTGTATTTACAAGAAAGTGAGTGGGAGCTGTGTAGCATTTCTGATATTATATGTGCATGACATATTGTTGATTGGAAATGATATAGAATTTCTGGATAGCATAAAAGGATATTTGAATAAGAGTTTTTCAATGAAGGACCTCGGTGAAGCTGCTTATATATTGGGCATCAATATCTATAGAGATAGATCAAGACGCTTAATAGGACTTTCAAAAAGCACATACCTTGACAAAGTTTTGAAGAAGTTCAAAATGGATCAAGCACAGAAAGGGTTCTTGCCTGTGTTACAAGGTGTGAAGTTGAGTAAGACTCAACGCCCAACCACTGCAGAAGATAGAGAGAAAATGAAATATGTTCCCTATGCTTCAGCCATAGGATCTATCATGTATGCAATGATGTGTACCAGACCTGATGTGTGCCTTGCTATTAGTTTAGCAGGGAGGTACCAAAGTAATCCAGGAGTGGATCACTGGATAGCGGTCAAGAACATCCTGAAATACTTGAGAAGGACTAAGGATATGTTTCTCGTTTATGGAGGTGACAAAGAGCTCGTCGTAAATGGTTACGTCGATGCAAGCTTTGACACTGATCCGGACGATTCTAAATCGCAAACCGGATACGTGTTTATATTAAACGATGGAGCTGTCAGTTGGTGCAGTTCTAAACAAAGCGTCGTAGCGGGATCTACATGTGAAGCGGAGTACATTGCTGCTTCGGAAGCAGCAAATGAAGGAGTCTGGATGAAGGAGTTCATATCCGATCTAGGTGTCATACCTAGTGCACCGGGTCCAATGAAAATCTTTTGTGACAATACTGGTGCAATTGCTTTGGCAAAGGAATCCAGATTTCACAAGAGAACCAAGCACATCAAGAGACGCTTCAACTCCATCCGGGATCAAGTCCAGGTGGGAGACATAGAGATTTGCAAGATACATACGGATCTGAATGTTGCAGACCCATTGACTAAGCCTCTTCCACGAGCAAAACATGATCAACACCAAGACTCCATGGGTGTTAGAATCATTACTGTGTAATCTAGATTATTGACTCTAGTGCAAGTGGGAGACTGAAGGAAATATGCCCTAGAGGCAATAATAAAGTTATTATTTATTCCCTTATATCATGATAAATGTTTATTCTTCATGCTAGAATTGTATTAATCGAAAACATGATACATGTGTGAATACATAGACAAACAGAGTGTCACTAGTATGCCTCTACTTGACTAGCTCGTTAATCAAAGATGGTTATGTTTCCTAGCCATAGACAAAGAGTTGTCATTTGATTAACGGGATCACATCATTAGGAGAATGATGTGATTGACTTGACCCATTCCATTAGCTTAGCACTTGATCGTTTAGTATGTTGCTATTGCTTTCTTCATGACTTATACAAGTTCCTATGACTATGAGATTATGCAACTCCCGTTTACCGGAGGAACACTTTGTGTGCTACCAAACGTCACAACGTAACTGGGTGATTATAAAGGTGCTCTACAGGTGTCTCCGAAGGTACTTGTTGGGTTGGCGTATTTCGAGATTAGGATTTGTCACTCCGATTGTCGGAGAGGTATCTCTGGGCCCACTCGGTAATGCACATCACTTAAGCCTTGCAAGCATTGCAACTAATGAGTTAGTAGCGGGATGATGTATTACGGAACGAGTAAAGAGACTTGCCGGTAACGAGAATGAACTAGGTATTGAGATACCGACGATCGAATCGCGGGCAAGTAACATACCGATGACAAAGGGAACAACGTATGTTGTTATGCGGTTTGACCGATAAAGATCTTCGTAGAATATGTGGGAGCCAATATGAGCATCCAGGTTCCGCTATTGGTTATTGACCGGAGACGTGTCTCGGTCATGTCTACATAGTTCTCGAACCCATAGGGTCCGCACGCTTAAAGTTCGATGACGGTTATATTATGAGTTTATGTGTTTTGATGTACCGAAGGTAGTTCGGAATCCCGGATGTGATCACGGACATGACGAGGAGTCTCGAAATGGTCGAGACGTAAAGATCGATATATTGGACGACTATGTTTGGACACCGGAATGGTTTCGGGAGGTTTCGGACATTTATCGGAGTACCGAGGGTTACCGGAACCCCCCCCCCCGGAAGCTATTGGGCCTTATGGGCCTTAGTGGAAAGGAGAGAGGGAGGCCAGGAGGTGGCGCGCGGCCCCCCTTGCCCCAATCCGAATTGGGAAAGGGAAGGGGCGACGGCCCCCCTTCTCCTTCCTTCTCTCCACCTCCTCCTTCCCCCTTCTCCTAGTTGGAATAGGAAGGGGGGCCAAACCTACTTGGAGTAGGATTTCCCCCCTTGGGCGCGCCTCTCCTCTAGGACGGCCCTCTCCTCCTCCTCCCTTTATATACGGAGGAGGGGGGCACCCCATAGAGACAACAATTGATCCCTTGGATCTCTTAGCCGTGTGCGGTGCCCCCCTCCACCATAATCCACCTCGGCCATATCGTAGCGGTGCTTAGGCGAAGCCCTGCGACGGTAGAACATCATCATCGTCACCACGCCGTCGTGCTGACGGAACTCTCCCTCAAAGCTCGGCTGGATCGGAGTTCGAGGGATGTCATCGAGTTGAACGTGTGCTGAACTTGGAGGTGCCGTGCGTTCGGTACTTGACCGGTCGGATCGTGAAGACGTACGACTACATCAACCGCGTTGTGCTAACGCTTCCACTTTTGGTCTACGAGGGTACGTGGACACACTCTCCCCTCTCGTTGCTATGCATCACCATGATCTTGCGTGTGCGTAGGAATTTTTTTGAAATTACTACGTTCCCCAACACCAGAGAGGGCCTAGATTGATTTGTCATGGCTACAGAGGCTTGCTGCGGCGGAACTCCCGATCTAGGTTATTTTCTGGGGGGTTTCTGTATTTATAGGATTTTTTTGCGTTGGTTTCACGTCAGGGGGGTCTCCGAGTCTTCCACGAGGCAGGGGCCCATGCCCAGGGGGCTGGGCGCGCCCCCCACCCTCGTGGACAGCCCGGGACTCTTCTGGCCCAACTCTTTTGCTCCAGGGGCTTCTTTTGGTCCATAAAAATCAACAAAAATTGGCACGTCAATTGGACTCCGTTTGATATTCATTTTCTGTAAAACTCAAAAACAAGGAAAAAACAGAAACTGGCACTGGGCTCTAGGTTAATAGGTTAGTCCCAAAAATCTTATAAAATAGCGTATAAATGCATATAAAACATTTAAGATGGATAATATAATAGCATGAATACTTCATAAATTATAGATACGTTGGAGACGTATCACGGAGCGAGGTGCAAGCTTATGAGGCGCAGTGGCGGCGATGCTAGGATAGCAGAGACAACCAAAGATGTGAAGGCCATCATAAGATGGGGCGCACCAAAGAGGAGATGATGAGGGGCATAGTTCCAGCGTGGGCGACACGGACGGATGTTGATGAGGAGGGTGGCGGTGGCGAGAGCGTCCGGCCAAAACCGGGGAGGCACGTTAGAGTGAAAGAGCAACGTGCGGACGTAGTCATTAAGAGTGCCAAGGATACGCTCGGCACGGCCATTTTGTTGGGACGTGTAGGGACAAGTGAGGCGGAAGATAGTGCCGTGGGAAGCTAGAAGGTTACGAATAGCGACGTTGTCAAACTCTTTTCCATTGGCAGTCTGTAATGCAAGGATAGGACGATCTAACTGTGTGGTGACATAGGATGGGAATAAAAAGCGGTGAGTGTGGCAAGAGTGCCGGACTTGCGACGAAGAGGAAATGTCCACACATAATGAGAGAAATCATCTAAGATCACCAAATAGTATAGGTAGCCCGTATTGCTTGCAACCGGGGATGTCCAAACATCACTATGCAATAACTGAAACGAAAAAGTGAAAATAGTGGTAGATGCGCTAAAGGGAAGACGAACGTGATTGCCAAGATGACAAGCCTCACAAGTATGGTCGTCGATCTTATTGCATGAGAATGAAAAATTCGTAAGAATTTGACGCAAAGTGGTGGGGTTCGGGTGTCCCAAACGAGCATGCCAAAGATCGACACCTGCCGCGAGGGCGACTGGGGTGGTGGAGGTGTTGGCGGAGGAGTGCATCGGATAGAGCTCGTCAGGACTATCGCAACGGTAAAGGACCATCCGAGTACGGGCATCCTTCACAGAAAAACCGAGATCATCAAATTCAACGGTAATGGGATTCTCACGAGCAAGACGACGAACGGATACAAGGTTCGTACCTAAATCATGAGAAATAAGAACATCAGACATAGTGATAGGCGTAGATGTGGAAGGAAACGAAGTACGACCAACATGTGTGATAGGTAAAGAGGAATCGTTACCAACGGTGATGCATGTAGGTGTATGGACCGGAGTGGAGGAGGTTAGAGTACCGGGATGAGATGTCATGTGGGCGGTGGTGCCCGAGCCCATGTACCAAGCGCCGCCGGTGATGGGGCCGAGTGCAGTGCAGCCAAGGAGGTAGTGTCCCATGGCGGTGAGACCAGCGGCGAGGTGAAGCCGCCGTAGGGCTGAACCGGGGCGGGCGAAGCATGGCCACCGGCCATCGGCGTGGCGAGCAGAGCCGCGGAGCCGGCACCGGCCAGCTGCTGCGGCACGGCGAAGTAGGCTGGATGGCCCACCGGAAAAACCTGCGGCATGGTGAAGGGAGCCGGTGCGTTCGCGTACATGTAGCCGAAGAGAGAGGACGCGGCAGAAGACATCGCAGCAGCGGCAGCTGGGGATGGGGCACGACGGCGGTCAGGGAGGGGCGGCGGCGACGCGGTGGGGATGGGCGGCGGCCCGGTGCGACAGCGGCCGCTGGAGGGAACAAGCCTTTGAAGCATCTGGTCGTCACAAACGTTTTGACTATCTGTGAAGCCAAAACGGACTCCGTATGAGTCAGATATCCATGTTTCAGTTAACACTGCATCAAACTGATTCCGAACGACAGTTACAGACTACTTCTTGTGTAGTTGCATTCGATTTTTGCCGTTCTACTTCACTAAACATCTCCATATGAGATCGAATTACTTGTAGGGAAATGCATGAGACCTCAGTTACGGTGATGCACTAGGTCCACAGCTGGGACTTTGTGTATGTTCTCGAAATGTGTTTGTCGAGTGCTCATTAAGAAAGTTTCTGTACAATTTTCTGAACGAACTCCTTAAGAAAAGTTTCCCAAAACTTCCCTATGAAAGAATCCTTTGAAGCATCTGGTCGTCACAAACATTTTGACTACTTGAGCGGCGGCATGGACTAGCGGCGGCGGCGGCTAGAGGCGGCGGCGGCGGCTGGAGCAGCGGAAGGCAGGGGACGGGTGGTGAAGAGGCGGTGCGAAAGCGGGAGAGGGAGCGACGGCGGCGACTAAAGAGGAGCCGGCGGTGGCGGCGGCGGCGGCGGCGGGTGGGGAGAGCGGTGGCGACCGGAGGAACCGCCGCCGGCGGCGGCAACAGGGTGCGGCGGCGAAGGGAGAAAGCGGCGGCGGCGGCGCCGACGCCAGCTAGGTTTAGGAACGACCTGCGATAGATACCATGTAGAAGACTGGAATAGGCTGTGCAACACAATTGCATTGATCGGCGCACCAGACACGTATATATAATATATAGAGGGGGCCACAACCTTAACTATACAGATGAATTAGGAGGTGGACCCAAGACACAATATACACGTACACAATATATTCAACAGTTTGTTCTGTATGCCATGTTGTGAAGTTTTCTGTGTGGATTTTGCAACAAAGGAAAAAACTTGTGCTCTGTATGCCATACTTCCTCTTTACTTTTACGCGGAGCCATGCATCTGCCTTGCCTATTCGATCGACTATTAATACCTCCACTCCTTTACCCCACTCGTTCCTGCACCTGCATGGATATGCAGTCCCTTTCGTGGAGATCACTGGCTGGCCTGGGTGACGCCCGGGCTCATGGTAGGTACTCCTACCTACGTAGCTTGCGTCCATTGAAGTTGAAGATCGATCAATGTGAACGAACTTATTAGGTCTGAAAAAAGATGGCAAGGTCCTGCCCGGGGGAGGCACGCACCGGTGCACCACCGCACCAGACCGAGCCCGGAAGAAAACGAAGGCTCTGCCCCGCTCTGCTCTGGCGTCTGCAATTGACTACTACTGGGAGTACGATGCGCCCCCCTGCAGAAGTCGAGCCACAACACCAGCACGCACACACACAGCGAAATGTGCGTCGTCCTCGCTTGTCAAGCTCTGTTGGTTCATTTCTTCGCGAGGGTCCTCGGGCCAGTTTTCAAGCTGCAGAATCGAGCTGTGGGCTCGGGTGGGAGCAGCAGTTCCACGGAAGGTGGGAAATCGCTGGGTGCTCCGCTCGCGGCCTCGCGCTCACCCAGACAGCAACAGTCTGGTGCACGCACACCACAGAAGACAGAACCGCCGTGCCAGCGCCGCACCGCACTACTGCATGCTAGCACGACGCGGAAAATCTGAAGAAAACGGGTTCCCTTTTTCTTTGCGAAAAATGTGAGTCCATCTTGTGGAGGAAAACGGGAAGGACTGACAAGACTGCGCGTAGTGCTTGCAGTATTTCCGTTTTGGCAAAATCGCCCGTGTGTGGGCATGAGGCGACGTCTGCGGCAAGCCGCACGGACGCAACTTTGTATGGCCCGCGAGGCGTGGAATCAGGCAACGCCGGCACGTACGCACCCAATCCGAATCCAATGTCGCTGTGTTTGAATCACAACTCACAAGCTGCCCAGGCGCCGCGGCACCGGAAGAGCCCGCCCCGGATGCTGCCTCTCAAGCCTCGAGACAAAAACAGGAGCGCGTGGCGACGTGACGCCTGTGGCCTGTGTGTGCTGTGCACGGCGCGGCGCTAGGTCGGCTCCAGTCCGTCCACAGCACGCAACGGTCGGCACTCGGCGGTACTCTATTTTGCGGTGCACGCACGCACGTATATATGCGTGCAAGCGCGTTTGCTAACCTGAACCCGGGTCCACAAAGAGCGGAACAACGTGACGACGACAGGCCTGGCCTATCCCGATGTACCGGTTATACGTAAGTGACGTCGAGCACAAGGCCCCTGCCGGTGGGGGCTGTTACGGCGGCCATGATGAGCTGATGATCCCAACGGCCCGCGGTGGCCTTGTGACTTGTGACAGGTCGTGCGCGCGGCGCCGCCGGGCAAGTTACACCGCCAAGCGATGCCGTTGCCGGCTCCTGGTGCGCCTACGTACGTAGGCGCCTCACCGACGCGGGCACCGTCACGCGCTCGTTACGCTGCTCGTACAACGTGGTTTCGTGTTTCGACCGTGAACTCGACCAAGCGAATAAAATGATAACAAGCTCGTGATATGAGAGCCTGGCGCACCAACTGGCAGCCATTTGACCGACGATCGATCTTACACATGTGCACTCCCTATAGTCGCCGGCACATAACTTTGGCGAACTCTCCTCTTCCCGGTGCTGCCTCTTCGAAAGGGGAAGGCCGCGAGGGCACGTTGCAGGGCTAGGACCAGATCAAGTCATGGACACAGAGGCCGCCTATCGAGGGCATCAAATCCAGTCCATCCGGTGGTTGAGTCGGGAGGATAACGTTAGGCGAGTGCCACGCCACGCCCTGCATACGGCGCGCGCGTATGACAGGGATTAGCGTCGGATAACGAACGAACTGGTAAAAGAAAAGAGATCTATCTGCACATGGACATACGGGATACTACGTCGCAGCTGTACGGTGCTCGAGCAGAAACAAACGTTTGCCACCACCGATCCTTCATCTTGCTTATGCGGGAAACAAGTCAAACACTAGTATTACGGACGGGTTCGGTGCACGCAACGCAACGCAAGCATCCAATCCATTCCCACGTTTTATTTTCTTCCCTTGCCACCTCCTGTAACAGCGGATGCACATTTGATTAAACGCCGCAGCTGACCTCACACTAGATAAGCGAAGGACGATGCATAATATGATCCCTCCCCCTCTCTCTATATATATATCTCTAAATTCATGGTAGCAAGAATAACTACGTACTGATACTAATTAAGCTATACCTTTCAGGTGTTTTATGAAATGCCCTCCGTCCGGAAATACTTGTCATCAAAATGAATAAAAGGAGATCACAATGTTGACACGACCACCTAAGAATTGAATATTTTTAGTTGAAATACTATTTTAATGATCAATCACAATGTTGGACGCGACTACCTACTTATTCATGAGACTTTAAGTCTTTGGTGGCTTAAGCACAATATGCCCGGCATATGTTCTACATCTACGGCATGTAATGACCCTACTGGCATTTCAAGAGGTCTGTAAATACAACACTCTTCCAAAGTATTTCCAAGTAAGTGTTCACCTCGTGAGATTTATTAAATGTTTTAGATATCTCGCTTGTGAATGCTCATCGGTAGCTAATATCCTGAGTATTTTGATAACGGGTTTAGGTCTGGACCGTTATTGAGCCTGCATTGATGAAATAGTTGACAAAGAAGGAACTGAAATGAGGTTATTGAGGCTGCATTTAAGAATCTTGGTTGATGAGCTGATATCTGACCAAAAACTCAAGAACTAGAAGCAAGCCTGACATCCTTTTTCTGTAATCGGTATGTTCTCGGTAGCAACCCTGTCATCCTTTTCTATCCACATGATGCTTAGGGGCCGTTTGGATTAGCACCAACGCCAACCCTATGTGTTTTTGGCATGCCCTTGCGATTTGGACCCTGTTTGGACCATCGCCAAAATATTGGCTCGCCCTGGCTCGCCCCGAAGGCTCAGTGTTACTTCTGCCAACTCGTGGGCGCATCGAGGGCGCCGAAATTGGTCGCCAAAAAATTGGCGAGCACGTCCCTCGCCGGCTGATACGAGGATCTCGTGTTAGTTTTTTTAATCTTGTATAGTTCGAACAATCGGTGCGGCGGATTAATCGGCTGAGTATTTCTTTGGGTCGTTCTGATCACTTAGATCGCGCAACTAATTCTGTTTAGCACAGTCCAATAGCCGGAGAAGAAATAGTACTACTAAATTACGGTTGTTTGTCTCTTTTTCTTTTCTTGCGAATGAAATTGTCTCTGTTTTCGTAAAGGCAGCGCAAGTTTCGTTGAGCACAAACGTTGTATCTTTTCATTGTTTTTGTGAATGACCCATTTCATTTCTTTCTGCATGCTACAGTTAATTAAGTGTCCATATTACAAAAATAAAGTTTTGAGTTTATTTGTTATTGGCTCAACATTATAACTAAAAACACAAATCAATTCAAGTTGTCAAACCAAATGTAATATCTGCCAACATTTTGGAAGGTTCAGTGGCTATAAACCAAACAATAACAACTTGCCAATTTTTTGGTCATGCCCTCACTTTGGTCATGCCAAAAATTTGACAGGGCAAATTGGGGCACAAACCAAACACACCCTTACTGTTTTTTGTACTTGTTCATCACCAATCAATAAAACATTGTGTATTCATTGCATATGGTGAATGGCCTTCTAGATTTGTGAATTCATAGGTAGTTATACAACAGCAGAGCCATGTTCTAAAAACAGATTCGATCCTTTCCTTGGTTTGGAGTTGGGTCCCGAAGAAACGTTCGAGCGCATGAAATCAGTTCTTTTCAAGAACGCAATTGCTTTTTTTCTCTCATAGATTCCACTCGTAACATATCACAAGTATCTTCAGTCTAAGAAATAAGAAAAGTGAACTTACATGATTTATTTAAATTACTAAATAACTTACTAGATAATGTATATTTCCGTTTGAGCATTCCAAAAACTGAATGCCACTCCATTAAGCTGTAGGATGCATAAGGTAAGGGAAATATAGGAAGCCCAGACATCTGTAGTAATACCAAAAGTGGAAGAACAAGGGCAAGAAAATATGTAAAAGGGCCAATGATAGGCGGAAAAAGATTCACGTGGTTAATAGTTCATGTTTTGCACCAAGGAAGAACAGAGGAATGGAACCAAAGAGAAATGAGTGAGCATACACCTTTGCTAGATATTATGAACTGAATTAATGTACAAAAACACATATTGTTATCTTGGTGCATGTAGTTATTTAATTTAACAACTTGAATTCCACATGAAGCGTACTGTACTGGACTTCTCTGGGCTTTACATGTGCTCATATTCCATAATTTGGATCAGAAATGAAGCCTATGCGTATGTATAAAGCATTTGCATTATACTAATATTGTGTGTGTTGTTTTCATGAACTCCATAGCAGATATCCCGATTCAAAGTAATATAGCCAGAGATGTTAACATTTGTTGTTGGAAACACAAGCACTAATTTTTTTTATTGCATTTGAACTAGATATGGTTGTATCTTAGAGATTGTTGCTTTGGACAGGATTTACTATATTTTTGTAGCAGGCTACATGCTTCTCTGAATGACCATTTAAGGAGTGAACATGAATTGCTGATGTATATGTTCCATGCTCCATGGGGAGGGAACAAGGATTGATTTTCGCCAGGAGTAGGGAGAGTATGGTGATTTACTTCTATGCTTTAAGGGGCTTCCAGAACTACTTGATTGTGAAACAAGTCACTAGGTACTGCTCAGATGAATTATATGGATTGTGTTGGTAATCGTAGCATAATTTTAAAATTTTCCTACGTTCACCAAGATGCATCTATGGAGTATACTAGCAACGAGGGGAAGGGAGTGCATCTACATACCCTTGTAGATCGCGAGCGGAAGCGTTCCAATGAACGTGGATGACGGAGTCGTACTCGCCGTGATCCAAATCACCGATGACCGAGTGCCGAACGGACGGCACCTCCGCGTTCAACACACGTACGGTGCAGCGACGTCTCCTCCTTCTTGATCCAGCAAGGGGAAAGGAGAGGTTGATGGAGATCCAGCAGCACGACGGCGTGGTGGTGGATGTAGCGGGTCTCGGCAGGGCTTCTCTAAGCTTCTGCGGGAGAGAGAGAGGTGTTGCAGGGGAGGAGGGAGGCGCCCAAGGCTGTGTCTTTCTGCCCTCTCTCCCCCCCTTTATATAGGCCCCCTGGGGGGCGCCGGCCCCAAGAGATGGGATCTCAAGGGGGGGCGGCGGCCACAAGGGGGGAAGGGGTTGCCTTGCACCCCAAGGCAAGGGGGAACTCCCCCTAGGGTTCCCAACCCTAGGCGCATGGGGGAGGCCCAGGGGGGGCGCCCCAACCCACTAAGGGCTGGTTCCCTTCCACTTTCAGCCCACGGGACCCTCCGGGATAGTTGGCCCCACCCGGTGGACCCCCGGGACCCTTCCGGTGGTCCCGGTACAATACCGGTAACCCCCGAAACTTTCCCGGTGGCCGAAACTGGACTTCCTATATATAATTCTTCACCTCCGGACCATTCCGGAACCTCTCGTGACGTCCGGGATCTCATCCGGGACTCCGAACAACTTTTGGGTTTCCGCATACATATATCTCTACAACCCTAGCGTCACCGGACCTTAAGTGTGTAGACCCTACGGGTTCGGGAGACATGCAGACATGACCGAGACGCCTCTCCGGTCAATAACCAACAGCGGGATCTGGATACCCATGTTGGCTCCCACATGTTCCACGATGATCTCATCGGATGAACCACGGTGTCGAGGATTCAATCAATCCGTATGCAATTCCCTTTGTCAATCGGTATGTTACTTGCCCGAGATTCGATCGTCGGTATCCCAATACCTTGTTCAATCTCGTTACCGGCAAGTCTCTTTACTCGTACCGCAATGCATGATCCCGTGACTAACGCCTTAGTCACATTGAGCTCATTATGATGATGCATTACCGAGTGGGCCCAGAGATACCTCTCCGTCACACGGAGTGACAAATCCCAGTCTCGATCCGTGCCAACCCAACAGGCACTTTCGGAGATACCCGTAGTGCACCTTTATAGTCACCCAGTTACGTTGTGACGTTTGGCACACCCAAAGCACTCCTACGGTATCCGGGAGTTGCACGATCTCATGGTCTAAGGAAAAGATACTTGAAATTGGAAAAGCTCTAGCAAACGAAACTACACGATCTTTTATGCTATGCTTAGGATCGGGTCTTGTCCATCACATCATTCTCCTAATGATGTGATCCCGTTATCAACGACATCCAATGTCCATGGTCAGGAAACCGTAACCATCTATTGATCAACGAGCTAGTCAACTAGAGGCTTACTAGGGACATAGTGTTGTCTATGTATCCACACATGTATCTGAGTTTCCTATCAATACAATTCTAGCATGGATAATAAACGATTATCATGAATAAGGAAATATAATAATAACCAATTTATTATTGCCTCTAGGGCATATTTCCAACAGTCTCCCACTTGCACTAGAGTCAATAATCTAGTTCACATCACCATGTGATTAACACTCACTGGTCACATCACCATGTGACCAACATCTAAAGAGTTTACTAGAGTCAAAATCTAGTTCACATCACTATGTGATTAACACTTAATGTGTTCTGGTTTGATCATGTTATGCTTGTGAGAGAGGTTATTAGTCAACGGGTCTGAACCTTTCAGAACCGTGTGCTTTACGAATATCTATGTCATCTTGTGGATGCTACCACGCGCTATTTGGAGCCATTTCAAATCATTGCTCTACTATACGAATCCGGTTTACTACTCAGAGTCATCCGGATTAGTGTCAAAGTTCGCATCGACGTAACCCTTTACGACGAACTCCTTTTCACCTCCATAATCGAGAAAATCCTTAGTCCACTAGGTACTAAGGATAAGTTCGACCGCTGTCATGTGATCCATTCCCGGATCACTATTGTACCCCTTGACCAACTCATGGCAAGGCACACTTCATGTGCGGTACACAGCATAGCATACTATAGAGCCTACGTCTGAAGCATAGGGGACGACCTTCGTCCTTTCTCTCTCTTCTGCTGTGGTCAGGTCTTGAGCCTTACTCAATACTCACACCTTGTAACACAGCCAAGAACTCCTTCTTTGCTGATCTATTTTGAACTCTTTCAAAATCATGTCAACGTGTGCGTTCTTTGAAAGTATCATCAGGCGTCTTGATCTATCTCTATAGATCTTGATGCCAATATGTAAGCAGCTTTATCCAGGTCTTCCTTTGAAAAACTCCTTTCAAACAACCCTTTATGCTTTCCAAAAATTTTACATCATTTCGGATCAACAATATGTCATTCACATATACTTATCAGAAATGTTGTAGCGCTCCCACTCACTTTATTGTAAATACAAGCTTCTAACAAACTTTGTATAAACCCAAAAACTTTGATCACTCCATAAAAGCGTATATTCTGACTCCGAGATGCTTGCTCTAATCCATGGAAGGATCGCTGGAGCCAGCATACCTTTTAGCATCCTTAGGATCGACAAAACCTTTCTGATTGTATCACATACAACCTTTCCTTACGAAAACTGGTAAGGAAACTTGTTTTGACATCCATCTGCCAGATTTCATAAATGCAGCTAATGCTAACATGATTCCGACGGACCTAAGCATCGCTACGGATGAGAAAAACTCATCGTAGTCAACTCCTTGAACTTGTGAAAATACTCTTTGCCACAAGTCGAGCTTCATAGACGGTAACATTACCGTCCATGTCCGTCTTCTTCTTAAAGATCCATTTATCTCAATGGCTTGCCGATCATCGGGCAAGTTAACCAAAGTCCATGCTTTGTTCTGATACATGGATTCTATCTCGGATTTCATGGCCTCGAGCCATTCGTCGGAATATGGGCCCACCATTGCTTCTCCATAGCTCGTAGGTTCATTGTTGTCTAGCAACATGACTTCCAAGACAGGATCACGCATTACTCTGAAGTAGTGCGCATCCTCGTCGTCCTACGAGGTTTGGTAGTGACTTGATCCGAAGTTTCATGATCACTATCATAAGCTTCCACTTCAATTGGTGTAGGTGCTACAGGAACAACTTCCTGTGCCCTGCTACACACTAGTTGAAGCGACAGTTCAATAACCTTATCAAGTCTCCACCATCCTCCCACTCAATTCTTTCGAGAGAAACTTTTCCTCGAGAAAGGACTCGTTTCTAGAAGCAATTACTTTTGCTTCCAGATCTGAAATAGGAGGTATACCCAACTGTTTTGGGTATTCCATGAAGATGTATTTATCCGCTTTGGGTTCGAGCTTATCAGCCTGAAACTTTTTCACATAAGCATCGCAGCCCCAAACTTTTAAGAAACGACAACTTAGGTTTCTCTAAACGGTGTCGTCTCAACGGAATTGCGTGGTGCCCCTTTTAAAGTGAATGTGGTTGTCTCTAATGCCTAACCCATAAACGATAGTGGTAATTCGATAAGAGACATCATGGTATGCACCATATCCAATAGGGTGCAGTTATGATGTTCGGACACACCATCACACTATGGTGTTCCAGGCAGTATTAATTGTGAAACACTTTCCACAATGTCTTAATTGTGTGCCAAACTCGTAACTCAGATACTCATCTCTATGATCATATCACAGACATTTTATCCTCTTGTCACGACGATCTTCAACTTCACTCTGAAATTACTTGAACCTTTCAATAATTCAGACTTGTGTTTCATCAAGTAAATACACTCAGCATCTACTCAAATCATCTGTGAAGTAAGAACATAACGATATCCACTGCATGCCTCAGCACTCATTGGACTGTATACATCAAAATGTATTACTTCCAATAAGTTGCTCTCTTGTTCCATCTTACTGAAAACGAGGACTTTCAGTCATCTTGCCCATGTGGTATGATTTGCATGTCTCAAGTGATTCAAAATCAAGTGAGTCCAAACAATCCATCTGCATGGAGTTTCTTCATGCATATATACCAATAGACATGGTTCGCATGTCTCAATCTTTTCAAAACGAGTGAGTCCAAAGATCCATCTATATGGAGCTTCTTCATGCGCTTTATACCAATATGACTCAAGTGGCAGTGCCACAAGTATGTGGTACTATCATTACTATCTTATATCTTTTGGCATGAACATGTGTATCACTACGATCGAGATTCATTTTAGGTGCAAGACCATTGAAGGTATTATTCAAATAAACAGAGTAACCATTATTCTCCTTAAATGAATAACCGTTTTGCGGTAAACATAATCCAATCATGTTCAACGCAAACACCAAATCTCGATGGTAGAGGGAGCATGCGATGCTTGATCACATCAACCTTGGAAACACTTCCAACACATATCGTCATCTCACCTTTAGCTAGTCTCCATTTATTCCGCAGCTTTTATTTCGAGTTACTAACACTTAGCAACCGAACCGGTATCTAATACCCTGGTGCTGCTAGGAGTACTAGTAAAGTACACATTCATATAACATATATCCAATATACTTCTGTCGACCTTGCCTGCCTTCTTATCTACCAAGTATCTAGGGTAGTACTGCTTCAGTGACCGTTCCTCTCATTACAGAAGCACTTAGTCTCGGGTTTGGGTTCAACCTTGGGATTCTTCACTAGAGCAGCAAATGACTTGCTGTTTCATGAAGTATCCCTTCTGCCCTTGCCCTTCTTAAACCAGTGGTTTTACTAACCATCAACAATTGATGCTCCTTCTTGATTTCTACTCTCGCGGTGTCAAACATCGCGAATAGCTCAAGGATCATCATAACTATCCTTGATATGTTATAGTTCATCACGAAGCTCTACTAGCTTGGTGGCAGTGACTATGGAGAACTATCACTATCTCATCTGGGAGATTAACTCCCACTCGATTCAAGCGATTGTGGCACTCAGACAATCTGAGCACACGCTCAACGATTGAGCTTTTCTCCCTTAGTTTGCAGGCTTAAGAAACTTGTCAGAGGTCTCATACCTCTTGACGTGGGCACTAGTCTGAAATCCCAATTTCAGTCTTCGGAACATCTCACATGTTCTGCGACGTTTCAAAAACGTCTTTGGTGCCACAATTCTAAACCGCACTGAACTATCACGTAGTCATCAAAACGTGTATGTCAGATGTTTCGTAACATCTACAGACGACGCTGAGGTTCAGCACACCGAGCGGTGCATTGAGGACATAAGCCTTCTGTGCAGCAATGAGGACAATCCTCAGTTTACGGACCCAGTCCGCATAATTGCTACTACCAACTTTCAACTAAATTTTCTCTAGGAACATATCTTAACCAGTAGAACTAAAGCGCAAGCTATGACATAATTTGCAAATACCTTTTTGACTATGTTCATGATAATGAAGTTCATCTGATTATGAACTCCCACTCAGATAGACATCCCTCTAGTCATCTAAGTGAAACATGATCCGAGTTTAACTAGGCCGTGTCCGATCATCACGTGAGACGGACTAGTCAAGATCGGTGAACATCTCCATGTTGATCGTATCTTCTATACGACTCATGCTCGACCTTTCGGTCCTCCGTGTTCCCAGGCCATGTTTGTACATGCTAGGCTCGTCAAGTCAACCTAAGTGTATTGCGTGTGTTCCGAGGCCATGTCTGTACATGCTAGGCTTGTCAACACCCGTTGTATTCAAACGTTAGAATCTATCACACCCGATCATCACGTGGTGCTTCGAAACAACGAACCTTCGCAACGGTGCACAGTTAGGGTGAACACTTTCTTGAAATTATTATAAGGGATCATCTTACTTACTACCGTCGTTCTAAGCAAATAAGATGCAAAAACATGATAAACATCACATGCAATCAAATAGTGACATGATATGGCCAATATCATCATGCTCCTTTGATCTCCATCTTTGGGGCACCATGATCATCTTCGTCACCGGCATGACACCATGATCTCCATCATCATGATCTCCATCATTGTGTCTTCATGAAGTCGTCTCGCCAATGATTACTTCTACTTCTATGGCTAACGCGTTTAGCAACAAAGTAAAGTAATTTACATGGCGTTATTCAATGACACGCAGGTCATACAAAATAATAAAGACAACTCCTATGGCTCCTGCCGGTTGTCATACTCATCGACATGCAAGTCGTGATTCCTATTACAAGAATATGATGAATCTCATACATCACATATATCATTCATCACATCTTCTGGCCATATCACATCACATAGCACTTGCTGCAAAAACAAGTTAGACGTCCTCTAATTATTGTTGCATGTTTTTACGTGGTTTGTAGGTTTCTAGCAAGAACGTTTTCTTACCTACGTATGACCACAACGTGATTTGCCAATTTCTATTTACCCTTCATAAGGACCCTTTTCATCGAATCCGTTCCGACTAAAGTAGGAGAGACAGACACCCGCTAGCCACCTTATGCATCTAGTGCATGTCAGTCGGTGGAACCTGTCTCACGTAAGCGTACGTGTAAGGTCGGTGCGGGCCGCTTCATCCTACAATGCCGTCGAAACAAGAAACGACTAGTAGCGGCAAGAAGAATTGGCAAACTCAACGCCCACAACTGCTTTGTGTTCTACTCGTGCATAGTAACTACGCATAGACCTGGCTCATGATGCCACTGTTGGTAATCGTAGCATAATTTTAAAATTTTCCTACGTTCACCAAGATGCATCTATGGAGTATACTAGCAACGAGGGGAAGGGAGTGCATCTACATACCCTTGTAGATCGCGAGCGGAAGCGTTCCAATGAACGTGGATGACGGAGTCGTACTCGCCGTGATCCAAATCACCGATGACCGAGTGCCGAACGGACGGCACCTCCGCGTTCAACACACGTACGGTGCAGCGACGTCTCCTCCTTCTTGATCCAGCAAGGGGAAAGGAGAGGTTGATGGAGATCCAGTAGCACGACGGCGTGGTGGTGGATGTAGCGGGTCTCGGCAGGGCTTCTCTAAGCTTCTGCGGGAGAGAGAGAGAGGTGTTGCAGGGGAGGAGGGAGGCGCCCAAGGCTGTGTCTTTCTGCCCTCTCTCCCCCCTTTATATAGGCCCCCTGGGGGGGCGCCGGCCCCAAGAGATGGGATCTCAAGGGGGGGCGGCGGCCACAAGGGGGGAAGGGGTTGCCTTGCCCCCCCAAGGCAAGGGGGAACTCCCCCCTAGGGTTCCCAACCCTAGGCGCATGGGGGGAGGCCCAAGGGGGGGCGCCCCAGCCCACTAAGGGCTGGTTCCCTTCCACTTTCAGCCCACGGGGCCCTCCGGGATAGTTGGCCCCACCCGGTGGACCCCCGGGACCCTTCCGGTGGTCCTGGTACAATACCGGTAACCCCCGAAACTTTCCCGGTGGCCGAAACTGGACTTCCTATATATAATTCTTCACCTCCGGACCATTCCGGAACCTCTCGTGACGTCCGGGATCTCATCCGGGACTCCGAACAACTTTTGGGTTTCCGCATACATATATCTCTACAACCCTAGCGTCACCGGACCTTAAGTGTGTAGACCCTACGGGTTCGGGAGACATGCAGACATGACCGAGACGCCTCTCCGGTCAATAACCAACAGCGGGATCTGGATACCCATGTTGGCTCCCACATGTTCCACGATGATCTCATCGGATGAACCACGGTGTCGAGGATTCAATCAATCCGTATGCAATTCCCTTTGTCAATCGGTATGTTACTTGCCCGAGATTCGATCGTCGGTATCCCAATACCTTGTTCAATCTCGTTACCGGCAAGTCTCTTTACTCGTACCGCAATGCATGATCCCGTGACTAACGCCTTAGTCACATTGAGCTCATTATGATGATGCATTACCGAGTGGGCCCAGAGATACCTCTCCGTCACACGGAGTGACAAATCCCAGTCTCGATCCGTGCCAACCCAACAGGCACTTTCGGAGATACCCGTAGTGCACCTTTATAGTCACCCAGTTACGTTGTGACGTTTGGCACACCCAAAGCACTCCTATGGTATCCGGGAGTTGCACGATCTCATGGTCTAAGGAAAAGATACTTGAAATTGGAAAAGCTCTAGCAAACGAAACTACACGATCTTTTATGCTATGCTTAGGATCGGGTCTTGTCCATCACATCATTCTCCTAATGATGTGATCCCGTTATCAACGACATCCAATGTCCATGGTCAGGAAACCGTAACCATCTATTGATCAACGAGCTAGTCAACTAGAGGCTTACTAGGGACATAGTGTTGTCTATGTATCCACACATGTATCTGAGTTTCCTATCAATACAATTCTAGCATGGATAATAAACGATTATCATGAATAAGGAAATATAATAATAACCAATTTATTATTGCCTCTAGGGCATATTTCCAACAGTCCCCCACTTGCACTAGAGTCAATAATCTAGTTCACATCACCATGTGATTAACACTCACTGGTCACATCACCATGTGACCAACATCTAAAGAGTTTACTAGAGTCAACAATCTAGTTCACATCACTATGTGATTAACACTCAATGTGTTCTGGTTTGATCATGTGAAACAAGTCACTAGGTACTGCTCAGATGAATTATATGGATTGTACCACCGTCCGTCCAAGCTGTAGAAACTCCTACCCCTGAATTTCTATTTATTGGAACCATTAGATTTATTAGTATTTTAGTCATTACAATTTTACAGAGGCTATGTGTAAGGAGCTGACACTCTTGGACGGTGAGAAATTATTGACGTTTGGTAATGAGAAATTATTGACGTTTGGTATAGAAATATAATTACATGAAAAACAGAGTTAATTATTGATGTCATAATTTTTTTTGGCCATACCTGCATATTTACGACCCTCTTATCTTTATTACTACACTGTTCTTTGCTATACATGATAGTTCAGCTGTGAAATTGACTACAACTTACATGCATACTTACCAGACTTGCCTAACAGAAGCACAAACACAAATGGACACTCTGCAGTTGTATCAGACACACCACCACAAGACATGCTGTGTGCGTCACAATTCTTAGCAGCGACCGTTACGACCGTGCAATGCCAAGATTGCTAGCGACAAGGATTTGAGGAGGACAAGACGGTAGCTATCAGTCGAGACGAATCTGAAAAAATTGAGTCGAGATGCGGATATATGATGGATTTTGCAAAAAAAAATCGAGTAAATTTTTGCTACAGAGAACATATCGGTATGCATGTACTGATTGCACTTGCTTCATGGTGCAATACGTTTATCCTGCTACGAAAAAATATATTATTTTTTATTAGAGAAGGGGGGTTCCAATGCAGAGATAGTGAGCAGAAGAAAAGTTATCTACCATAAAAGACGACAAGGTCACATGACATGCACTGATTGCATTTGCTTTATGGCGCAATATGTTTATCCTTCTATTAAAAATGTATTTTTTTTATGGAGAAGGGGGCTTCAATGGCAGAGATAGTAGGAAGAAGAAAAGTTATCTACCATAAAAAGGTCACATGACATGCATGATGATCCTAACGCTACATGTTAGACATGTTTTTAAAGGAAAGGGTTCCAACAAAAAAAGAAATGTCTCGCTATGGCAGGAAAACGAGTAGTAAGGGGAGGGCCCGGCAGAAAAAAGAGAGACCACGTGTTGGTGATAACAGTCGGATAGTCTGGACAACCATATTTCTCCTCCAGAGTAATGCTACATCTACATGAAGTTCTTTTACGGGTTCAATGGACTATCGACTGTGGACCCATAGGATTTAAGATAGGGAAGGATGGGGCCAACCCCAGCTGAAAATCAGGGAGAGAAAGATGAGTTAGAAGGAGATTCTCTAAAACTCTCGTAAGGGTCCGTGCGTTTAAGATTATTGTCTCCTTCATATATGGTATGTATTTAAGATAATCCAGACTGTTTAGATGGATAAATTTTATGAAGACAAATTTATTCTTATGCATTGTGGCCCGTAGCAACGCACGGGCATTTTACTAGTTTGATTAAACGCCGCAGCTGACCTCTCTGGCTTTGCCAAGAGTCAGTCAGTAACGGCGAGCTCATCCGAAAAGTCAAAATAAATATCACACTTGCATTTCGCTTCTGCGTGCAGAATTCACTAGTGGAGTTCATAAAAATCCTGCCCCCAAACGGAAGGTAATGTCACGCTCTGCGTTTGATTCACTGCATTCGTATATAAAATGGATTCACGGGACCAACTTGGTTGCCTTCTCGACCGAATGACTCCCTTGCTGCTTCACGGCAGTATCCTCCTCATGGCTGGCCAAAATCTCGAGAACGATCTTATCAGAAAAGTTAGCAGCCAGTAAACGGAAGAGCAGAGCGATAGATGAAAAGGACCGATACGTACACAATAACAAGGAAAATAAAAAAGTTGGAGGGGACTAATCCATGAACACCTGTCAAATCAAATTAATTAATGTAATATAAATTCCGTTGACTTGAGAATGCACCGCGAGTTCCTTGCTTTTAGACTACGGCCATCTTCTATCATACTACTAGTACTACTGAACCGGATGTCGCTCGTACATCTGACTTGTGTATATTCCAATTAAAAACAAGCGAGTAGTAGTATACATGTTACTACTAAGCAGATAACAGGTGGAGAAAATGGTGCTTTGTTTTCACAAGGGGCAATACGTACGTTGTCATCCCTATCCATCCATCTCACACACACATGTGCATGCAATGGCAACGCACGAACTCTGGCTAGCTAAGCCAGTGCTCGATCAAACGTTGACACTCCCCTGATCTTATTTATTTCTTATACATGACATGTTGAGCTGCTCAGCAGTGCTAGCCTAATTTTCTGTTGGATTATCCTGAGAGGTTGGATAACAGCTGGAGCTAGGCCTGCAGCGACCCAGTAAGATGGTCAGATTATCTGCAAATGATAACGCCGATGACAGAGGGCCTGCATACTAGTAATAACCTGGCTGGTCACCTGGCTATGTACTGGATGATAAGCAGGCGGGGAAATCCCATTTGAAATCACCTACTGCATTGTCAAGTCAAAAGTGTTATATTACGGTAACACAGCACAGACATAATTCATCCTGTCAGTGAACCGGCTACACCTCCTGCCACGTTTCGCAAAACGAGAAACGATGAGTTTCTATTGAAATTCTCTTGTTACGGTTTGAATTGGTATTTTGATCCACTGGGTGCGAAGATATTCATAGTTATCCATCACTCCGTTGTGCTGATATTTGTCATTTCATTGATCACTGTTTTGGATTACAAAGAAAGAGGTTTACTTTGCAGTTGCTGAACTGTGTGTGTGTGTTGTGTATTTTATAATCTGCTGTAGAAAATTAGCCATAAAAACAGGCAAAAGTGGGTCTAACAAACACTAAATTAGGGTAAGCGGATGGGGCAAACTGGATTGCATAAGTCAATTTTTCCAATAAAGTATTACATGTGCAAATAAGTCTAAAAACATAAAAAATGTATATTACACAAACTAAAGGCTTCGACGATATTTTTGCCATAACACTTATTTTGAGGTATCTAAAATAATAGGCCATTTGTAGGTAAAAAGCCAACAATTTTGCAAGGGGTTAATAATTGCACTTGAAAAAGTAAGTTTGAAGACAGTCGAAACTTAATGCCATCGTGTAACCAAGCACTCTTGTAGCTTCGAAAGCTTTGTGTGTAGAGACAAATACATCATCAATTACCTCCAAGATATCTGAAATACCCTCGAGATCATGAAGAATGATAAAAAAAATAAACGGCTTCTTTTATGTACTATTCTGGATGTGGGAGTAAATACTTCCTACAAATGTTGGAATTCTTTACTACTCCTTCCGTCTTTGAAAAGAACACATATAAATTGTCTCCCAATTCAAATGGTGCAATATAATACCAATTTTGTAGAAAAAAAATTCAACAACAACTACACTAAAAAAATTAATATCACTAAATACATAATAAATTTTTTGGCTTCCACCTCGACGGTGTAGCTTTTGCCATCAATGGTTACAGTATGCTGGCACGTTGTTGCGGTTCTGCCACCAACAATTACAACACATGAGCACCGCCGTCGTGCCTCCTCGGTCGTCGTTGTTCGCACCCCCCCCCCCCCCCTCCCCGCGTGATTGCGGCTCCCTCCATGTTGTAACTCTACCATCAACGGTTGCAATGCCACCGTCCACGGCTCGTAGCATCATGTGATCAACGCCACGCCTTGCCTTTATCACATCTAGTTGTCGACATAACTAGCCATCTCCAATGCCATCTGGCAACAATCAGCAGCGTCAGGGAAGCTCCCGTGCAGCGCCACACCTCTCGCCTCCTCTCATCTTCCATGCAACAGCGCCAACGCCCAGGGGTGGTGGCGTAGAACAACGCCCCAAATTGCGCAGCCTAGCCTTGCGGCATCTTCTCGGTGTGACAACTGCGCATGACACACTCCCGGCCTGCCATGCCCCGAGATAAGGTTGAGCGGTATTCGGCGGCGCATGGGTCCACCGACTCGTGACCCGTGTGGAGCGCGGCCGATCGATGAGCGTGACCGGCGGCGAGATTTGAATCTTTTGCCACAATCACATCATATGGTACTAAAATCAACCCATCTTTTACAGCATCCTTCCATGTTCCGAAGAACTGAGCACACCACCCTAAATAGCCAAAAATCCCTAGTCCAATCGTTTTATTCCGAACTACATATCACAATTCACACGCTATGGTTTCCTTTCATGGGTCACAAGTCACAACCCAACGCGCCAGCGTATTCACCCCCCATCTGAACTCATTTAGTGCGCGCAATGAACTTTGGTGGTGATTTCCCGCACCCGCTTTCCACAAGCTTCCCTTCCCTCGAGCCCGGAAGCCCCAACCCAGCCAACCCGAAGGGCATGGTCAAGTAACCCAACCATGGTTAGCTCCGGCCCCTTTAAAAGCCTCCCTCGCCGGGGCTCTACCCATCTGCCCCACATCTCTCACTAGCTCCTTGTGCCGTCGTGTGCCACCGCCACCACCCCTACTGCCTCACGTACCCCTGTTCTCTCCTCTCCTCGTGCGTGCCTCGTACAAATCCTTTCTCTTCCTCTGGTTCTTGCTCGCAGCAATGGTGCGTGGCGTAGGATCGCTGGGTTGCTAATGTTGGTTGTTGTTGTCGTTGTTTTCTTGGAAGAGCAGAAGGAGGCGGGCGGCCATGGCGACGCCGAACGGGCTGGCGCGGATCGACACGACGCACGCGGAGAAGAAGGCGGCGGCCAAGCACGAGAACGGGATCTGCCACGACGACAGCTCGGCGCCGGTGCGGGCGCAGAACATCGACGAGCTGCACTCCATGCAGCGGAAGCGCTCGGCGCCCACCACGCCCATCAAGGACACCAGCGCCTCCCCCTTCGCCGTCGCCGTCTCCGACGAGGACCGCCGGAAGCAGCAGCTCCAGTCCATCAGGTCAATCAATATATCAATCCTCTCCTCTCTTCTCCTCTCGCACCCCGTTCCCTTCTGCCTCTGCTTCTACCCCGACATGTAAAAGCGGCCATTAATATTTTCTTGGCAATTACAATTAATTGGAGAATGGCGAAGATCAAGGCCTCCTTTTATTTGGCACTTTGCTTTTTTGCTGGATGGACTTGGGAAGAAAGAACGGAGGACGGAACATGCACGATAACAATCTTCTACTTGTCCATTTGACCGCCACGTGCGGGTCCGATGATGGCAATATATGTCACCGCTCGGTCCACCCCTTAAGCATTTCGCCTATAGACTGGACGCTGGGCCATAGTTTTTGTTTTTTACAGAAAGTAACACCAAGAAGGAATAATATAAGGTTTTTTATTTTGATGAGATGGGAATAATATAAAGAAACTTTTTAGGTGAGGGGTAAATGAATTTAAAGAAGAAGAGCAAAGAAACTGGAACCAGGGGGTCTAGCAAGTGGCCGTATGCATCGCCCAGATGCAGAGGCCGGAGGTCATCCTCCTTTAAAAAGAAAAACAAAGGAAGCATGGTGATGCCTCACCTCTTCCACCTAGATAAATTTGAATGGAGCTATGATTTGTGCCACAATCACTCAACGGAGGCTATTTTCTTGATGTCATCATCTTATTTTCTCTCTCTCTCTCACCCACCTTTCAACACATGCAATCTCCAAGCTGTGGTCCTGAGCTACAAAGCTCACACCGCGTCGCCCGAGCAGTTGCCTCGCTGCTTTTGTCAGGGAGGAGGCTAGCTCCTCTGCAGGAGTCCGTCTCTCTTTGCAAGGAGCACGTTTGGTGGAGGTGGCGTTCAGCATGTTGATGTGGCGCCTGGGGCACCCGTCCAGCGTGGCCTATCGGCCATGCCCTAAAAAAAGGAGGGCTGTGATGACTGATGACGATCACCCCGGTGGTCGTTTTCCAACCAAAAGTGCCTGTGCCACCATCGCGATAAAATCTGCACCACATCTTTTGGGTATTCACGTGACCTCATGCCTGCATCGAAGTGCCAAAATGTCACTTAATAGTTTTGTTCTTATCGCACCGCATAAAGTTGCATATACTACCCATGTAGATGTAGCCATGTAGGTTTTTTTTTGAGGATCAGCCATGTAGGCTACTGAATCCTAAACTCGCACTACAAAGTTTTTTTCCTTGGTTCTTCATAGTACTACAAAAAATAACAAGGGCGGCCAACATCTTTTATAGAGCGTAATGTTAGCACAAGCATTATGGCGTTGTTTGGCTAGCAGATATTAGCCACGGGAATATATAAAACGAGTTTCTAGCTAATGTTTAGCAAAAACTGGTTTTACTATTTTTTCGGTTAATAATCAGCTTGTGGAAAACTTTATTTGGACTAGAAAAACGCAATTCTAGGTTGCCCAGTGCCTTCTTTGGATAGCAATTAGCCATTCGTATTCCCGTCCGTAATTAGGCCAGGCTTCTTCCTTTGATCTCTGATCCCTCATCGCCGTTGGCGGCATGCATAGGCTTGACGCCACCCACGGTGACGGGACAGCCGTGGCGAGGTTCGTGACGACTCCTTCGGTGGTTGGCCGCCGGCGGATGCATGCCCTGTACGCCCAAGTCGTCGGTAGCAGCATCCACTGGGCCCTGAATAGCCTCGACGCCTCCTACTGTGACGGCAGCCAGCCGTGCCCTTCTGGCAAGCTCCTCAGCTCATATACGACGGTGCTTGCCTCCACTCAGGACGTCATGACTGAGCACGTGTGGATGCCAGCGGTTGCTTCCCTCGACGCCGAGGTCGCCGCGCCTACCTCCCTTCATCGGCACCGAATCACAGCTGCTAGAGTTGGCCGTCGCCGAGCGACGCTGGTCATGCATGCTTCGTACAAAGCAGCCGTGCCCATGATTCGGGGAGAAACAGTTACGATAAGTATATGCTAATCGTGTTTTTGGAAAAACGACTAATACTCGTTTTTCTATAAACCTGAAATCCTGGGTTTTAAGGATCCTGGTTTGCTATATCCACGAATTTGTTGGAACAAACAAACAAGGTTTTATTCTGTTAAACCGTTTCCCTGGTTTGTAGAGATCGCGTTCTTTATATTCTGCCCATCCAAACAACGCCTATAGGAAGTGCAAAATCACAAAGGGGCGGTGGTTCACGCGCGTAGCGAACATGATCACGCACGCAATATCTGGGATGACGCATGGGGCCGGCAAGGCAACTTGGGCATGGGGGTACCGAAAACATTGGCTTGACGCGACGTCGCTGTCGCCGTCGTGCAGGTGCAACTCGCTCCCGTCTTCCCAAGAAACCTCGTACCCTTTTCGTAGTTCCTCAAACAATGTTTTTTTTTTCTTGTCTAGCTCATTGCGTGCATAGATCGATCTGCTGTGTTGACAAATGAGCTCGCGTTACATAGTGAACTCACCCGTTTGTCAAAAAAAAACTCACCCGTTTAAAAAAAAGCATAGTGAACTCACTGCCAGGTGCAATTTTAATTATGATAAAAATGGTTTTGTACATGCAAACTGACACTCTGATGGATGCAGCGCGTCGTTGGCGTCGCTGACCCGTGAGACCGGGCCCAAGGTGGTGCGGGGCGATCCGGCCAGGAAGGGCGAGGCCGCGGCCAAGACCGCGCCGGCGGCCGCGCCACCGCCGCCGCAGCCTCATCACCACCACCACCACCACGTCGCACCCACCATCAGCGTCAGCGACAGCTCCCTCAAGTTCACCCATGTCCTCTACAACCTCTCGCCCGGCGGTACGCGACACACTCACCTGTCTTCTAAACTC
The DNA here is from genome assembly GCF_018294505.1 of Triticum aestivum. Lineage (NCBI taxonomy): Eukaryota > Viridiplantae > Streptophyta > Magnoliopsida > Poales > Poaceae > Triticum > Triticum aestivum. The sequence goes on from NC_057805.1 coordinate 375,686,961, forward strand.
TGTTCATTCAGATAAATAAAATGTGTCGTCCGTGTGTTCTGATCTTGTGTTCCAAACCAAAAAAAAACAAACAGAGCTGTACGAGCAGGCCATCAAGTACGAGAAGGGGTCGTTCATCACGGCCACCGGCGCGCTGGCGACGCTGTCCGGCGCCAAGACCGGCCGGTCGCCCAGGGACAAGCGCATCGTCAAGGACGAGGCGGCGGCGCAGGAGCTCTGGTGGGGCAAGTGAGTGCTCTGCTGCCATCGCTGAACTGAACATGTGCTTCTTCTTCTCCTTCGTCTTCAGCTAACAAGTAACTGAACATTGTATGTCTCGTTGTGGCGATAATTACAGGGGCTCGCCGAACATCGAGATGGACGAGCACACGTTCCTGACCAACAGGGAGAGGGCCGTGGACTACCTCAACTCCCTGGACAAGGTGTACGTGAACGACCAGTTCCTCAACTGGGACCCCGAGAACCGCATCAAAGTCCGCATCATCTCCGCCAGGGCCTACCACTCGCTCTTCATGCACAACATGTCTGTAATAATAATACCACATTCAGGTTCATTGCAGTACGTTTTTTTACAGTAGAATTGTAGTAGTAAGCACCGGACGGGATGTATCAGGTGTATACGTCCGACGGAGGAGGAGCTGGAGAGCTTCGGCACGCCGGACTTCACGATATACAACGCCGGCAAGTTCCCCTGCAACCGCTACACGCACTACATGACGTCGTCGACGAGCGTGGACATCAACCTGGGGCGGCGGGAGATGGTCATCCTGGGCACGCAGTACGCCGGGGAGATGAAGAAGGGCCTCTTCGGCGTCATGCACTACCTCATGCCCAAGAGGCGCATCCTCTCCCTCCACTCCGGCTGCAACATGGGCCGAGACGGCGACGTCGCCCTCTTCTTTGGGCTCTCAGGTACTACGTTCGTTAACGGAACGTAACAGATCCATCATCCATCCATGGATTGGATGGATCCGTCCGGCCGCAAGAACCGTCACCTGCCCAACCGCATGCACCTGACTGACGCCTTCGCCTTGCTCAGCGGCCCGTCTAGTCTAGTTTCAATAAATATTAGCATTATCGTGTGATGTCACCTTTTCAGTTTTCCAATAATATGAAACACATTTTTTTGTCTGCATTTGCCACATATTTTGTGAATTTGGGAAATTTGATTTGTGTTTTGTTTCTCTCACAACAACAACAACAGGTACTGGAAAGACGACGCTGTCGACTGATCACAACAGGCTCCTGATCGGCGACGACGAGCACTGCTGGAGTGACAATGGCGTCTCCAACATCGAGGGCGGCTGCTACGCCAAGTGCATAGACCTCTCCCGGGAGAAAGAACCTGACATTTGGAACGCCATCAAGTTCGGAACAGGTAGCCGCCTCAGCCCTCCCCTTTGTAACTCTGTTCTTTTCAACCCTGAACAATGAGCATCATGGTCTTTTCGTGGCTTACATTCGACTGAAATGTTCTGCTTGTAGTGCTGGAGAACGTTGTCTTCGACGAGCACACCCGCGAGGTCGATTACACCGACAAATCTGTCACAGGTAAAAATCAATAATATCACTAAAAAAATAATACAGCCACACCAAAGATCGCATACAGTAGCAAAGATGATGGTAATAACATCGCATCCCGGACCGTATTGCAGAGAACACTCGTGCCGCGTACCCGATCGAGTACATCCCCAACGCTAAGATACCGTGCGTCGGGCCACACCCCAAGAACGTCATCCTCCTGGCCTGCGACGCGTTCGGGGTGCTCCCGCCTGTCAGCAAGCTGAACCTGGCGCAGACCATGTACCACTTCATCAGCGGCTACACTGCTCTCGTAATAAGACTCTACTACTAAGCATTCGTTGATTCACCAGCTTGTTTGTTCCTCGGGGATGCCGATCTGATCGCTTTTGCCATCGTCATCGTGACAGGTTGCCGGTACAGAGGACGGCATCAAGGAGCCGCAGGCCACCTTCTCGGCCTGCTTCGGCGCGGCGTTCATCATGCTCCACCCGACCAAGTACGCCGCTATGCTCGCCGAGAAGATGCAGACGTACGGCGCCACCGGGTGGCTCGTCAACACCGGCTGGTCCGGCGGAAGGTGCGATCCCTATCCTTATCCTTGCAATGAGATTCCGCACGACCACCATGCGTATGACTGTATGAGATGAGCTGACTCTGCGTTCGTCGCTGGGTCCAGGTACGGCGTCGGCAAGCGGATCAAGCTGCCGTACACCAGGAAGATCATCGACGCCATCCACTCCGGCGAGCTCCTCACGGCCAACTACCAGAAGACCGAGGTCTTCGGCCTCGAGATCCCCACCGCCATCGAGGGCGTGCCGTCTGAGATCCTCGACCCGATCAACACCGTGAGCCCTCTTCAGCTCATTCAGCCATTTTTTCTGCTTGGTTGCTTCTCTTCTTTTGAACATGCACTCAGCGGTTGCTTTCTCGCGTGCAGTGGACGGACAAGGCAGCGTACAAGGAGACGCTCCTGAAGCTGGCCGGCCTGTTCGGGAAGAACTTCGAGGTGTTCGCCAGCTACAAGATCGGGGAGGACAGCACCCTCACCGAGGAGATCCTTGCTGCTGGACCCAAAGTCTGATTTCCCGCCAAGCAGATGAAAAGCGCGATGCGGTGGAATTGTGTTTTTTCAGAATAAAGCAGTGGTGTGTGTGTGTGTGTGCTGTGTAGGTCGATGATGATGACGAAAAATGGGTCCATGTGCGGGGGGTACTAGTAGAGTTGGTTCCGTATATTTTTCATGCGCAATGTTAAGTTTCTGTCACAGATTGGTGCTTGTTTTGGCTATGTATAGATGCACTGTGCTTTCATATTTGGAACTCGGATCGGTCTGCCTGATATGATCGTATGAGTGTATGACCCTGTCTTCTCCCCTGTTAATGCATAGCACCATATTATTCTGCTTGGGAATGTGCCTCTTGTCTTGTATACATCGCTTTTGCTAATTTTTTCATCTCCTGAAAATCTTGAAATCTGAGTCCTGCTAAACGTACGGATAACAAAACACAGGCTACTCTGGATTTGTCTATAAGATTTCAAAACAGGGCAATTCTCCGTGGATTGAAGAGAGAGCTTCTTGATGAAAAAATAAAGTGGAGTTCGAGCCTATGAAATTGAGGGTACTCTACATGAATGCAATCAATAGGAACTTTTTTTTTTGATAAAGCAATCAATAGGAATTTAGCAACCCTAAATCCTCCAAATTTTCAGTGAAAATCCTACAACCCCAAGAGACACTTAAAATTCCATAATAGTGTCTAAAATTGCATTCTTTTGACGGTGTGCAATTTTGTTATGTAAATTGTTACAATAAAATTAGGTTGCGATGATGATGGTTGGATATTGATCGAAATATGTGGCTGAGATTTGAAATAATATATCAGGTCACGTACGAATAGATGATAACTCATCACAAGTGCATTTGCTGCAAGATAGTCAGATAAGGACTCTCCTGCCTAGCTTTACTAAACTGGAAAAGGAGTTGCAGAACTGCACGACATATGACCACTCCAAAATGGCTGTTAGTGAAGAAAATAATAAGATAGAGAAACCACTGAGGATCAGATGAACAACTTTTAAAAAATGGAAAGAAATGCTGGTCATATTAAGACTTCGTGTAGATGGTCAGACTTAGAATTTACTGTCATGCTACTGACAGAAAACAAAAGAGAAGTTGTATTCACCGTACATCAGTACTGGCATTACAGGTTTGGTATGACACGGTTTGGACAAAGCGAGCTTTCCTTTTCGTGGCGAGGCATTAGCGAAAAGTCAGCGATAATTTTAAATCTAGCAGGTGAGAGCATGATGTTTTGACAAATCACAAGTTCTTTGATTTCCCTTGCCGCCGCCTTCAAGATAGAGCCGGTGCGCGCACGCGAGGTAGACTAGTGAGGCTAACTTTATATCATCCCTACGGGTTTTGGAGACTTTCAGTTTCAGGCATAAAAGAGTGATGTTGATCAGTGTCTGTTTCTGCAAGAAATGAAGATGGAAACGAGGCAGTGAACTTTGTGGTGCTGAAAAACAGCAATGCCTCCTTTCGATCAGGATGGGAATGGGTCGGGTCGGCCCGCTGGGTCGCTGACCCGACCCAAAAATTTGAGGCCAATGGGTCAAGTGGGTCGGTCTCAAACGAGATTTGGGTCAACAGGGCCGGCATCGGGTGACCCGCTGGGTCAGCCGGGTCGGCCCATCTTATAGCTTATAATCACACACCAGCTGCAATCTTCGTCGCGCCAGTACCCGATTCTGCGACGTAGTCTGTCATATAATTTTCGGTAAATGCTCGCATATATCAACAACAAAATTGTCTTATATGTTTCAGCATGCATACGTATAAACCACAAGTAGATGGTTTGATTTTTTTCTCGTTACAAATCTGTTTGCCGCCTCCCTACTAGTTAGCATGCAGGGCATGTACCAGGTGCACCGCCTCGTCCTCCTTAGATGTAGGATCACTGGTACTCACTTGTACTGTTACTTATTTGTAACCCCAAGCGGAGGAATACAGGGTGCGATGTTTTCTTAACTCTGCTTATATTCTAGCATTTCTACTAACCATGTAATTTTATTAGTTATTACACTCGGATTCCATTATAAATTGTCCCTAATTTTAACATTTTATTTATTCACAAAAACAATGCCAGGTTTTGGGGCCACACGGGCTGGGTCCAAGGCCAGGTCCGGGTTGGCCCGTTCCCATCCTGACCTTTCGACATGACAGGTTTTTTCTTCTTCTGGCTGTTTGCATCAAAATAATAAACGAGGCGGTTTGATTGTTTGCATCAAAAATAAATGTCTGACATGCCTTGAACTTTGTGTTCACAAACGTGTTTTTCCCTTTATTTATGATGCAGCGTTTGCAGCCAATTTTGACGATCACATCCAAATGGAAATAGATTCTGGTCACTAGAAAAAGGGGGCGGGGGGGGGGGGGGGGGGGGGATGAGTGGAGACGAAAAAGTCGTGATCACAGAATCTTGCTGAACCGATAGATAAGGACAACTGTTTTTTCTTCTTCTCTTAAATGGGTGTTCGAAGGCTTCAAAGTTTTTAAAAACATCCTTATTTTTTTAGTGTAGGATGTCGAAATGTGCAAAACTCATACAATAACATGTGCAAGTCATCAGTTCATAAAAATAGTGAATATATGAAAGAAAGTAGTTGAATGCAAAACCGATTCCAAGCACACGATCATCATTTCAGTTCAAGGCACAGGATAGCAGGTGTGCTTTTGACAGATATGTAAAATGCTGAACTCCCGGTACGTGTTTGCTTACAAAGAAGTTGCTACAGAATGGATGCGAAGAAGCAAAACCATCATCGAATTTGATCATAAAATTATTATTTTCAAAACGATCATAGCATTATTGACTGCTAAAAGTTCTCTCCAGCAAGATAGAGTCAGTTGAAGTATGAATGCATTTATCTTTGCTTTCTATAAAAGTAGTTCATGTACAGATTATCCACCAACACTGCAAGGGTGGTTCTTTTTTTTTACAAAACCCTTCAATGGAGTTAACTATTTGAGTTAACCCAATTACAGTCTATAATCAACATGAGACAAGTGGTTAGAATCCTAAATCCAATTTATACACAAATGTTCTAAATTATAGTATAAATTTACTACCTTGCAGGGTAGCTTCGATCTTCATACAGCTTTATGGTTCAGAAAATTACATCTTCAGACAACTTTCCTCCTTCAGTCATCATCTGTCAGCAATCAGCAGTATCATGGTTTTCATGCCCAGAACAATTCTCAGAATCAGTTTCCAACTCTGATGCCTCACCTTGCAACTTCATTTCCTCAGATATCTGATCATCATGGCAGTAGCCTGCGACATTCACCGCCGGTGGCTCACTGTGGTCATTGTCCTCACCATCTTCACTAGACGATGACATGGAGACCGCCTCAGGAACTAGACGTGTCAGCCTGCTTGAAGGTAATCTTGCTATTTTGGCTCCTCCAGATCTGATCTTGGACTCGATGGCCTTGATCAGCGAAGCTGCCTCCTCAACAGGAACAACACGAGCACCACAAGCAAGAGCTGTAGCATGCACAAGAGGGTGTGGACCTTTTTCTCGCCTGGTCAGTTCAGACATAACACCTGGCAATGGACCTAAATTACAAAAACTTCTTTTTGGTTGTCTGATGGGTTCTGCGGGGCGGTATGAAATTGGAACTGCTTCAATAGGTGCAGCCAACAATTTGTACTGTCCATCTGTAGCCCAAGGAAATGAACATCTATCAGTCAATGCCCTGTACTGCTTCGATCTATTAAAAGTTAAAGCCTAATGTGCGTGTGTGAAAGCCTTAAACAACAGTAGCTTAGTGTGTTGATTCATGAAAAACAGTATAACTTGTTTTGAAGCTATCTGCAATAGTATGGGACTATAAATACATTAGTCATTGACTCTGAGGACAGAAACATTTTAATTTGCAGATGTCCAAATTTTAAAATGTTCCAGAATCAGCACTGAAAACCTGACCAAACTTTTTGCCAAGCTATGATATACAATTTACTATTCTGGACACGGAACATCTTAAAGGATGAAACCACAGATTCAAGAAATGATGAAAATTACTCTCATTTCTGGTCTCAGCTTCTAATTTGACACCTATCCTGAAAGATCAATTTTCTATGCACACGTCTACTATTTATGTTCCATGGGTTGGAATCATGGGCTTACCACCTAGGGACCGACAAGGGGAGGGTTGTGTGCATCAATCAATGCAAAGGCCGGGGGTTTTCCTCCTTGAAAAAAAAAGGAAGCGACAAGGGCAGGTCATGGAACATAAGTCAAAGGAAACCTATACCAGTTTTCTCATAAGTTCTATCCATACTGAATTTCCCATATTCCATCTTGCTCCTTTCCTCTTTCTTAAACAAGTAGAATTGCTCCCACTCAATGAAAACTGCTGTCGTCTTAAAAACACACAAGTAAAACTACTTGGAATGGAAATATGATATATGGAGTGGTCATGATGGACACAATGACCTAAGGCTAGAGAATTGGTTGTGCGAACTTACAAATTAAACAGCTACACTGGAGTCCCATCAAAAAGAAAAAACAGCTAGACTGAAAAAGGTAATGGACTAAACTGTCAAGCACTAAAATTTTAGCAGCCTGTGGTGAGGAATAATAAATAAATATTATTTTGTTCGTGACATATGCGAACCTCTGAAGCTAACCCGTCAATCTATCATTAACTAGACAATGGAAACATTAGACTTTTTTTTTTCAAAATTACTGCAACAACATGGATGATACTTCTTTGCTGGGAACATAAAGTTATAAATATTTATTCCGTAATCGGCACAAGAAAATGGAATCTAACCAGCAGAAGCTCCAGGTGAATTCCTCGACAAAGGCATGTATAGCGTCAGAGGTATAGCAGGAATAGCAACTGTAGTTTCTTCAGAATGTCCATGATAGGTTGAATGATTTCCCTGTGTTGCCCGACTCGAAGTGCTATTCTGCAATAGAACTACAAATAAGAACCTTGGAACCCAATAAGAAATATCAAATGCTGTGGAGATTATCACTGAAACAGATGAGGAGGTTGGCAGGGTAACCTGATATTTCTCAGGACAGTCCTCCTTTCTGTTTTCAGCATGCAAATAAGAACATTCTGATCCATGCCTGCATTGTCTCCCTGTTGATAGAATATGCAACATTTGTTATAAACAGAAGAGTTTATAAGCAATAAGTTACTGGATTAATTGATAGCATCTTATACATAGTGTATTTACCACTTGAGGTGAAAGCACACAATGACGGATGATTGTTATCAGAATTAGCTAAGCCTGAATCAGTTAACAGGTTGGTAGGAATGAACATTAGTTTGGAGGTAGACTCTTGAAACATCGTGAGCTGCGAAGGTGTTGTTTTCTGTTTGGCCACATCTGAACATTGCGAAGCACTCATTGTTTTCATCTGTACGACCTTATGTTTACTTTCACTACTAGAAACTCCACGGTGCGGCATTGTTGGATGACAACTTTTGAGTTGAGCAACCTTCTCTGCCGCCTCTTTCAAGGCAGACATCGCCACATGGTAAATTTCTTCTGTGACTGATCCTTCTTTTGCAAATTTTATAGCTTCCTGACATAATTGGTTGTAAAGTACAGTGAGTGAATCTGTAGAATTACATTGAATCCCTGCACTATATTCCTCAACCTTCGCTTCATCAGGATCTGAACTCTTTGCAGCAAATTCAGCATTTTCTCCAGAAGTAATGTTCGATGTACTAGGGGCCTGTTTAGAAGATAACAACGAATGATTATGCTCCTTCTCAAATTTAGATACCATCCATTTTCCAGAGTTCATCTTTTTCACCACAATCATAGCTTTGCAACCAACTCTAGTAATCATTCTTGGGCGCTTCGTTTTCCCTTCGTCTGTAATCTCTTTCTTGGCTCGAACTTCACGGAAGCCTTCCTTGGAGCACACAATCTGGCGAGAAATGATTGAATTATCACGTCTTGAACGGCAATACCTGCTAATACGTGCACGAAAACCATTAAGCCTCGCATAATTTATATAGAACAATTTTGCGGTTTCTTCAGAATCAAATTCCATTCCCTCAACCGGTTCCTCAACAGGGTCTTCCTCGGCAGAATGTGGCTTTTCAACTGGATTAAGGTCCTGATGTGCTGACCTAATATCAAGTTTTCTTGGTGGAACTGATCCATGATTATGGGTTTTCACAAATTTAGTAACTACCCATTTGCCAGGATCAATTTTTTTTATCATTATCATAGCCTTGCAACCAACTCTAGTACCTGTCCGTTCTTGCTGTTTTTGGTCAGGGTGGAGGCCTTCACAGTTACGTGTTTCATGAAATCCCTCCTTTGAGCATACAATACGACGAGAAATGATTGAATTATCACGTCTGGAGCGGGTATACCTGCTGATCCGAATTCGAAAACCTGCATGTCTCGCATACAAGCTGTAAAAATCCCTTGCAGCATCTTCAGACTCAAATTCCATACCTTCGCATGGTGTCAATTCTGTGTCATCTTCATGTCCAATTAAAATTTCTGCTTCTGATGGTTCATGTGATGAAATCTCCATAACAGTAAAGGCTCTGGGAAGTCCGGTTAAATCATCATTTTGCTCATTGTCTCGTTTCGATTCAAACTGTTCTGATTAATAATATACCTTCCATAACCAGTATCCACCGTCACAAATCTATGTCGATTTTCTTCAACGTCTCTTTTCTATACTTTTGAACAATATAATTACAACAATCACCAATGTGGCGTCTTAGTAGATATCATTGTGCTGCACGGCAGCACAGGTATGGCCCTACCTTCAAACTTGTTCACATGGTATGCAGAGTGAAGAACTGTAAAATGATCTAAAGTTAGATGATATCAATCAGATATTGCAGCAAGCAGGATTGTATCTTGATAATGAAACTTTCTAGGAGCCACAGCAAGCAAAAAAAATCTAATAATCACAAAAAAAGTACTATATTCTTACCATTCAAATTTAGAATACTTTGTCATAATGTCAATCGCTGAAATTCAGAAACCAAGTTAGGTATGGAAAGTTTCAGTTCAATGATTTCAGTTTAAGCCACACAGTTCTAAGTTGAGTAGTAGTATGACTTTTGGTTGACTTGTCAAAGAAACTTATTACAGGTAAAAAACAGCCTTGGTACTGTTAAAGATACATTTTTGTCCTTCTATTCTTTGGAGCTTTTGAGCCCCTTTTCTCCTTTTATGAAACTTTGTACTGCTGACTGTTTACTTTCACTGATGACAGTACTAACAAGGACCCGCACTAGTAACTGTTATGAACCTTACTCTGGTACACAAGCCAAAATAGCACGTGATCCTCTAAGTTCTTATTATGGACAGACACGGAACTGATCGAACACTCAGAACTGTTTCAATGATTGAGTCCATGCGCGGCAAGAAGCCAACAGCAACAAAAATTCCATTTATAGGCACGCATGAAACAAAGGTATATATCACGCATAAAGCAAGAAAACGATTAACTTCAGCCCAGATAAGACTAGAACAGCAACATCACAATAAAAGTGAAAAAACAGAAAGCCTTTTATGTGGAGGAACTCGGTACGCACCTGGACAAGTATTGCTCCCAATAATCCCCAAACCAGCGCAAGAAAACCGATGAGCGAGGAACCAAGAAACGAACGGCCCGAGCGGTTGCACGGGCGGATAAGACAGGTGGTGGGGGCGGTCAAATCGAACCCAGGCGCGACGACCGAATCAGTACGGAACGCCAGGAAGAAGGAGAGGAAGAAGAAGAAGCGCGGAAGGGAGGGGAGGGGTTAGGCGTGGAGAAGTCGCGGCGACTGCTCATCGTTAGCATTAGGGAAAGGGATCACCGGTGGGATTAGTGGGGGGATGGAGGAGAATTCGGGAAGAATTTTTTCGATTAAAGAAAGGAGACGGCCGGGACGCGAGTGGGGGAGGGAGGAGACGGCGGGCGAAGGTGGTGGTGGTGGTGGTGGATGAGGCCGATCTTCGGAGGGCGAAACGGACGGCGGAGCGTCGAGCGCGCGGGACGGAGGGCGGGGATCTCGAGATGTTCGTGCGTATCCGCCCGCCCAACGGCCCAACCGTCCAAGTGGATAAACAACTCACGGTGAGGCGGGCCGGGATGCTGACGTGGGGGTCGTAGACTAGGGACCCGCTCGCAGGGAGGCAGTTTTGCGCCGGGGAGGGGATTGGATGAGCGTCGCCGCTGCGTCCCTGTCATTACCCGGCGGCCGTGCTCTTGTCCGTCTTGGAAAGTTGTTGATTTTGTTTGAAAAATAAACCCCGGTTCCCGCGACATCTTTGCGACCTCTGATGGAATCAGAAATAGTCACGAGGCATTTGGTAGACTACTGATACATGTTAAAAATTACTCCTCCGTCCCATAATATAAGATGTTTTCTGCACTAGTTTAGTATCAAAAAATGTCTTACATTATGAGACGTAAGGAGTATGTTTTGTATATAGTTTATAGTTTGGTAAGTGTCGTAGTCTTAGTGTTGGAAATATAGCATGTACTACAATTAATATAATTCCGAATTTATGTGATACTGATGACAAGGACAGATCTAGCAGTTATAGACATGCAATCACGTAGATGAAATCTAACAGAGTAAATGAAAACGACATGGACAGAAGTCCCACAACAAGATCACACAAAATATGGCCGATCACAAGAGGATTTCTTACAACGGGGTTGACGATGAAGAGATCGCAGTGTAGACGGCGATGTCGATGGATAGTTGATGATGAAGAGATCGCAGTGTAGACGGCGATGTCGATGGAGAGATGATGATGAAGAGATCGCAGTGCAGGCGGACGTAGTCGAGGAAGATGGAGCAGTCGTGCGGATGCACTGCCCAGAAACTTTATCGCCCGGCTACCCGTGCAGGTCATCGATGCCGGGGAAAGTCCGGAGATTACTGCTCTCCTCGCCCTGCTGCACGGCAGGGAGAGGATCGGCGAAGGTCGACGGCGGCGGTGCAGACAAGAACAGTTTAGGGTTGTGTTTTTCCTCGAGTGTCTTTGTCGAGAAGGACGGCTCCCTCTTATAGACTCGGATGGATAATCCCCACGCAACACGGTCTGCTTATATCCTAGGATCTGCCCCCTCGGATATCTCCATCACGAACGAACATGTAACCGCACGTAAACGTGCGAGTATATCCTCGTTCATGCGTGAGACAGACGCGGGTGGATAAGAGTAAAAATTGCACGATGAAAATAAAAAAAATGCATTTTATTAGGCCACGGTCGCGCTCGCCTCGCCAAAGTCACAAGTCACACGTAATTAAACGCGAATAAATGTGAAATGTGAGCGAGCGCACTCGCGTGCGCGCGTGTGGAGTACACTTGCATCTTTAGTCATCCTAATCAAGAGAACCATGAAAGGCCCCCTTATATGCAGGTCAAACTCTTGCTCCCTTAGCAATGTAGGACTAAACTCCCACATGGCTGTCCACCCCCATGACTTCTCTCCAATTCTGAAATTAATTTAGGCCCAATCTGAGTAGAAGGCCCAATAATTTCAACAATCCCCACCAAGAAGTCAAGGTCTGCATTTGTTCTCATCTGGCTTTGATATACCAGTTTTAAAGTATAGACCCATCTCGGGTTGAACTATACCTAGCACTCCATGATCCACTCCTCTTACAACTAGGCAATGGATAGTGCCTTGAATTGCCAGTCTTGTGTAGAAGAGATTCACCTGAAGGCATCACTGATACTAGGCCGCCTTGACCCACGCCTAAGGTTTGGAGCATTACGGTCGTGCTCCCTAGTCCTTTAATGAGCTCATTAGAGATCACCCAAATCTCATGTATTGCGACCTCACAGCTAAGCTCACATAGGTGTGTTCTTTCAAGAATACCCTGCAGGACGGTATCTTTCCAAAGTGTTTCGGCCTTAGAACATATTAAGACAAAAGTCAGCCTCCCATGCAGTACTTAGAGTACTCAGCGGGAAATGGAAGATACATATGTACTCTCTCCTGTTGCTCCAACAACTTGTTTTTCCCTTTTCCTAATTCACAGGATCTCCGATCACATACGCCGGGTTTCCCTTGATGCTCCATCTATCACTGAACGTGATAGTCCCTTTGTAAAGGGATCCGCCAGGTTTTTAGTAGTGTTAATATAATCAACGGTGATCACTCCTTTACGTCTCAAATTCCTGACGGATTTGATACGCCGTTTCACATGTCTTGATGACTTCAGGTTATCCTTCGAACTTTTAACCTTAGTGATCACGGTTTGGTTATCACAGTTCATAAGGATGGCCGTAATTTTTTTTCAACCATTGGCAAATCACTCAAGAGTTCACGCAGCCACTCTGCCTCAACAGTAGCCGAGTCAAGTGCTACAAGTTCAGCCTCCATAGTAGACCTCGTCAAGATAGTCTGCTTGAGAGACCTCCAAGAGATTGCAGCACCGCCAAAAGTAAATATATATCCACTAGTGTCTTTGATCTCATTGCATCTGAGATCCAATTTGCATCACTATACCCTTCAGGTACATCAGGGTACCCTGTATAGTGTATTCCATACGTTGTGGTTCCTCTCAAATACCTCATTACTCGTTCTAGTGCAGTCCAATGATCATTTCCCGGATTTGAATTAAACCGGCTCAATTTGCTAACCGCAAATGAAATGTCAGGTCTAGTTGCAGCAGCAAGGTACATGAGAGAACCAACAATTTGAGAGTATTTTAGCTGCTCGACCCCTTGTCCTCTGTTCTTTCGAAGCTTTAGACTTAGGTCATAAGGAGTTTGAGATATTCTAGAGTCCTCAAAACCAAACCGACTCAGGATTTTCTCCACATAATGAGACTGACTTAATGTAATCCTGTTCTCATTCATTTGCAGCTTTATGTTTAAAATAACATCCGCCTCTCCCAAATCTTTCATATCAAATTTTTGAGACAAGAAGGAATTAACATCATTTATAGCATCCATATTGGTGCCAAAAATTAATATGTCATCAACGTATAAGCATAAGATTACACCCTTATCCCCACCATATTTATAGTACACACATTTGTCTCCTTCATTCACCACAAAGCCTGCCGAAGTGAGAGTTTCGTAAAATGTTTCGTGCCACTGCTTCGGCGCCTGCTTGAGGCCATAGAGTGATTTATTTAATCTACACACCATGTTTTCTTGCCCGGTTGCTACAAAACCATCAGGTTGCTGCATGTAAATTTCCTCATCAAGCTCTCCATTTAGGAAAGTCGTCTTCACATCCATTTGATGGATTGGGAATTTATGTGAGGCTGCTAGTGCAATTAGCACCCGAATTGTAGTCATCCTAGCAACAGGCGAGTATGTATCAAAGAAATCCTCACCTTCCTTTTGGGTAAAACCCTTGGCCACTAGTCTAGCTTTACTTTTCAATGGTACCATCAGGTCTTAACTTCCTTTTAAATATCCATTTGCAACCAATAGGTTTACAACCCATCGGTCGTGGACAGATTTCCCATGTTCCGTTAGTGAGAATGGAATCCATTTCACTTTGGACTGCCTCCTTCCAATCATCAGCATCTAGGGATGCATATGCTTCAGAAAGAGTTCCGGGAACATCATCCACGAGATACACAGCAAAGTCATCTCCAAAGGACTTTTCAGTCCGTTGTCTCTTGCTCCTTCCGGGAGCTACTTCACTGCCATTCTCCACATTTGGATTATACGGAGTTACAAAAGAAGTATTTTCCGGTTCAGGTTCGGGTTCAAGTGCTCCTTGTAAAGTTGGTTGACTAGTGAATGCTCTATTTTCCTTCATTGGAAAGATGTTCTCAAAGAAGGTAGCGTCTCGAGATTCTATCACAGTGTTACACTACTGCAGGATGCTGCTAACGTGACATACGACTAGAGACCCTTTGATGAAACTGTGTGCGATGCATTAATCACAAACGGGGATGTAAAAAACCATAAAAAAAGATGCAAAACGTTTGTGATGGCGGAGACATCAAACACAGTTCAGATTTTAGTTACGTGTGCAATGCTGGGCATACGGTTGATCCAACAGAACTGTTTGCGATGAGGCAGAACAACAGAAACGGGCAGCCATATCAATGTGTGTGCGATATACGGCATACAGTTCGCTCCGATGAACAGTGTGCTATTAGGGAATGCAGCAGAAACGGTGAGCCAGATCAAGGTTTGTGTGGTATACGACATACGGTTCACTCGGACAAACTGTTTTCGATTAGGGAAGAGAACATAAATGGTTCAACTTAACAAGATGTGTGTGATATGCGGCATTTGTGATGAGCCAAAAGAACACAAACGATTCGTGTAAACCAGATGTGTGTGATATGCAGCAAACAGCCCACTCGGATGAACTATTTGCGATGAGAAATTATAACACAGGCGATTACTATAGTAAGTTCGTGTGCGATTTTGTTCATACAAAAAACTTTCAAAAATGCAAACTAGTTGCTTGCGGTGGCTAGGAGTATCGCACACGATGCGTCTACGAGTACTCGTGTGCGATGATTAGTAAGTTACACATAA
Organism: Triticum aestivum; assembly: GCF_018294505.1. Lineage (NCBI taxonomy): Eukaryota > Viridiplantae > Streptophyta > Magnoliopsida > Poales > Poaceae > Triticum > Triticum aestivum. The sequence goes on from NC_057805.1 coordinate 375,702,011, forward strand.
TGAACGACCGCAAGGGTGATATGCTGATCATGGAGTCCGAGAAGACCGTCGTCGGAAGGCCGCCAGCTCAGCCTTTTAGCCAATATTTTATTATAATTGTATGCATAAGTAGGTCGTGAGTGTTTTGTGCGTTGCCGCATGTGGCATTTTAAATTATCCCGAATATGTAAGACAATTATTAACTGTTACCATTGTAAATTTGCCTCAACGGCGAGCAGAGCGAGCGCAGGTACGCCAGAGCGAAGCGCACCGCGGCCTCCTCAATGGCGAGCAAAACGCGCGGATGAATGCGAGCAGAGCGCGCCGCGGCCGCCTCAACGGCGAGCAACCACATGGTCAACCTTCTGGCACCTCGTGGGAGACGCGACGACGCATCCATAGGATACGATGGTGATATCATGACCATGTGTGATTGTGGGCAGACACGTACACGTACATCCGAGAACAAGGGCCCACGTTTCGGGCTTCCGATGCGTGGCATACGGTTGATCCAAAAGAACTTTTTGCGATGAGACAGAACAACAGAAACGGAGCTTTGTAGGCCCAGAACCATCAATAAATTTTGACTTTGTTTCTAGTCACATTGCAGATTACAACGCAATAAGTAATTGCAAATATGTTCACACTGATCAAACTAATATGTGTTCACACCGATCAAACTAATATGTGTTCACACTTAGCACCGGGCTATAAAAACTACCCATTCAAAAATTACTTCACAGTTCCTCTCCTCATCACCCACAAAACTGGCCTTTCCTATCAAGTTGTTCCGCCATGACCGGTAGGAGGAGTTTCGGGTGGACATATAACCAGGCAGCAAAGACCAAGGTCGTGGAAGCACTAGAGAGGTCCCGCCATGAAGCGGCAGCCGCATCAGAGATGTCCCGGCGTGCCGCGGAGCCCTCGAATGAGCTCTCACGGGCACGCGAGGGCTCTCACAAGCGCACTCGCTGCGTCGGCGATCGCGACGAGCTGGCGTTGCTGAAGTCCTTGGCCGGTGACGACGACATTCTCGCTGGCCTCATTAAGCAGCAGGAGCTGGTCGACGGCTTGATGAAGCTTCTCGAGATCAGTGATGTCTCGGTTGACAAGGCGACCGGCCTCATCGAGCAACTCATGGGTGACAATGCGAAGCTCCTCAAGGCGCTGGCTGAGAAGGAGGAGGAGGCCGCCGGCTGGAAGATGCTGCATGAGCAGAGCAGTGCCTCGGGGATGACGCTGACAGCGGTCATCGAGGAACTGATGGGTGACTTGAGGAAGCTACGGATCGAGCGCGAGCAGGAGGTGGAGGAATCCGTGGCTGCTTTCAAGCAAAGTTGTCAGGACCCCGATTCTAAGTCACACCAATCTAGCCGGCAACACGTCATATCACTTTGCGGCCTCACGCACGGTATTCCCACGGGTGTCGCCTTACCTGGCCCGGGACCGTTTGCGCCTTTTGGCTCACGTATATGATAGTGCCGCTAGCATCCATATGACAGAGAACCCGGGCCGACATGACTAGTCGTGAACCCAAAGTGGCACTAACTTACGGGGACATGCATACATGAAACAACATCGAGCATGTCGGTCATCAGCGTGTGAATCCGGGCTGTAGCAACTGGGCTAACAGGTCTCCGGGAATCCGGGCTGTAGCAGGCTAGCAGGACTCCAGAAGTCACCGCGTGACATTTCCCCGAAGGGACAGACACATGAACGATGTGAATCACATGCCGGCTAGTCTAAGTGTTCCGGAGCGGTAGTGCTGGGCTAGCAGGACTCCGGTAAACCGGGCTATAGCGGACTACCAAGGCTCAGTGGAAGCACCAGACCTACATTTCCCCATAAGAGAGGCTACCAAGGATAAACCACTAGATTGTCGGATCCCACACATACCAAGCATTTCAATCATACACACAATATGCTCGATATGTGCAAATACAACATGGCATCACAACAAGACTCTACGACTCAGAGTATTTATTCATTAGGCTCCTAGGAGCCAAGTATTACAAACATGGGTCTCATGACCCAACATACAGAGCATACAAGCAACAAGCGGAAGCATTACATGTCTGAGTATAGACAACTACAAAGGAAAAAGGCTGAGAAGCCTGACTATCTACAAGACCCTCCCAAGGGTTCAAGATCGTAGCTGAGGTAACAAGCTAGTCGTCGAAGTCCATGCAGAACTACTACTGAGACAGAAGTCTCATCTGCAAAAACATAACTAAAGCAACGTGAGTACAAAGGTACTCAGCAAGACTTACATCAGATCCTATCATACATGCATTAGTATCAAGAAGGCAGTGTGGGGTTTAGTTGCAGCAAGCCAGCTTTGACTCGGTGGCTATCTTCAACTACGACTGCTGGTAACTCTTTTGAGGTGGCGCACACAAGTTCACTAATCACCACATCAATACGCTACTATGGATTCATTCCCGTCTCCCTACGAGAAGGCCATCCATAGCACTCACACTTGTCTTGAGCATTTTAGAGTATCCACTTTAAGTTGTCTATGTACCACGTAAGCATCCAAGAAGTCCATAACCGCGGACCCGGCTATTTGAATAGATCATGTTAACCCTGCAGGGGTGTACTTCTTCACACACGCTCTCGCTACTTACCGCCATGTACACGTCATGTATCTCGACAACCTTCAAGCGGAAGCCTGGCGAGGGAGTCGGCCACGACCTAACTAACCACACAAGACTCTAGTCCAGGTTTATCGCCTATTCGGGTTCCATCCGCAAGGAGATCCGGCCGGGGTGTCGCTCACGGCCCCAAACGATGTGTGCAGGGTTCCCAAGCCCACCTCGCCGGATGGATCTACGCTTGGTACACCGTGCCACTTGTGCCTAGTATGTCCCAAGCCCACCTGGCCGGGTGCCACTTGGTAGACTACTAACACTACCTACAAACACCAGAAACTAATTGCAACTCCTGGACAGAGATCAAGTTGGTTAATAAGCCGAGAGAGCTTGGAGCGCCCGGAGCCCAATGTGTGGTAGTAGCTAGTCATTGGAAAACATACACATAACTCAGTGCTTAAGGACAGTTCCAGTGAGACAACCCACCATGTACTCCTACATGGCCTCTCACCGCTACCTTTACCAAATCGTGTTCACACACTTAACTCTCAGCACCAGAACATATCGTAACACTCCAATTCGTTCCCAATGAATCAGACTTGACACAACTCTAAGCAATAGCAGGCATGGCGTGGTAGGAACACAACATGGCTCAATCAACTCCTACACATGCTAGTGGGTTTCAACTATTTACTGTGGCAATGACAGGTCATGCAGAGGAAATGGGTTCAACTACCGCAGCATAAAGTAGCAGTTGAATTGCTGTTGTCCTAATGCAATAAAAGAGAGCAGGAGCGAGAGAGTGGGATTGCATCGGAATGAACAAGTGGGGTTTGCTTGCCTGATAGATCAACAGAGGGGCACTGCTTCTCAGACAGGTACTCTGGAACACTCTCCGGAGCAGGACCTATCGAGAAGGAACGATGTCGGCAATCAATACACAAGCATATGCAACAATATGATGTATGAACATGGCATGAATATGTGATGTTGTTTGTGCTAATGCATCTAGCATTTCACTTGGAAGGAGTCCATTTGAACCGAAGGTTCAAATGCAACTCTAACTTAAGTCTCTTAAAAAGCCATTTATGTGTTTTCACATATACAACAGGTATAACTTGGTTTGACATGCATGAAACTGGTATAGATGGATAGATTGAATTTTTCTGATAGTTTTTCATATAAGTTATTTCAATCTGAGCTACGGTTGAATTTCTATGAATTTTAGAAGTTTATATCATTTTCTGGATTTTCCTGATTTATTTTTAAACCAGAAAATGATTAATTGCGTCAGCATGACAGCGGCATGACGTCAGCGAGTCAACCGCGGCTGACCAGGTCAAACCTGACGTGTGGGGTCCACACGTCAGTGTCACAGTGTCACGCCCAATATGCGACCCTATCCGAGAGGAACTCGAAGGCCCCACCAAGGATAGACCCGCATATTGAAACGCTTTTGCAAGGTGGATATCATTACATCAACATTACATAATAGATGGGGATACATACAAAAGGCACAAAAGCCGCAAGAATACACCAACATCATACATAAGAGCAACATCCGACTACGGATGAAACACAAACAGAAGCTCAAACGACATCCACCCTGCTAGCCCAGGCTGCCGACCTGGAACCTATCCCCTGATCGGAGAAGAAGCAGAAGAAGAACTCCTAAACAAGCAAACATCGCTCTCGCGTCATGATCATCGCAAAACCTATACCTGCAACTGTTGTTGTAGAAATCTGTGAGCCACGAGGACTCAGCAACCCCATTACCATGGGTATCAAGACTAGCAAAGCTTAATGGGTAAGGAAAGGATAGGTGGTGAGGTTGCAGCAGCGACTAAGCATGTATGGTGGCTAACATATGCAAATAAGAGCGAGAAGAGAAGCAACGGAACGGTCGTGAAACTAGCAATGATCAAGAAGTGATCCCGAACTCCTACTTACGTCAAACATAACCCAAAAACCGTGTTCACTTCCCGGACTCCGCCGAAAAGAGACCATCACGGTTACACACGCGGTTGATGCATTTTATTTAAGTCAAGTGTCAAGTTCTCTACAACCGGACATTAACAAATTCCCATCTGCCACATAACCGCGGGCACGGCTCTCGAAAGTTTATACCCTGCAGGGGCGTCCCAACTCAGCCCATTATAAGCTCTCACGGTCAACGAAGGATATTCCTTCTCCCGGGAAGACCCGATCAGACTCGGAATCCCGGTTTACAAGACATTTCGACAATGGTAAAACAAGACCAGCAAAGCCGCCCGAATGTGCCGACAAATCCCGATAGGAGCTGCATATATCTCGTTCTCAGGGCACACCGGATTGTCCAAACTTCCGGTAGGCCAGCCCAGAGTTGCCCCTGGTGACCACCGGCGGCTGACAGGTTGGACTAACACTCAGAGGAGCACTGGCCCCGGGGGGGGGGGTTAAAATAAAGATGACCCTCGGGAGCGCGACTCCCTAGGGAAAAGAAATAGGTGATAGGCAAATGGTAAAACCGAGGTTGGGCCTTGCTGGAGGAGTTTTATTCAAAGCAAACTGTCAAGGGGTCCCCATAACATCCAACCGCGTTAGGAACGCAAAATCAAGGAATATAACACCGGTATGACGGAAACTAGGGTGGCAAGAGTGGAACAAAACACCAGGCATAAGGCCGGGCCTTCCATCCTTTACCAAGTATATAGATGCATTAATTAAATAAAAGATATTGTGATATCCCAACAAAGTTCATGATATCCATGTTCCAACATGGAATAAACTTCTTCATCTTCACCTGCAACTAGCAACGCTATAAGAGGGGCTGAGCAAAAGCGGTAACATAGCCAAACAACGGTTTGCTAGGAAGGGTGAAAAAGGTTCGATGCTGACATGGCAATCTGGGAGGCTTGAAGAGCAAGTGATAGGTAGCGCAGCATAGCGATAGAACAAAGCAACTAGAATAGCAATGATAGTAGTGAGATCCAGGGTGACGGTCATCTTGCCTGAAATCCCGCTAGGAAGAAGAACGAATCCATGAAGAATATGAAGCCACGAAGACGAACCAAGCGTAGACGAACAAATCCTCACGATCGCAACGAGACGGGAACTATCGAGAAGAAACACACATGGTAAACACACCACACATGAACAAGGCATGATGCTCAACCAAGTATGATTCAAGACAAGGCTACATGAGGCTACAAATGGCAAGAGATGATGCATACAAGAGCAACACATAAAATCAAGTTTAAATGAGGCCGGAAACAACATATGACAATTCCGGTAAGTCCTCATATGCAAATTTCGAAATTGGTCCAGATCTAAATAAGCCTTATGTTCAAGTTGTTAAACAGCAAGTTAAGATGCACCAAGATGATCTACACGAAATTCTAGTCAAGTTACATATAAAGTTCATTTAGTTCGGAACTACGGCCTAGAAGATATGAGCAAAACAAGTTAAACATGGCATTGATGCAAAATGCATCCAAACATCAAGAAAACATACCCAAAACAAGGATGCAACAAGTTAATATGAAACCTCATGCAAAACTAAGCAAGTTTCATATAGAGCATGCTTAAAACGGAGCAACGGTGCAACACATACACCCCAAACAAGATATAACAACAATCTGTCCAAAATAGCAACTAGGCATTTTGCAAGCATCATGAACATATGCTACAACACCCCAACATAAAAACAAAAGGCATGGACATGAAGTACAGGTAACGCATTACAAAACATGAGAACTGAGCTATCTCCAGAAATCAGTAGAACATGCTCAAAAGGACATGTCAAAATTGCAAATAATAACAGTTCACAGACTTAGCAGAAATTACTGGGCATGGCAGAGATAACATCAGGTTGCAATGTTTAAAGCTATCAAACAACATGCTACAGGAATGGATCATAGCAAACAAAGGCATGGCATGAATCTACTTATTGCATAGAACAAAAGTCCCTTACTGATAACGAGCCAAAAAGGCACAGAAGATATGATGGCACCAATGTAAACATAGCAAGTTATATGACAGATTCAGACAGTGAAAATAACAGTTCATGGCAGAAACAACGATAAGCAGGCATGTTGATGAGCTTGTACCACTCACCACAGAGCATTTCATGGTATGTGAAATCAACCAACAGTAAGATGACACATTTATGGAGCTAAAAATGGCAATAGCAAGTTCATAGGGTGCATGGATCGCTAGCAAAACACATGGCAAAACTGAACTTCATATTAACAGACTGACAGCAACATTATTTAGCAATTTGAGAGCAAGTTTCGTACAATCTACAGCAGGCTATAAATGTAAAAAAGGGCATGGATTGATAGATAATAACATGTTTAACAAAACATCCTTAGTGAACATCCCCAGATTATGCATAGAACACATGGTAGCAGCAGGTTTATATAGCATCACAATGTTACAGCTACAGACTTAGCAGAAACGACTTAAGTCACAGAAATCAGCAACATCATGGAGGCTACTTTGCATGCTTCTGCTAGTCACCACATATATCAAAAAAATTCAAGACAAGCACTCCTGTAAATATGGCATGATGTAGTTCAAAAAACATGTAGTGCTCATGCTCATAGGATGCACACACAAAATGCAACGAAAATAACAAATCGGCAAGTTCTGTTAACAGGCAGCAGATAACATCATATAGCACTCTTGCAACGATGATTAGGGCATCAATATGAACTCAAAAAATAATGACACAATGGAATTAAATGAAGAGCATCTCACAATGAACATTTTTATATATTATAAATGCAAAACGAAGCTATGTGCAAGAAGTTACAGCAGGTCAAAGTTGCACACATAAATATGGTTTTCTGGGGACTTGGTGGAATTTTACCCTCCGAAAAGTCAACGGGACGAGGATATCCGGGACGGCGCGGTACAGGATGGGGCCGAGGGCGGCGTTTGGTTGACGGGGGTGGTGGATCTCGTCCACCCCGCTGCGGATGGCCCCGGCGAGCTCCGGCGAGGGCGCGGAAGCCGAGGCGGCGGCTAAAGACTCCGGCGACGAGCAGGGAGGTCGGGGAGGTCCGGTGGACGGCGGGATCCGTCGGATCCGGACGACGGCGGGCCGGTCCTAGCCGGAGGCGAGGAAGAGATGGCGGGGCGATGATCTTGGAGCTTCGCGGCGGCGGCGCGGTGGGAGCTTTGGCGGGAGCTCATCGGCGGGAGCCACGACGCGGAGCGGCGGCGGAGGACGGGACCAAGGCACGGCGGGGCTCGGCACTCGGGGCGATGGCGACTGACGGCGGCGGACGACGCCGAACGGCGAGGCGGCGGAGGACGCGCGGGCGCGGGGCGCTGCCGGATGGGCTCGGCGGGCCCGCTCCGGGCCGAGCGGGCCGGCGGCGCGGGAGGCGGAGGCGGGCCACGTGGCGGCTGCCGGTTGGCTGCGAGCGGCGGTGCTGGACGTCCGGCGGCGGGTCGGACATGTCCGGTGGTGTGGAGCGGATTTGATCTAGGGTTTGCCCGAAGTTTCGGGGAAGGGGGCTAATTTATAGGTAGAGGGAGCTAGGAGAGTCCAAAAGGGGTGCGGTTTTCGCCCACACGATCGTGATCGAACGACAGAGAGCATGGAGGGGGTTTTGCTGGGTTAGTGGGCTGATTTGGAGGGGTGTTGGGCTGCAAGACAAAAGGGGCTTTCGGTTAGCTCGGTTAACCGTTGGGGTATCAAACGACCTCCAAATGGAAGGAAATTTGACGGGTGGTCTGTCGGTGCTATACCAAGGCCACTCGGAAAACCTCGGCCCATTTCGAGAACATTTTTCTCCCGCTCACGAAACAAGGTCTGAGAGAGGCAACAGGTGCGTGCGAGAGTGTCTGGGCTCAGAACGGACAACGGAGAGAACCGGGAGGACCCGAACGGATGCAAGTTTTGAAAAACATGCAGATAAAATGCGGATGATGACAAGGCAAAATGCAACACGCAAGCAAATGACATGGCAACGACAGCGAATAACTGGAGGACACCTGGCGCATCGAATCCGGGGCGTTACACACAGTGTTAAACGGAGGTTTTTTACTAATCTAATTAAAATTAGTGGCGCTGGGCCCATTGTCAGTGTCTCAGGGGTTTAGTTAGGTGGTGATTAGCCTTAAGCTAATCACCTGGCAGGTCGGGCCCGCACATCAGGCCGGCGAGGTCATCGCCGGCGACCTCTGGACGCGGCGGTGTCCATGCTGCAGGGCACGGGGGCGGCGGCTGAGAGCATCAGGGCGTAGCCCATGCTCTCTCGCATCTAGGAGGGCAGGTGGGAGGAGATGGGGTGGCCGGAGCTCACCGGAGCGGAGCTCGGGGCGGCGGCCGGGGCACGGCTTCGAGCGGGAGCGAGCTACGGGGCATGGCAAGGGCTGCGGAAGGCCTCTACGGCCTCCTGGCGTCACCAGGAGCACGGTGACGCGCATGGTTGCGAGCTGCAATGGCTAGCGCAGCGGCGGCGAAGAGCTACGGCCATGGCGGGGAACGAAGCTACGGCGAGCGGCAAGCCACAGGGTTAGGGGCAGGACGTGCAGGAGCTCACGTTGGTTCGTAAGGCGTGCTCAGCGGCACGGGGGAGGCTTTGGAGTCGACGGAGTGGCGACGGCGATCTCGGGCGGCCGGTGATGTAGTCGACGGCGATGGCGGCGATGCAGCGCGTCCCTGGTCACGTGGGTCGTCGGAGCGATCGGAGACGAGCAGACGAAGCGTCTGGGCACGAAGCGAGGGCGAGGCTGTGGCCGGGCACAGCAACGGCGTGCGGCGGCTGAGGGAGTCCTGGATTAGGGGGTCCTCGGACAGCCGGACTATATTCTTTGGCCGGACTGTTGGACTATGAAGATACAAGATTGAAGACTTCGTCCCGTGTCCGGATGGGACTCTCCTTGGCGTGGAAGGCAAGCTTGGCAATTCGGATATGTAGATCTCCTCCCTTATAACCGACTCTGTGTAACCCTAGCCCCCTCCGGTGTCTATATAAACCGGAGGGTTTAGTCCGTAGGACAAGAACAACAATCATAATCATAGGCTAGCTTCTTGGGTTTAGCCTCTACGATCTCGTGGTAGATCAACTCTTGTAATACTCATATCATCAAGATCAATGAAGTAGAAAGTAGGGTATTACCTCCATCGAGAGGGCCCAAACCTGGGTAAACATTGTGTCCCCCGCCTCCTGTTACCATCCACCTTAGACGCACAGTTCGGGACCCCCTACCCGACATCCGCCGGTTTTGACACCGACATTGGTGCTTTCATTGAGAGTTCCACTGTATGGTCACCATAAGGCTTGATGGCTCCTTCGATCATCGGCAACGATGCGATCCAGGGTGAGGTTTTTCTCCCCGAACAAATCTTTGTATTCGGCGGCTTCGCACTGCAGGCCAACTCGCTTGGCCATCTAGAGCAGATCGAGAGTTACTCCCCTGGCCGTCAGGTCAGGTTTGGAAATTTAAACTATACTGCCGACATCTGCGGAGACTTGATCTTTGATGGATTCGAGCCTATGTCAGGTGCGCCGCACAGTCACGACGAGCATGACCTAACTCTGCCATCGGACGGTGTTCAGGAGATCACACCTGTGGCTACTTCGGCCCTAAATCCGGAGCAGAGTGCGCCGTCCGAGGACGGGTGATTGGACCCCGCCACGGAGGCCGCACACTCAGTGGTGATAGAGCCGAATACTGATTTCACCTCCTATGAGACCTGTGTTTCCGGACACTTGGATTCGAACCGCCTGCGTCCGTACCTATCAAATCTGATTGGGTGCCGATCATGGAGTTTTCCTCCGACGGATATCTTTCAGCACTCGCCCCTAGGCGACGTGCTAAAGTCATTAAGGTCTCTCTCCTTGTCAGGAGACCCTTGGCCGAACTATGTCCGGCTTGAGTGGGAAGCGGATGACAAAGAAATTCGTTCCCCACCCACCACCCACTTGATAGCCACTGTCGACAACTTAACCGACATGCTCGATTTCGGCTCCGAAGACATCGACAGTATGGACGATGATGCAGGAGACGAACAGGAGCCACCGCCCACAGGACGGTAGACTGCCACCTCATCATATGATATATACATGGTGGACACCCCCAAAGAGAGCGATGGCAATAAGGCAACAGAGGATAATCCCCTCGAGAAGCAATCTAAGCACCGGCGTCAACGGCGCCGCTCCAAGCCCCACCATAGCAAAAGCGGTGATACCGGCACAAGAAACAATAACACGGCGGATAGTGCCGAAGACGAAGACAATCCCCTCCAGCCAGATCTCGAGCGGGAGGATGGGCAAGCTAACCCTAAGGAACAGGTAGCAGACGGAGAATCAGAGGATGACAATTACATGCCTTTCTCCGAAGACGAGGTGAGCCTCGGCAACGAATAATTTATCGTGCCTGAGGATCCCGTCGAACAGGAGCGCTTCCAGCGCCGGCTTATAGCCACAGCAAAAAGCCTGAAGAAAAAGCAACAACAGCTTAAAGCTGACCACTAGCGGATAGATGGACTGAGGTCCTAGCGGCCGAGGAATACGAACTCGAGCGCCCAACCAAAAGTTACCCAAAGCGTAGGTTGCTACCCCAACTCGAGGAGGAAGCATTAAAGCCTACGCCTCCAGCGTATGATGCGGCTGACCGGCCACCTCGTGGCCGAGAAAAAGCGGCATATCAGGCGGAAGTCCAGCCCGCACCCCGTCGCCAGTCAAAAAAAATACCAAGGCCAGGGGTAACACGCAGGACCTGCGAGACGTATTGGAAAACAAAGCAGGACATGCAAGATCGATCTACGGATCAGGGGGGCGCGCTCAAACGCGCGACGACGACCGTCACGCCGGATATACTAAAAGCAAATCCGGCCGGGCCGAATACAACAGACAAGACTCGTATGAACTGCGTCGTGATATAGCCCGGCACAGAGGCGCCGCACACCCCCTATGCTTCACTGATGAAGTAATGGATCATGAATTCCCAGAAGGTTTTAAACTCGTGAACATTGAATCATATGATGGTACAAAAGACCCCGCGGTATGGATTGAAGATTTCCTCCTCCACATCCACATGGCCCGCGGTAACGATCTACATGCCATCAAGTACCTCCCATTAAAACTCAAAGGACCTACTCGGCATTGGCTCAATAGCCTGCCGGCAAACTCCATTGGCAGTTGGGAAAATCTGGAGGACGCATTCCTTGACAACTTCCGGGGTACTTATGTACGACCACCGGATGCCGATGACATGAGTCACATAACCAACAGCCAGGGGAATCAGCCAGGAAATTATGGACTCGGTTCCTAACTAAAAAGAACCAAATTGTCGACTGTCCGGATGCCGAGGCCTTAGCGGCATTTAAGCATAACATCCGCGACGAGTGGCTCGCCCGACATCTCGGCCAAGAGAAGCCAAAATCCATGGCAGCCCTCACGACACTCATGACCCGCTTTTGTGCGGGCGAAGATAGCTGGTTGGCCCGTAGCAACAACACAACAAGCAACCCTGGCGCATCAGAGGCCAGAGATAGCAACGGCAAACCCCGACGCAACAAACACAAGAGCCGCAAACATGGTGAAAACGCCGAAGATACAACAGTCAATGCCGGATTTAGTGGCTCTAAGTCCAGCCAGTGGAAGGGGCCACTCCAAAATAATAATTCGGGTCCGTCTAGTCTGGACCGCATACTCGACCGTCCATGCCAAATTCATGGCACCCCGGGAACGCCAGCCAACCATACCAACAGAGAATGCTGGGTTTTCAAACAAGCCGGCAGGTCAGGCGCCAAAAACAAAGATAAGGGGTCTCAAAGCGATGATGGCGACGAGGAGCCCAGACCACCAAGTACAGGAGGGCAAACGAAATTTCCCCCGCAAATCGAAACGGTGAACGTGGTAAACAGCACCCACACTCCCAACTCGGACCGGATGCGCATCCTTAGGGATATCGACTTAACGGAACCAGTCGTCCCACAATATAAACTCAGGCCGATCACCTTCAACCACACGGATCGTCCGATTAACACCAATCAGGGCAATCCAGCCGCACTAGTCCTCGACCCAATAATTTACGGGTTCCACCTCACATGAGTCCTTATGGACGGAGGCAACAGTCTAAACCTGCTTTACTAGGACACAGTGCGCAAGATGGGCATCGATCATTCAGTGATCAAACCCACTAAAACCACCTTTAGAGGTATTATACCAGGTGTGGAGGCCAGTTGTACAGGCTCCATCGCCCTTAAGGTAGTCTTCGGATCACCAGACAATTACCGTGCCGAAGAGTTAATCTTCGACATCGTCCCCTTTCGAAGTGATTATCAGGCACTGCTCGAACAAACCGCGTTCGCTCGATTCGACGCGGTGCCACATTATGCCTACCATAAGCTCAAGATGCCCGGTCCGCGCGGCGTCATCACGGTTAATGGCAAGGCCCGAACTTTCCCTTGGTACCAAAGAGTATACCGCTGCTTTAACAGCGGAAGCAACAAGTGGCACCTTTCAATCGAACCTCGAGCCGACGGCCAGGCTCCCAGACACCGCCAAAGGACTCCGAACTGCTTTGCGGCAGAATAAAAAGGCTCGTCCAGAGCTCAATTAAAAACCCCCCGGCAAAGGCCAGGACAGGCCACACACCGCGGCTCAACCGCTCTGCGGCACACAAGAATTTCTTACATTTTCCTTGCAGGTTCAACTTTGCGTGGACCAGGACTGGCGATATGGAGGCAGCTTGAACGCGCAAGGGAATCCTTAGATATTCCCCGCGATGATCATCCGGCTATACTCCGGATCTGCACACAACTTCTGTTGGGTAACGTAGCAATAATTCAAAATTTTCCTACGTGTCACCAAGATCAATCTAGGAGATGCTAGCAACGAGAGAGAGGGAGTGCATCTTCATACCCTTCAAGATCGCTAAGCGTAAGCGTTACAAGAATGCGGTTGATGGAGTCGTACTCGCGGCGATTCAAATCGCGGAAGATCCGATCTAGCGCCGAACGGACGGCGCCTCCGCGTTCAACACACATACAGCCCGGGGACGTCTCCTCCTTCTTGATCCAGCAAGGGGAGAGGAGAAGTTGAGGGAGAACTCCAGTAGCACGATGGCGTGGTGGCAATGGAGCTCGTGGTTCTCCGGCAGGGCTTCGCCAAGCACTACGGAGGAGGAGGAAATGTATGAGGAGGAAGGGGCTGCGCCAGGCCAGGGGTGCGGCTGCCCTCTCTCTCCCTCACTATATATAGGGGGAAGGGGGTGGAGGAGGCACCCTAGGGTTCCCTAGGGGAGGGGCGGCGTCCACAGGGGAAACCCTAGATGGGTTTGGGCGCCCCCACCCCTGGGAAACTTGCCCCCAAGCCGGGAGGGGTGGCTGCCCTAGGGGAGGCGCCCCCACCTCTCCACGTTACGTGAGAGGGGTTGGGAGGGGCGCACAGCCCCTTAGTGGGCTGGTGTGCCCCCTCCCCTTGGCCCATAAGCCCCCCCCCCCAACGCTTGCCGGGGCCTCCGAAACACCTTTCGGTTTCGCTGGTCGTCACCCGATACTCCCAGAACAATTCTGGACTCCAATACCCTTCGTCCAATATATCGATCTTCACCTCCGGACCACTCCGGAGTTCCTCGTCACGTCTGGGATCTCATCCGGGACTCCGAACAACCTTCGGTAACCACATACTATTTCCCATAACAACTCTAGCGTCACCGAACCTTAAGTGTGTAGACCCTACGGGTTCGGGAACCATGCAGACATGACCGAGACACCTCTCCGGCCAATAACCAATAGCGGGATCTGGATACCCATATTGGCTCCCACATGTTCCACGATGATCTCATCGGATGAACCACGATGTCGGGGATTCAATCAATCCCGTATACAATTCCCTTTGTCTATCGGTATGTTACTTGCCCGAGATTCGATCGTTGGTATCCCAATACCTCGTTCAATCTCGTTACTGGCAAGTCTCTTTACTCGTTCCGTAACGCATGATCCCGTGGCTAACTCATTAGTCACATTGAGCTCATTATGATGATGCATTACCGAGTGGGCCCAGAGATACCTCTCCGTCATACCGAGTGACAAATCCCAGTCTCGATTCGTGCCAATCCAACAGACACTTTCGGAGATACCTGTAGTGCGCCTTTATAGCCACCCAGTTACATTGTGACGTTTGGTACACCCAAAGCATTCCTACGGTATCCGGGAGTTGCACAATCTCATGGTCTAAGGAAATGATACTTGACATTAGAAAAGCTCTTAGCAAACGAACTACACGATCTTGTGCTATGCTTAGGATTGGGTCTTGTCCATCACATCATTCTCCTAATGATGTGATCCCGTTATCAATGACATCCAATATCCATGGTCAGGAAACCATAACCATCTATTGATCAACGAGCTAGTCAACTAGAGGCTTACTAGGGACATGTTGTGGTCTATGTATTCACACATGTATTATGGTTTCCAGTTAATACAATTATAGCATGAACAATAGACAATTATCATGAACAAGGAAATACAGTAATAACCATTTTATTATTGCCTCTAGGGCATATTTCCAACTGTCTCCCACTTGCACTAGAGTCAATAATCTAGTTCACATCACTATGTGATTGTAATGAATCCAACACCCATGGGGTTTGTTCATATCTCGCTTGTGAGAGAGGTTATTAGTCAATGGGTCTGAACCTTTCAGATCCGTGTCTGCTTTACAAATCTCTATGTCATCTTGTAGATGCAGCTACCACGCGCTACTTGGAGCTATTCCAATTAACTTCTCTACTATACGAATCCAGTTCACTACTCAGAGTCATTCGGATTAGTGTCAAAGTTTGCATCAACGTAACACTTTACGACGAACTCTTTTACCACCTCCATAATCGAGAAAATTCCTTAGTCCACTAGTTACTAAGGATAAGTTCGACCGCTGTCATGTGATCCATTCCTGGATCACTCTTGTACCCCTTGACTGACTCATGGCAAGGCACACTTCAGGTGCGGTACACAACATAGCATACTGTAGAGCCTACATCTAAAGCATAGGGGACAACCTTCGTCCTTTCTCTCTCTTCTGCCGTGGTCATGTTTTGAGTCTTACTCAATACTCACACCTTGTAACACAGCCAAGAACTCCTTCTTTGCTGATCTATTTTGAACTCCCTCAAAATCTTGTCACGGTATGTATTCATTTTGAAAGTACTATTAAGCGTTTTTGATCTATCCTTATAGATCTTGATGCTCAATGTTCAAGTAGCTTAATCCAGGTTTTCCATTGAAAAACACTTTTCAAATAACCCTGTATGCTTTCCAGAAATTCTACATCATTTCTGATCAACAATATGTTAACAACAAATACTCATCAAAAAATTCTATAGTACTCCCACTCACTTCTTTGGAAATACAAGTTTCTCATAAACTTTGTAAAAACCCAAAATCTTTGATCATCTCATCAAAGCGTGCATTCCAATCCGAGATGCTTACTCCAGTCCTTAGAAGGATTGCTGGAGCTTTGCATACTTGTTAGTATCTTTCAGGATTGACAAAACCTTCTGGTTGTATCACATACAACCTTTCCTCAAGAAAATCGTCGAGGAAACAATGTTTTTTGACATCCTATCTGCAAGATTTCATAAATAATGCAGTAACTGCTAATATAATTCCAACAGACTCTTAGCATCGCTACGAGTGAGAAAATCTCATCGTAGTCAACTCCTTGAACTTGTCGGAAAACATCTTAACGACAAGTCAAGCTCTCTTAATGGTGACACTTACCATCATTGTCCGTCTTCCTTTTAAAATCCATCTGCACTCAACAGCCTTACGACCATCAAGTAGTTCTTCCAAAGTCTATACTTTGTTTTTATACATGGATCCTCTCTCGGATTTTATGGCCTCGAGCCATTCGTCGGAATCTGGGCCCACCATCACTTCTCCATAGCTCGTAGGTTCATTGTTTGTAAGTGCATCTAGTGCCCCTTAGTGATTTTGGTGTATTGAAGACTTATAGGTTAAGGGACTAATGCGTTTGTGAGTGTACACAGATCCATAAGTCCATGAGGAGTTTGATAATTACAGAGAAAGTCGACCCCTAAAAATGAAGTTCTTCGACTGAAGACTTTGCATTTCTGAAGACTTTCTGAAGACTTTGAAAGTGAAGAAATTGATGTGACCTTGAAGACTTGGTATTCATTTGAGGAACATGAAGCGTGAAGACTTTTTTTTCGTAGTTTCATTTTCTCTTTCTTGAGTCATAGGAAACACCGTACTGTTAAAGGGGGTCGAGGAAATACTAAGGAAAATTTTCCATGTGATGCTCAACTCAAAATCCTACACCTACCAATCCCTTCGAGTGAAGCCATTGGAAATCTCATACAGATTAGTCATATTCTTCAGTGACAGAGACGAAGTTCTTCTGGTCTCTGAGGAATTTGTTCTGACTGAGGAGTTAGGAATTCGCCAGTGCGGATTGCCTACATAGTGAGGAACATGATAGCCCTGAGGAATCTGAGCCTCAAATTTCCGACCGTTGCTGTGCTATGCGCCAGCTGTCCCAAAATATCTACCCACCTAACGGTCATATCATTGAAGGGCATTTATATCTTATCATGCGGGCTGCGCCCTAGGCTATAAATAGCCGCCCCCCTACAACCACTAGCTGGTTGGCTGCTCTGAGAGAAACTGACACTTGTCATTTGAGAGCATCCCATCCTCCGAGGACTTTGAGCGAAAATCATCAAGTGAGGAAAAACCCCAAACCCAAACACCTACAAACCCAAAGTGATTGAGCATCACTGAAGAGATTGATCCTGCGTGGATCCGACGCTTGTTACCTTTGAAGACTGTGCTTCTTCCAGACGGTTAGGCATCATGGTCTAGAGCATCCAAGAGGAAATTGTGGATCGCCGAGTGTCGTGGAATTGTCACGGCAGATGTCCTCGTGCAAGGACTTAGTCGTGGAGCCATCGCAGCTAGGAAGCTTAAAGGGGTTAAACGGGACAAGGAACACGAGGGTTATACTGTTTCGGCCCCTTATGGTGAAGGTAAAAGCCTACGTCCAGTTGAGTTGGTATTACTTAGGGTTTCGATGACCAGGGAGCTTAATCGCTATGCCTGGCTCTCGATCTGTTGTCTCTCGTCCTGAACCGCCGCCGGGTCGTCCCTTTATATAGAGAGGTTGACGCCCCGCGGCTCTCAGAGTCCCGGCCGGCTTATAACAGCATCCGGCTCGGACTCTTAACTACTCTTGCCTTATACTACAAGTCTTGTCATAACGACGGTTTATCACTACGGGCCTTAAGCCGCCTCCGGGTCTTAAGCCCACTATTGATGCGCCATCCTCTAGCCTGGTACTGGGCTTCACATGATGACCATTATAATGTAACCCGGCCCCTCCTGGGCGGGTGACTCTAATGGTTATATCCTCAACATTAGGCCCTAGATTGATTTGAACCGGTTCATGTCAATCTTCAATCCCTTTGAAAGAAAATCTTCCGGCTTCTGCTTGTGCGAAGGTTATAACCCGCCGTGACGTCATCTTCTGGATTCTTGGTAACCCGCCGTGACGTCATCTTCCATTAAATTCATTTTTTATTCTATCATATCCCAACGGATCTTATCTTTAATGACCATCCCGAAAATTGAGGCGTTTCTGTGGCGAGATAATCGCGTCTTGGCCTCCTCGTTTCTCGCGCCCATTTATCAGCCGCCCCTTATAAATAGGCCCGGCCCATAAGACTTCGTCACTCTTCTCCTCCATCGTCTTCCTTCTCTGACGCTCCAGAGCCCGAGCCCCGCCGCCGCCGCCGCGCCCCTGGTCTTTGTCAACCTCGGCCGCTGCATCACCCTGAACCGGTCCAGAGAAACGACGGCAACCTCCGCATCTCATCAGCGCCGGTAAGTCCTCGCCACTCCATACAGTAGATTCTCATTAGGGTTCTGTCGTTCTTCCCCTGTTCTTTGTAGTTCATCTCGAGTTCTTCACAGTTCTTCCACCGCGACCCCTTTTGATCCGGGAAACAGGGTAGAGCTCCTGCGATAGTGGTTTCGCACTCATTTTTATGCTAGTAGATCCCTTTTGTCCGCAGAAAGACCTCGTTCTGAGCTCATGAACTTCTCTGTATCAGCTTTCTAGGTCTAGAAATTTTTTCTTTCTAGACGATCATTTGATCCAAAATAATCCCTGCAACCTGTGAAACCTGTTTGTACAACACTTAGACAAAAACCTGCATCTGTTAACCATGGCGGCTCATATCTCCGGCTTAAAAGAGGCCATGCGCTGTGAAATTTCCGGCTTATTCATGACAGAGTTTTAAATAACTTGAATTACTTATGATATCCACAGCGGCTTAGATAACCCGACACACTTAGCCATATATCATTAGGCCCCTTCATGAACCGCCGTTCTGAATACTGAACTGAAATTTTTCTCCGGCTTAAATTTGAACCGGAAATTTTCCTTTGTCATAGGCTTCCATTTTCCACAATGCCGCCCAAGGCTCCCAAGGCACCCATTACGTGCAACTGGGTGAGATCCAACATTACTGATGATACCTTAGATGATTTCGTGAAGACGGGTTACCTGCCTAAAAAGGAGGTCATGTCCTATCGTGCCCCTGACCCGTCCGAAGAAAGACCTCAACCAAGAGACGGAGAGGTTGTTATATTTGCTGATCACATGAGCCGGGGCTTTGCTCCTCCCGGCTCAAAATTCTTCAGAGATGTTCTGAACTTTTTCGATCTGCGACCTCAAGACATTGGACCCAATTCCGTGTCGAACATTTGTAACTTTCAAGTGTTTTGTGAGGTATACCTTGGAGAGGAACCCAGCCTGCTACTCTTTAGGGAGTTATTTTACTTGAACCGCCAGAATGAATGCGCCAACGGGACTAGCTTGGAACTTGGTGGAATCTCCATTCAACGACGGAGAGATTGCCTCTTTCCTTATGCTGAGCTGCCAAGCCACCCAAAGGACTGGAACCAGACATGGTTCTACTGCCAAGATACTTCTCCGGCTTATGAGAACCCTCTGCCCGGCTTTCGTGCCCTGCGTCTGGAGCCAAATCACCCCCTGCCAGACAAACTATCTCAAGCTGAGCGTCAACCACTGATCCCCACCATCAACAAGATTAAGGCTCTTCTGGGAAATGGCCTTAACGGCGTTGATCTGGTCCGGGTCTGGATTGCTTGGCGGGTGATCCCTCTGAGCCGGCACCCCGGCTTAATGTGTGATTATACGGGCCGGAAAGATGATCCTCTTCGGCACAGCCCCAACGACTTACCTGAAGACGTCATTGATGACATGACCAAGTCCCTTCTGAACGAGAGCTTGGCAGATTGTGGGAGGACCGGCTTAAGCCCCTTCTACAAAGCTAACCCGGCTCCGGCGGTAAGCTACTGATCTGAGCACTTTACTTTCCGTTTTAACAATTTTTGTTTTAACTTCAAGGAAACCTTTGTTGCATTTTTCAGGCTAATGACAAGTTCTGGAAGGTCAGGTATGACCATGAGGCTGCTAAAAAAGCCAGGAAGGCTAAAAAAGCCGCCAGGAGAGCCGCTCCCCGCAAGAAGGGGAGTAAGCCTAGCGCCTCAGAGCTGCTTCAGTTGGATGATAGCTCCGAGTCAGAGGTAGCCCTTGATTCTTTAGGCTCTTCTTTTGTTTTTGTCTGTTTTTAACCACCTTATTGACACTGATTATCAGCAGGATGATACCGGAGTGAGTAACCCGGTGATAGAAGAGGTAACTATACTTTCCTCCGACACGGAGCCCTTGCCAAGGCTGAAAGTCCGAAGAGTAACCAGGAAAGTAAGATTTTCACATCCTTTAGCTTATCAAGATCCTCAATTTCTTTTGAAGCGACAGATTCATGAGAGCTGGAGACACACCCGGACCAACAAGGATGCAGACCTCTCCTCCGGCTTACCTGAAGCATCAAGGAAGCGCCGGACTGAGGTTATCTCCAACTTATATCCTTTTCATCCTTTAGCAGGCGTCACTCGTCAACCACTCAATTCATCTGATTCAAACTATCAGGAAACTTCACCTTCCTCCGGTGACTCCATGCAATCTAACTTGCCGGCTTTCAAGACCGCACCCGGGTAATGATAATCAGCTTATTTTGTGCTTTATCTTACTCATGTTTTTGCACTAACCTTTTGAGTTTCAGCGCACAAGCAAAACTCAGCAAGAGGGCAAAGAAAAGTCACCCGGTCGAAGACCCGGTCTTGACTGAACCCAACGCCTCTGCTTCTGAGCCGCCGTCTGCATCAGCTCCAGAAACCACCGCTCCAACTGAACAACAAGCCATGGAGAGTTCTGACAACCCGGAGATCCCCAGCTCAGCTCAACCGGCCGATGACCCGGATGTGGTAATTACCCGGACCGAATATGTTGAGCCGGGAAGACCCACTGTGCTGGCCAGATGCTCTGCTAAAGAAGAACTGCTGGAGCGCCGCAGGGCCAGACTGGATATCACTGACTATGCCAACTTGAGCATTGGAGACATTGTTTCTGGTTATATTAGTCAAGTGCACAACAGCCGGGACTTGGAGATTGACATGGTGAAGCAGATACAGCAAAAATCTGAGGTACAACTCTCTTGCTTGCTCCATAGTCATCCTTACCATGCTAGCCCCCAAGTCTATTACTTATGATAGAATATGTTGTAGACTTAACTTCCGGCTTATCTTCATGAACCGGCACTTATAAATAGAATCTTTCAGCATACATTAGCCCCCAAGTGCCAAGTGTCTTTGCTTGCAAAGTGCTTGGGACTTTAATGTTGCATGATAACCACTCAAACTGTAACCCGGAATTTGTACAGGCTGCCTGCAAGAAATTTGAGTCGGAAATCTCTGAGCTGAAGAACCGCCTGAAGACTCAAGAAACTGAGACCCGGAAGGCCAATGCCAAGTTTGAGTTCAGTGTTGCTGCACAAGAAAAGCTGAAGAAAAAATTTGAAACAGAAAGAAAAACTTGGGCCGACGAGAAGACTGCCTTGCTCAGCCGGGCTGAACAAGCGGAGGTTGCCCTTACTGAAAGAACCGCCGAACTCTCCGGCTTAAAACACCATGTGTCACAGATGGTCTCCGCAATCTTCGGTAAGTTATTCTGTAAGCTTTTAACAAGTTTACATTCTTCATGTCTCATGAGTCCCACCGTTGCCATCAGCTCACCTGACGTTATTATGCAGGTCCCAGAAGCTCCAATCTTAACCAGAACGTGCTGACCAAGCTGAAGGTTGTTTACACCTTGGTGGAGCAACTCTACACCGGGTCACAACGTGCTTTAGCCGTTGTGGCTCTGTCCAATGAGGTTCCCACTCACCTGGCAGACGTACTCAGGCGGCTTGCCATTCTTCCTCAGCGCTTCCAAGAGCTGAGACGGGCTTCTGCAAGAGCCGGAGCTATAGCTGCTTTGAGCCGGGCCAAGGCGTTTCTCCCGGAGCTAGACCCGGCCGACATCGCTCTTGGATACCCCAGCCTGAAGGAAGACGGTACCCCCTTTGACCAAAAAGACTTCGCCGCCTGTGTGAAGAGCGTGCGCCCGGTGGCTACCTTGATCGGGAATGACACAGACCTTACCAAGTATCAGCCGGGCTATGACGCGGAAAATCAGAGGATCCCAACTCCACGCTATGAAGCAATCAGCCTGATCCCTCCGACTCGTAAGTATACCTTCGCTCCAGAAGTTGACCCGGCCGGGTTAATTGATGATGAAGCTCAATTTGAAGCTTTGAGCGGCATTGACTGGAAATCATCAACCTTCCAGGTCATGGAATCAGCCGGAGGAGCGGAGAGGGATGAGCCGGGAGCTCCAACCCAACAAGCACCTTGATTTCTTAGGCGGCTCATGGTTACGCTTTTAAAAACAATGCCTCACCTTTTGGACTCGGGGAGTCTTGTAATAGAGTAGGACAAACACTTAATTTTGTTGGGCCATCATGCACGTGTGGAGTACTTAACTCCGTTGAAGCTGCTTTTTATATTCCTTCGGGCTATATTTGATCATTTACTTTCCTTAAGCTTGAAGAACCGTCTTTAATTGTTCTGCAAACAAATCACAAGTCTCTAGGCGGCTTACCGCATGGAGAGTCACATATCTTATATATAACCCAGAATATAAATCAAGGTCATAAAAGACCGGCTCTCAATCATATCTTCGGGATAACCACAATAGCATACCTGCACCTTGCAAGTACACCTCCGGCTTATGTAACCCAAATAATGAGGTTGAGAACGCAACTCCGGTTCACCAGCACATGTAATGCCTATTGTGTGCTATCAATCATTATTAATCAAAGTTAAGCCGGCGGAGTATGAACCGCCCGTGCACACCTTTGATTTGATCCAAAGAACTTATTGCAAACCAAAAGATCAAAAACTTAGGGGCTTCTGATTTGAATACGACCAGAGAACCGTCCCAAAGGGGTTAAGCTAAGATTCGAATGCGATCATATAGCCCCCAGTGGCTTTGGCGTTGCCGATCAAGAGGGTACCGACAGCTATGTTCTCTTTGGTTCGAATACGACCTATGTTTGATCAGGAAGCCCCCAAATGACCTTGAGAGTTGTTTAACGACGCTGATTCGAATACGATCCACGTCGGTTCCCAAAGGGGGTTGAGCTATGATTCAAATATGATCAAGAAAAACTCCCCAATGAGCTCGGCAATTTGCCAATCAAGTGGGTATCGACAGCTATGTTCTCTTTGGTTCGAATACGACCTATGTTTGAACAGGAAGCCCCCAGGTGATCATATTGTTAACGGCTAGATTCGAATACGATCGTAAGCCGGATCCACCTCCAAGTGACCATGTAATGTTGTAATGGAAATAACACGTTTACCTTTGGAGGAGAAAAGGACAGAGGTCCTGCTTTATTATTTATCATAATATATACATGGCTATAGAAATATGTACATTATGAGAGCCGGTGGCTCAAGTGTAATAAGGCCGAAGCTGAGCTATGTTCCACGGCCGACGGGTCTCTTCCTCCGACTTACGTGAATCTTTGTGCTCCCGAACATCGATAAGGTAGTATGACCCGTTGTGCAAGTTCTTGCTGACCACAAAGGGCCCTTCCCAAGGCGGGGATAACTTGTGTGCATCTGTTTGATCTTGGATGAGCCGGAGCACCAGATCACCTTCCTGGAAGACCCTGGATTTAACCCGGCGGCTGTGATAGCGGCGCAGGTCTTGTTGGTAAATCGCCGAGCGAGCTGCTGCCACATCACGTTGTTCGTCCAACAAGTCAAGAGCATCTTGGCGCGCCCGCTCATTATCCGCCTCAACATAAGCCGCCACTCGAGGCGAGTCATGACGGATGTCGCTAGGGAGGACTGCTTCCGCTCCATAAACCATGAAGAAAGGCGTGTAACCCGTAGACCTGTTAGGAGTAGTATTGATGCTCCATAACACGGATGGTAGCTCCTCCACCCAACAACCCGGTGTCCGTTGCAAAGGGACCAAAAGTCGGGGCTTGATGCCCTTCAAGATTTCCTGATTGGCTCTCTCAGCTTGACCATTGGACTGAGGGTGAGCCACTGATGAAACATCAAGCCGGATATGCTCTCATTGACAAAACTCCTCCATGGCGCCCTTAGACAGATTGGTACCATTGTCAGTTATAATGCTGTGTGGAAAACCAAAGCGAAATATCACCCTTTTCATGAACTGAACCGCTGTGGCCGCGTCACACTTGCTAACTGGCTCTGCCTCAACCCACTTTGTGAACTTGTCAACTGCCACCAAGAGGTGGGTCTTCTTATCCTTGGACCTTTTAAAAGGCCCAACCATATCAAGCCCCCAGACCGCAAATGGCCAAGTAATTGGAATCATCCTCAGCTCCTGAGCCGGCACATGAGCCCGTCGCGAGAACCTCAGACAACCGTCACATTTACTGACCAAGTCCTCCGCATCAGCATGAGTCGTCAGCCAATAAAAACCATGACGAAAAGCCTTGGCCACAAGGGATTTTGAGCTGACAGGATGGCCACAACCCCCCTCGTGAATCTCACGCAAAATTTCTTGACCTTCCTCAGGGGAAACACAACGCTGGAAAGTTCCAGTGACACTGCGACGATGCAGCTCGCCATTGATAATTATCATTGACTTAGACCGCCGGGTTATTTGTCTGGCCAAAGTTTCATCCTCAGGAAATTCTCCCCGGGTCATGTAAGCCAAGTATGGTACTGTCCAGTCTGGGGTAATGTGGAGAGCCGCCACCAACTGTGCCTCCGGGTCAGGGACAGCCAAGTCTTCCTCTGTAGGCAACTTAACAGAAGGGTTATGCAAAATGTCCAAGAAATTATTAGGCGGCACCGGCTTTCGCTGAGAGCCTAGCCGGCTTAAGGCATCAGCCGCCTCGTTCTTCCTGCGATCGATGTGCTCTACTTGGTAACCCTGAAAGTGTCCAGCAATGGCATCAACTTCGCGGCGATAAGCCGCCATGAGAGGGTCCTTGGAATCCCACTTGCCTGACACTTGTTGAGCCACTAAATCTGAGTCGCCAAAGCACCTTACCCAGCTCAAGCTCATCTCCTTAGCCATCTGAAGACCATGGAGCAAAGCCTCGTACTCAGCCGCATTGTTAGTACAGGGAAACATCAACCATAGCACATAGCAAAACTTGTCACCTCGAGGGGAAGTTAATACAACTCCAGCCCCCGAGCCCTCCAATTGCCTAGACCCGTCGAAGTGAATAGTCCAGTATGTATTATCCGGTTTCTCTTCAGGCACCTGCAGCTCTGTCCAATCGTTGATGAAATCCACCAATGCTTGAGATTTGATAGCAGTGCGTGGCACGTATTTCAGACCATGAGGCCCAAGCTCTATAGCCCACTTAGCCACTCTTCCTGTGGCTTCTCTGTTTTGGATGATATCTCCTAGGGGAGCAGAACTAACCACAGTGATAGGGTGACCCTGGAAATAATGCTTAAGCTTCCGGCTTGCCATGAATACCCCGTAAACAAGCTTTTGCCAATGTGGATACCGCTGTTTGGACTCAATGAGCACCTCACTGACGTAGTAAACCGGCCGCCGAACCGGATACTCCTTACCCTCTTCCTTGCGCTCCACCACCACAGCCACACTGACGGCTCGTGTGTTAGTGGCTACATACAACAATAAGGGCTCCTTGTCAACAGGAGCAACGAGGACTGGGGGCTCAGCCAGCTGTCTCTTCAAATCCTCAAAAGCAGCATTAGCAGCATCATTCCAGATAAAGTTATCTATTTTCTTCATCAACTGGTACAGTGGCATGGCCTTTTCACCCAAACGGCTTATAAACCGGCTCAAAGCAGCGATGCGGCCCGCCAGACGCTGGACGTCGTTTATGCACGCCGGCTTAGCCAGAGAGGTGATTGCTTTGATCTTTTCCGGGTTAGCTTCAATGCCTCTGTGAGAAACCAGGAAACCCAAAAGCTTGCCTGCGGGAACACCAGAAACACACTTGGCTGGGTTAAGCATCATCTTGTAAACCCGGAGATTATCAAAGGTTTCTCTAAGATCATCTACCAGGGTCTCCTTCTCCCTGGATTTAACTATGATATCATCCACATAGGCATGAACATTGCGCCCAATCTGGTTATGAAGACAATTCTGCACACAACGCTGGTAAGTCGCCTGCGCACTCTTGAGCCCAAAAGGCATAGACACATAACAGAAGGCTCCAAAGGGAGTGATGAACGCCGTCTTCTCCTGGTCCTTAACTGCCATTTTAATCTGATGGTATCCAGAATAAGCGTCCAAAAAAATTAAGCGCTCACAACCCGCCGTAGCATCAATAATTTGATCAATACAGGGGAGAGCAAAAGGATCAGCCGGACAAGCTTTGTTTAAGTCCGTGTAGTCCACACACATCCGCCAGGTGCCATTCTTCTTGAGCACGAGCACCGGGTTAGCTAACCATTCTGGATGAAAAACTTCAACAATAAACCCGGCCGCCAAGAGCCGGGCCACCTCCTCACCAATGGCTTTCCGCCTCTCCTCATTAAACCGCCGAAGGAATTGCCTGACCGGCTTAAATTTCGGATCAATATTGAGAGTGTGCTCAGCGAGTTCTCTAGGTACACCTGGCATGTCAGAAGGTTTCCATGCAAAAATGTCCCTGTTCTCACGGATGAACTCGATGAGCGCGCCTTCCTATTTCGGATCCAGATTGGCACTCATGCTAAACTGCTGAGATGAGTCACCTGGAACAAAGTCAACAAGTTTAGTCTCATCAGCTGACTTAAATTTCATTGCCGGCTCATGCTCCGTGGTCGGCTTTTTCAAAGACGTCATATCTGCCGGGTCAACATTGTCCTTGTAAAACTTTAACTCCTCTGTTGCACAAACAGATTCTGCATAAGCCGCGTCACCTTCCTCACACTCCAAGGCTATCTTTCGGCTGCCATGAACCGTAATGGTCCCATTGTGACCCGGCATCTTGAGTTGCAAATACACGTAACACGGCCGTGCCATGAACTTGGCGTAAGCCGGCCGCCCAAATAAAGCATGATACGGACTTCTTATCTTAACCACCTCAAAGGTTAATTTTCCGCCCTGTAGTTGTACTCATCCCCAAAAGCCACTTCCAGCTCGATCTTACCAATTGGATATGCCGACTTACCAGGCACCACACCATGGAAAACAGTATTGGACTGGTTGAGGTTCTTATCAATCAACCCCATACGACGGAAGGTCTCATAATAGAGGATGTTGATGCTGCTGCCTCCGTCCATGAGCACCTTAGTGAATTTATATCCCCCACCTGAGGAGCCACCACCAGGGCCAGGTGACCCGGATTATCAACCCGTGGCGGGTGATCTTCCCTACTCCACACAATAGGCTGCTCAGACCATCTTAAATAGCGTGGAACCGCCGGCTCAACAGCATTCACATCCCTTTTATGAAGCTTCTGATCTCGCTTGCACAGACTGGTGGTAAACACATGATACTGTCCACCATTGAGCTGCTTTGGATTGGTCTAGTATCCCCCCTGCTGCTGCTGATGACCCTGGTCGGACTGCTGATTAAAGCCCCCTTGAACATTCTGAGAATTGGAATTTGAGCCGCCGCCCGGGCCATGAAAGCCGCCGGCGCCTGAGCCGCCGTCCGGGCCATTATTGCCATTGAAAGCATTAGAATTCTTAAAGGCCTTCATGATTGTGCAGTCCTTCCACAGATGAGTGGCCGGCTTTTCCCTAGAGCCATGCCTTGGACAAGGCTCATTCAACAACTGCTCAAGCGTCGGGCCTGACCCGCCGGCGCGGGGAGGTGGTCTCCCCTTGCGCCGGTGGTTGTTACCCTGTGAACTGGCGTTGGCCACAAACTCCATACTGCCATCAGCCTTATGCTTGTTACCTCCCTGGTTCACCGGGTTATGCTGGGGGCCCTTGCCATTGCCATTCCGTTTTCCCTTCCCTGTCCTTTCATCATCCGACGCGGGATCCTTGGTACAATCAGAGTCGGCGTACTTAACCAGAGCCGCCATCAGCGTACCCATATCATTGCAATCGCGCTTGAGCCGCCCGAGCTTCATCTTCAGGGGCGCAAAGCGACAATTCTGCTCTAACATTAAGACTGCAGAGCCGGCATCCATCTTATCAGATGAATGTATTATCTCTTTGACCCGGCGAACCCAATGGGTTGTAGATTCACCCTCCTGCTGCTTACAGTTAGTCAAATCCACAATTGACATAGACTGCCTACAGGTATCTTTGAAGTTTTGGATGAACCGGGCTTTTAGTTCAGCCCAAGACCCGATAGAGTTTGGTGGCAGTCCCTTCAACCAAGTGCGGGCAGTTCCATCTAACATCATGGTGAAGTACTTGGCCATTGCTGCTTCACTGACCTCCAGCAACTCCATGGCCATCTCGTAACTCTCGATCCAGGCTCCGGGTTGTAAATCAGCCGTGTAATTAGGCACCTTCCTAGGCCCTTTGAAATCCTTGGGTAGACGTTCATTGCGGAGAGCCGGCACCAGACAAGGGACACCTCCAGTCCTCGTAGGTATACCCGCATCAATAGAAGCCGTCGGATAAGCCGGGGGTGGCTGGTAAGCCGTCAACTGAGGTGCCTGCTCCGCCTCTTGCAGTGCTCTGTCTTGGTCTACTGCGTGAAAGGCTCCGTTATGAGCCGGGCCATGGCCAGGAGGCAAGTCACGGCGTCGGACATTGCTTGAGCCGGTCGCTGAGACCATGTGTCTGCTATAACTCGGGCTCCGGCCTGGACGAGGGGTTGAATGAATCCTGTCCCAGCTATAAGAATATGCCTCCTACTGCGCCAGAGCCGTCTGAAGGAGTTCTCTGACCCGGCGGGTTTCAACCGCCGTTGGAGAGTCGCCATCGATTGGGAGAGCCGCCAGTCGCGCCGCCGCGGCGACCATGTTTTCCAACGGGTTGGCATAATGACCCGGTGGTATTGGCACATACTGAGGCGGGGCAGCGTTCACCCGGGGAGGCCCCATCACTTGGGGCTGAATTGACGTTCCAGCCCCGGGCGTCGTGATCTCTGGCGGGTTACTGGGCCCTGCACCAGGCGTGTTAAAGAGGTTTCGAGGATCGTAAACCGGAGGGAGTTGAGATTGGGCCTTTTGATACCTCCTTCTCATGACCTCATTGGACGCGTTCTGATCCATCGTGAGCCGGAAAGACTGTGCCTGAATCAGCTGAGTCTGGGCGTCGAGAGCCGCCCTCTCCGCAGCCATCCTGATCCCTTCCGCCGCCAGATCCTCCTTGGATTTTGCTAGATCCAACTTTAACTGTGCCACCTCCGCGTCATGCTGAGCTTGATCCGCTGGGGCGACCATAGAGGTTAACAGGGCCGTCATCTTGTCTGTGAGATCCATCAGCACCTGAGCCGGCGAGGGCAGAGGGCTTCCTGCCCCGGCGGTGGGGTTTTGAATAGGTTGTGCGCCAGCCATGAAGATTCCAACCCGGCTCGGCGGCTCAAAGGGGTCCGGAATACTGTCGCCATCGGAACAACCCCTGAGCCTGCCATCTTGAAGTTGGTATAACGAATCGGTCTCCTTGATGGATGACTCGCCGTCAGAGTGAGCGGCCGTCTCATCACCAGATCCAGACCCTTCAGAGAACTCTCCATGGACGCATCCCACGAAAGCATGCTTCAAGGCAGGCAAAGTCCGGGCGGGTCGTGCACATTGAGCCGTCTCAACGAGATCGGCGCAGAGGTCCGGCTCAGGGCCCGGCTCACCAATCTTGCCAATAAAAACATGGATTCCGCCGAAGGGGACCCGGTACCCGTACTCAATTGAGCCGGCGTCGGGGCCCCAATTTGCATCGTCGATGTAGAGCTTGCCGCGATGACTCTTGGTCATCCAGCCTACAGCGTATCCCTTGAGCCCTTCGAAGCTGCCCTTCAAGAACTCAAATCCACCGTGCGTCAGCCCCATGGTTATATCCTCAACATCGAGTGACCGAGTTTGTAAAGGTTCGGAAGTCACCTGAAGACTTACCACGAGTGATTGGACGAGGTCTGTGTGACCTTGTTCAAGGAGAATACGGTGAGGACTGTGTGTCCGGGACTGGGTGTCCTCAGGTTTAAATACCTAGCCGCTCCAACCAGACGTACAACTGAGACAGCAGTTGGAACTGGTCTACCAAATCATTGTCTTCACCAAGCCAACTGGTTCTATTTCCTCAACTCTTTCATTTCCTCATTCCTGTGTTGTGCAATTGTTCATATCTGTGTTTGAAGACTTTGACTGAAGACTTTCTCAAATTCCTCAGTTCAATTTCCTCAGTCTGTTTGTCTTCATCCTGTGTTATCCTGTGTTTACGCTTTCTGTACTCTGTGCTTGTTTTCATTTCATCATGATGACTATGCTTGTGTTCTGCTATGCATACTTTTGAGTACTTATTCCGCTGCAAGTAGTTCTTCACTAAGGAATTTCCTCACCCACAAATTCCTCAGTGAAGAATTTATAAAAATCGCCTATTCACCCCCCTCTAGTCGATATAACGCACTTTCAATTGGTATCAGAGCAAGGTACTCCCTTGTTCTGTGTGATTTTGGTTTAACCACCTGGAGTTTTAGTTATGTCGACCGCAGGTATGATCAAGGTCTCTGTTGGGTGTCCTACCTTCGATGGGATGGACTACCCCTACTGGAAGAATAAGATGCGAATGCATCTTGAGGCAATTGATAACGATCTCTGGTATGTTGTGGAAAAGGTGTTCCCTCTGTCTCACCCTCACTGAACGCTGCCGATGTGAAGAGATTCAAGCAACTCGATTCTCAAGCGAAGAATATCATATGTGGCCATCTGAGCAAAGGACAGTATGGAAGAGTGAGTGCTTTGGAAACTGCTAAGCTTATCTGGGATAGGCTGTCCAAAGTAAATGAAGGAGTCTCAACACAGCGTGACTCTCGAGTTGATGTTCTTCGCAATCTCTTCAACCGCTTCAAAAGACTCAACAATGAGAATGTTCAACAAACCTTCGATCGCCTCACTGACATCTCAAATGAGCTTCAAGCACTTGGTGCCACTGACATCACCGACCACGAGGTGGTGAAGAAACTGCTGAGATCGCTTGATTCCTCATTTGATACTCTGGCCTTGATGATACAAGAGCATGCTGATTACAAGTCACTTGATCCCGCTGATATCCTCGAAAGGCTAAACACTCATGAGTTCCAGCTTGCTGAAAAGAGAGATCTCTATGGTTCGAGCTATGGCAGATCACGTGCACTGAAGGCCAAGGCAGTTTCTGAGTCTGAAGATGAAGACTCTGAAAGTAGTCTTGGTGATCCTGAAGAACTGAGCCATGATCTAGCACTGCTTGTGAAGAAATTCCAGAAGCTCTCAAGACGTGGTCGCTTTGGAAGACCCTCAAGGAGCAATGATTCCTCATACAGTGACTACAAGAAGAGGCTTTGTCACAAATGCAAGAAACTAGGACACTACATTCAAGATTGTCCTCAGTGGGAAAAGGAATCAAAGAAGAAGAAATACAAGGATTACAGTTCTGATGATACGAAGAAAAAGAAGAAATCCTCAAAATCTTCATCATCAAAATCCTCAAAGTCTTCATCTCACAAGAAGAGTAGCTCCAAGAAGGCTCAGGCATTCATTGGCAAGGAAATGGACTCCGAGGCTGAATCTGAAGAAAATGAGGAAGAGGAGGAATCTGAGGATTCCAGATCCGGTGGGGCAAGCCTAGCCCTCGCTACTGCATTCGTCAGCAAGTCTATCTTCAAATCTGAAGAAAATGACCTCACCAACAAGTCTGATGAAGGCAATGATGACTACACTCCCACCTATTGCTTCATGGCTAAGGGTGCCAAGGTACTCAAATATGCCTCATCTGAATCAAGTGAAAATGAATCTGATGAAAACCTTAAGCCTAGCTATTCTAAACTTGCTAAGATTGCTGTGAAACAACAAAGGGCCCTTGAAAAGGTTCAAAACATGCTAGACAAAAGTGATGATATGTTGGGAGAAGAAATGGATCGCACTAAAACCTTGACTGAAAATCTTCAGAGACTTCAGACTAGGTTTGACAACCTTCAAGGTCATCATAACACTCTCTTATCTGATCATGAGAAGCTTTCTTATGAATTTCTTCAAAGAAAGCAAGATCTTGAGAAGCTAAGAGTGAGTTATGAAGATCTTCAGAAGGAGCGCGATTCATTACTTGCTCAACAAATCAGCGCTGCTCAGGAAGAATTTGTTCCTCCATGCTTGAAATGCATTGAACGTGAATCTGCTAATTCTTCACCTGAATGTTCAAATGCTCCTAATGCTACAAATTCCTCAACTGTCTCTGCAATCATTAATTCCTCATCTGAGGATATTGCTAGTATCACTGACGATGCACGGCTGAAGGAATTGTACATGACAGGCATGTACAAAAGTCTCAAAGGGCATCAGACTCTTTGTGATGTGCTTAAAAAGCAGATCCTCAACAGAAACCCTAGGAAAGAGGGTATTGCCTTTGAGAGAAAACTCAATGCTGGTGGTACATATTGGAAGCCTGAGCAGTACCCCAAAACCTCATGGGTTGCTGCAAAGGGACCTCCAGTTGATCATCTAATTTATCTGGCTTTACATGTGAATCTTCTCATTCTTCTGATGAGTCATTTGACTCCAACTATAAACTGTTCAAAAATCAAAATGGTGAAGTATTTGCTAGATATGTTGGCACTAACTGCAGGAACGGTTCCCCTATGAAGAAAATCTGGGTTCCCAAAAGGTGCCTTGAAAGTCTTCAGGTGAATGTCCTCATGACACCACCTGTGAAGAATAGGAACCCCAGATCAAATTCTTCATATGGATCCAAGTCCTCATACGGACCAAATTCCTCACGTGGATCAAATTCCTCAAAAGGATCAAAGTCCTCATATGAACATCATTGTGCTAACAACTCTGTTTCGCAGCAAAGAGCCAAGGGCTATGAATATGAGCATTATTCTTCTAATCATTATGTTCATAAGTCCTCGAAGAATTTCTCTGCTTATTCATATGCTTACCCTAACTCCCCTTATGTGAAACGAAATGGATTGGATTCTATGCCACCTTTCTCTTATGGAGCTCGCAGAGTGATGAACTCTTTGCCACCCCTTCAGATGTGGGTGGTGACGAAAAAGAACTAATCTCTTCTGCAGGGTCAGGTCTCCAGACGTACTTGAACGTCTGAAGAATTTGCTGGAGACCTGAAGTTTTCCTGAAAGGACGCAGGCTAATTATGAAGAAATGAACTTTCATTTATCACGTCCTCATACTGCTTTATCTGTTCTGTTGCTTGATGAAATTGATCTGATGAATTGATGTCATATTCTTCACTGATGAAGTATATGAAGTTTGTAAGCTGCACTAATTCATCTGCAGGATGATCAACCCAAAGCCACTGAGTGGGTCCTCGATAGTGGATGTACAAATCACATGACTGGTGACAAGAATCTATTGATTGATGCTCCCTTATCACCATCGCATCTGAAGCATATCATCTTCGCTGACAAAGGCAAAAGTCAGGTATTGGGTCTAGGTAAGGTTGCGATCACAAAGGATCGACACGTGGACAAAGTCATGCTTGTCGAGTCCTTAGGATACAACCTCATGTCTGTCTCAATGCTTTGTGATCTTGATATGGTAGTTGTCTTTGGCAAGTATCGTTGTGTTGTGGTTATGGAAG
The DNA here is from genome assembly GCF_018294505.1 of Triticum aestivum. NCBI lineage: Eukaryota > Viridiplantae > Streptophyta > Magnoliopsida > Poales > Poaceae > Triticum > Triticum aestivum. Next base: position 375,735,671 of record NC_057805.1, read on the forward strand.
CTGACAATTCCAAAGTCTTCGAAGGCTTTAGGAGAGGAGACTTGTATATTGTTGATTTTTCTATAGGACCGCAACCAGCCGTGTGCCTACTTGCAAAAGCTTCAGAAGGATGACTATGGCATCGACGACTTGGTCATGCAGGCATGAGGAATTTGCACACGCTTGCGAAGAAGAAGCATGTCATTGGCATTGAGAATGTCAAATTCCTCAAGGATTACCTATGTGGAGCTTGTGAAGCTGGAAAGATGACCAAGGCTAAGCATCCAGCGAAGACTATCATGACCACTACTCGACCAATCAAATTGCTTCACATGGACCTCTTTGGTCTTAACCATTACTCAGCTGTCACAAATGACGCATCTCTCTATGGGCTTGTTATTGTTGATGATTACTCTCGTTACACATGGGTACACATTGTTACTTACAAACATGAAGTGCAGGAAGTCTTCAAACGATTTTCCTCGAAGGCTTCAACCAACTTTGGTGTGAAGATCAAGCACCTCAGAAGTGACAATGGAACTGAGTTCAAGATTTCTGGTCTTGATGACTATCTTGATGAACTTGGTATTACTAATGAGTTATCTGCTCCTTACACTCCTCAGCAAAATGGCGTCGTGGAGCGCAAGAACAGAACTCTTGTTGAGATGGCTCGCACTATGCTTGATGAGTACAAGACGCCTCGTCACTTCTGGATTGAGGTAATTTATACTGCGTGCCACATCATCAACAGGGTATATCTTCACAAATTCTTCAAGAAGACTGCCTATGAACTCCTCACTGACAAGAAACCCAATGTGAGTTATTTCAAAGTCTTCGGTGCTAAATGTTGGATTAGAGATCCTCATCACAATGCTAAATTTGCACCGAAAGCACATGAAGGTTTTATGATTGGTTACGGAAAGGACTCGCACACCTACAGAGTCTTCAACACCGTTCTTCACAAGGTTGTTGAAACTGTAGATGTGCGGTTCGATGAAATTAATGGCTCGCAAAGAGAGCACCTACCCTCTGTGATAGATGAACCAGCACCTGAGGAAACTATCAAGTTCAAGGCTACTGAGGATGTCATTCCTACCGAAGAATCTGCTGAAGAATTCATTCCAGAACATGAAGAATGTCGAGCTAATGCACCTGAAGAAATTGCTGAAGAAAATGGTGCTGAAGAAAATGCTGATCAAATTCCTCGACGACAACCTACTCATCCTCGCGTTGCAAAAGAAGTGCAAGTTGAGAAGATCATCGATGACATTGAAGCACCAGGTCCTCTCACATGCTCAAAAGCTTCACATTTATCTAACTTTTGTGGGCACTATGCTTTTGTCTCTATCTCAGAGCCCACTAAGGTAGATGAAGCATTTCTGGAGCCTGAGTGGATTCAGGCCATGCAAGAAGAATTGCATCAGTTCGAGCTCAACAACGTTTGGGAACTGGTCAATCGTCCAGATCCTCGCAAACACAATATCATTGGCACAAAGTGGATCTACCGCAACAGGCAAGATGAAAATGGCCTTGTGGTGAGGAATAAGGCACGACTAGTAGCTCAAGGCTACACACAGGTTGAAGGAATTGATTTCGATGAAACTTTTGCACCTGTTGCTAGACTTGAAGCTATTCGCATATTACTTGCTTATGCTAACCATCATGATATCACTTTATATCAAATGGATGTGAAAAGTGCATTCCTCAATGGTAAGCTTGAGGAAGAAGTATATGTTGCTCAACCCCCAGGTTTTGAAGATCCTAAGCATCCTGACAAAGTCTTTAGACTAAATAAGGACCCAAAACTAGGATAAAGAGTGATCAGGTTTATCCCGAACACCCCCGTACTTCCTACGTGGGGGCAGAAGCCGACGACTGGCCAACTCTCAGGATTAATATATAAAACGGCCGCACAGGAGGATAAACTTTTATATAGCAGGCAATAAATAATAGACATGACCTTGTTCAACATTACAAAGGACAACATGATTGTATTCATGGAAATATAATGTCCTTGGTGCATTGCTCCGCCGCAAGGCAGGATCCTTTCAGGACACTTTCATAATATAATTCGGGCTTGCGGTGCTCCTTCCCCTCGGGCGGTCCCTCGGTCATCAGCTTTTCAGCATCCATCTTCCCCCAGTGCACCTTTGCGTGGGCGAAGGCCACTCGCGCACCCTCTATACAGACCGACCGCTTGATGACGTCAAGTCGAGGGCAGGCACCCACAAGCCGCTTCACGAGCCCGAAGTAGCTGCTTGGAATCGGCTCGGCGGGCCATAGCCGGATAATCAAATCCTTCATGGCTAGTTCGGCCGCCCTATGCAGTTCGATCAGCTGTTTCAGTTGGTCGGCGAAGGGCACCGGATAATTCGGTGCCAGATACTGCGACCAGAAGAGCTTATCCGCAGTGTTCCTTTCTTCGGCTCGGTAGAATTGGGCGGCGTCCGATATGCTGCGGGGCAGTTCAATAAACACCCCTGGAGAAATCCGAACTCAAAATTAGAAACATGATTTTCTCCTCAAATACTTGATTTACATGGAAAAGAGCCTTACCCGCTGCGATCTTCCTCGCCTCTTGGATCTCCTGGGCGCCTTGGGTTTCCCCCTGGGCATCGCGCGCGGCCTGATGAGCCCTGGTGAGTTCGGATTATTTCTCCGTTAAACTCTGCTCCAAGGTCTCGCATTTCTTAACAGCCTCTTGTAGCTTCTGCTCAACTTTAATAACCCTGGCCTCGTGCTTCTCACGAAGAGCCTGCTCTGCGGCTGCCTTTTCCTTGGCCTCAGCCACAGCCTTCTTAAGAGCCTCGACTTCGGTCATCATCCCTAGAGAAAATCATGGAACATATTTTATCATACTAGAAATTCGTTCGCGCCAAACGAGAACAAGGCTTGCGCATACCTTGCTTCTCTTCCAACCGCCTTTTCAACTGGCCAAGGTCTTCTTTGGCCCGCTCCAGACTTTGATTCAGTCCGGAGACCTCCGCAGTATGAGAGGCAGCAGCTGCTGCAGACGCCTGCTTATAAAAGAGAGATAGATGTCACCAAATGAGTCTTTTGCTCGCATTTCTTGCGCGGCATCGGCCTGCCCGTGAGCGCCTTCTTCCGCTCTTGGCTCGAGTTCTACCAGCTCCAGCCGCACCACCTCACCCCGAACGCGGTGGTGCTGCTGTCTGCCTTCGTCACCCTGTGCGAAGGCTACCTCGGCGTCCTCCCTACCCTCGAGCTCTGGGGGGAGTTCTTCCAGTCCAAGCTAGGCACGCGCATGCAGGGCGTGCCGGCTCAGACTGGCGCCTTCATCGCGATGCGGAGGGTGGCTGCCGACAACCCCTTCCCCGTCATCACGCTGATCCAGTCGGTGAAGTTATGGCAAAAGTCGTACTTCTACGTCAGGAACGTCGCCCCGCAGGGCGACTACGTCAACCTGCCGGCTTACGTAGCCGGCCCACCGACGGGCAGGCGGCCCCAGTGGTCCTACCGGGCCGTGACGCTGAGGCCGGCTGGATCCGCAGCCGTCGCCCGAGTGCGAGCGATGACCCAGTCGGAGGGCTTGTCGGGGCCCGACCTGCTGGCCACCTTCGTCACGCGCCGGGTACTCCCGCTCCAGAGCCGCCCTCATCTGATGTGTCAGATGAGCGGCCAGCTCGATCCGAGCCGGATGTGTACCAAGGACATGCCGCACGAGGAGGTGGCCTATATGGTGAACTACCTTGCGAACTGCAAACTCTCCGAAGAGTGGCAGTTCGGCAAGGAGCCATATAGCCGAACCAATCCGCCGCCCACGGTATGTTCTCCTTGTCTCTTTCTCTTTCTCAGTTTTGTTGCCGAGTTCCTTTTGGCCGACTCTGACTAGTCGGCTTGTTTTCGACAGAGCCCTCTTCTTCGGCCTGCAGGCGGGTCGGGCGCGGAGCGCTGATTCGCCCCCGACCGGACGGAGCACGATCTGGAGGACCCCGACTTGGGGGCGGCCGCTATGGACGACAACACCGAGCCGGGTGGTGGCCAAGCCGGCGGCGAAGCAGGCGGCTCCGGGCATGGAGTCACCTTCGACGACTGGCCAGATGACGACGAGGCCGACGTCGTCCCGCGCCGTCAGCCGGCATCTGGCCGCGGCGTAGGTTCCTCCACCGCACCGCCTGCTCGGGGCGGCGGGCAAAAGCGTCGCGCCGCACAGGGTTTGTTCGGCAGTCGAACGAAGAAGCCCTGAGGCGGGGCAGCGGCGACTAGGCGGGAGGAGGCGGCCGCGAAGGCGGCTCGCTTCCGCAAGACGGTGAAGCAACCGCAGACGGTGTCGGCGTAAGCTCACACTCTTTCGTGTACTCTTTTTTCTTTCTTTTCTCTGGTGGTTCCTGATTCCTTGTCTTTTTCTCCAACAACCAGAGCTCCATTGTCGCTCGAGCGGGCGGCTGCCGCCTCTGTCGTTGAGTCGCCGAGGGGATCTGGGAGCACCACTCGCCGCGTGGACCCCCGTGCCGACCTTCAGGCGGCGACAGAACGGAACGCGCGGGAGGCGGAAGCGCGGAAGGCGGCCGCCGCTCAGGCGGCATAGGAGGAGGAGGCGGCGAAGGCGCACGCCGACGCCGCAGCCAAGGCCCAAGCGGAGGCTGCAGCTGCGGCGATGGCGGAGGGGGCCTTGTTGGTCACCCCACTGCGCGTCGCAGCGCCCGGGGCCCCGGAGCCCCCGCCAGAAGAAGTCGGCGGTGACCAGCCGGGGCTGGAGAGGGACGACGACGTCGTCATCCTGGAGAGGGCGCCGGTGCCGACTCCGCCGACTGGGGCGGCTCAAGGCGGCCAGCCTGATCTACCGCCTGCGCAGTCGGCGGGGGGCGAGCCGGCCGCGAGGACTGAGCTGGCGGTCCGGATGCCACCGAGCCGGCGCGCGGGGAAGGCTGCGTCAGAGCCACAGAAGGCGGCTTCGGAGCCGCAGCCGGCCGCGGGCTCCAGCTCGTCGGCCCAGGATGTGGAGGTGGCCAGCGCCACCTCAGGGTGGACGCCGGGCGGAGGGACGGCCGTGATGAACGTGGCCGCGCAGGACGTCCGGACCCGGCTCCAAGCCTAGGCTACGGCGCTGAGGCAATACACCGACGAGTTCCTTGCGACGCGGGCGGCCATCCGGGTTAGGCTTCTTATCTTGCTTCTTCTTGATCTTGGTTTCTTCCGTGGGGGCGCGTCAGCGCACCCACTGGGTGTAGTCCCCGAGTTCCGAGTCGGCTGCTGAGCAGGCGGCTTGGAACTTCTTAGTGGATTTGGCTTTGCTATTCTTGTTCTTACTTTGATCTTCTGCCTATTTTGCAGGACTACCACAATCTTCGTGCGGCCGCCTTCAACTCCCAGGCTCGGGAGCTGACCCAGAAGACTGCCGACCTAACTGAGAGCCGGGGTAAGTGTTTGGTTCTTTATCTCACGTGGGGGCCTGTCAACGCACCCACTGGGTGTAGTCCCCGAGATTCGGGCCGACTGCTGAGCAGTCGGGTCGGATCTTCCTTGACGACTTCCTCTTATTGTTTCTTCTTTTTCTGCCGTCTCTGTAGCGGCCAACGCCGGTCTGAGGGCACAGCTGGGAGAGTCTCAGACTGCCCTTCGTGCCAAGGAGGCCGAGCTCGCCGCCTTGGTGCAGGAACGCGACCGCCTGGCCAAGAGGTTGGCCGACCAGGAGGAGGGCCACAAGGCGGCTCTGAAGGCGGTGCAGGATCGCGAAGCCGCCCTCCAGGCCGAGTACGAGACAGAAGCGGCTGGCTGGGCTGAAGCAAGGCAGACTCTGATCACTGGCTATGGTTAGATCGAAGATCTGGTTGACGGTAAGCCGCCTACTTCTTCGTCCTTTCTTGCCATCTGCCGCTTTTGGCTCGTTTTCTGACTTGGTGTTTTCTCTTCTTTCTTGCAGAGAGTACTTCCCTGGCTACTCTACCGCCACCAACCAGATCATCGAGGCCCGCCGCCAAGCGCGACGGCAGGCTGGCTTCGAGATTGCGCCAACCGCTGGCCGTTCGCTGGAGGAGCAGCTCTTGGCGATCCAGGCCTGTCTCCAGCCGGCTCACTGACTGCTCCGCTGGCTTCAGCATGCCGGGGCGCAAGTATTGGCCGCCTTCTAGCCCGGCGAAGTGGTTCCCCGCACCCCCAGTCGGACTGCCGACTGGCTGGAGGTGGCGGTCGGTCGCTTCGAAGCCTGGAAGGCCTCGGCAGCTCGGTCCGGTGCCAGGCGGGCGCTGGAGTTCGTCAAGGCCTGGTACCCCGGCCTGAGCCTGGATCAGCTGGCTACCTGGCGGCAGCAAGCCGACACGGAGCTGGAGTTGGCGCGGCCGGCTATCATCCGGCGGGCTTCGGCGATCGCCGACTACACCGACACCAGCGTCTTCGCCCCTGAGGTAGATGACAACGGTGTCGCCCAGCCGGAGGAGTGGTTCGGGCTGAACCCGGCAGACGGTGAAGACTCGGCGGAGGAGATCGACTCCAGCGACGAGGGTGAGGAGGAGGAGGAGGAGGGTGAAGACGCCGAGCCGGCTGGTGGAGCGGCCGACCGGCCTCAGCCTGACCGTGCCTCCAGCACCACGTCACGCGTGGGTGCGTCGCCTGCCACCGGTGGTGACCAAGCCGAGACCCGCCAGCCGGCCACTCCTTCAGCCGGCGACGCCGTCTCCACCGACCAGCCTGGCTCCCGCACTGCGCCTTAGTCTAGTCTGCTATCTTTTGTTTTCCTGCCTTGTCACTTTTGGAACAATATTCTGTTAAGTCTGCACAATTCCACCCACTGGGGGTGTATTCGAACTTATGTCTATTGCCGGCCTGTTGGGGGCTTTATATGTATATATAACTTATGCATGCATTTGGCTTTTCCTCGTTCTTTGCTTTTCATCCTTCTGCTGTTTCCTTTGCCGCCCTCCCTTGGTTGCCACCTCCCCAGACAGACAGTTGCTCTGCAATCTGTTGCTGGAGAAGTGCTTGGCCAGTTGGGAGGGCAAGTACTCTAGCTTTGTTGGATTAGAGCTAAGTGTTTTAGGAAGCCGGCCAACCGGCTGTTCTGACAGCCGGCAAGCATGGTTGGAGGCCGTCTTTTTGCTATCTAAGTTCGTTGGTCCTTAGCCGTTTTTCGTGTGGGAATCCTTTCTGCCTTGTCTCTTGCTAGTCGGACAGTCGGTTCTTCGAGCTGCGACTTTCAACAAGAGAGGACTCGGGAGCCGGCACACTACTTGTCTGACTTCAGGTAGAACTTTTAATATAGCTCAAGGCGGCCAGTCCCCGGGCCGACTAGTCGGACCCGGTGCCAGACAAGAAATCAAATGTAATAATACATTCATGGATATGACACTCGTCATTCATAGATAAATAAAGGCAGTCCCCGAGTACTGTTCGGGGGGCCTGTTGGTTCGTACTTAATAAAAAGGGTAGCATGATACATACTGCTTTCAACTGTAAAATCTTCTCAGGAGGTTCGCGTTCCATGGTCGCTCCGACTCCTTGCCGGAGTCATCTCTCTTGCGTGCTCTTGGTTTTTGCGCGTCGATCAAGTAGTAGGAGTCGTTGCCTAGTGCCTTGCTGATGACGAAGGGGCCTTCCCAAGGGGCCGAGAGCTTGTGCTGGCCGGCTGTTCGCTGGATCAGCCGAAGCACAAGGTCGCCCTCTTGGAAGGATCTTGGCTTGACCTTGCGGTTGTGGTAGCGGCGCAACCCTTGCTCGTAGATGGCGGACCGACTGAGTGCTAACAGCCGGCCTTCTTCCAGTAGGTCGACGCCGTCTTCTCTTGCTTCCTTGGCCTCCGCCTCCGTGTACATGGTGATCCAAGGCGAGTCGAACTCGATGTCGGTTGGGATGACAGCCTCGGCACCATATACAAGGAAGAACGGAGTGAAGCCGGTTGACTTGTTGGGTGTAGTGCGCAGACTCCAGAGGACAGCCGACAGCTCATCGAGCCAGCAGCTGGCTGATCGCTCTAGTGGTACAACCAGTCGAGGCTTGATGCTAGAGAGGATGAGTCCATTTGCTCGCTCGACCTGGCCGTTTGACTGCGGGTGGGCAACGGACGCTAAGTCCAGTCGGATGCCCTGCGTCGCGCAGAAATGTGCCAGTGCTCCTTTGGCAAAGTTCGTGCCATTGTCGGTGATGATGCTGTGCGGCACGCCGTACCGAGTAGTGATGTCGGTGATGAATGTTACGGCAGTCGGCCCGTTCAGCTTCTTGATCGGCTTCGCTTCGATCCACTTGGTGAACTTGTCCACGGCGACAAGTAGATGTGTCAAGCCGCCGCGGGCTGTCTTGAAAGGGTCCACCATGTCCAGTCCCCAGACGGCAAAGGGCCAGGTAAGGGGAATGGTCTTGAGTGCAGAAGCCGGCAGGTGTTGCTTGGAACTGAAAACTTGGCATCCTCTGCAGCTCTTGACTATCTCTTTGGCATCTTCCAAGGCAGTCAACCAAAAGAAACCATGGCGGAAAGCCTTGGCCACAAGTGATCTTGAGGCTGCGTGGTGGCCGCATTCGCCTTGGTGGATATCCTTGAGGATTGCCACTCCTTTTTCTGGCTCGACACAACGCTGGAAGACTCCAGTGACGCTGCGCTTCACAAGCTCTCTGTTGATTATTGCATATGCTGCGGCTCGTCGTTGCACTAGTCTTGCTGAGATCTCATCAGCCGGCAGTTCTCTGCTGACCAGGAACTTGAGGATGGGCTGGGCCCATGATGGAGCTGTGACTTCTTCTTCTGTTAACGTAGCCACCATGACTCGGGTGGGTGGGTTGGGTGGCGTGGAGTGGAGTCGGCCACCGCTTCTTGTGTCGTTGCAGTCCCCAAGCCGACTGCTGCAGTCCCCGGGCCGGGTTCTGAAGTCCCCGGGCCGGGTGCGACTACGGCAGTCCCCGAGCTAGTTGCCGAAGTCCCCGTGCCGCCTACAGGGTTCCTCCAGTCGGATCCGGCTGCATCTGGCGCAGGTGGTACGAAGATAGAGTCCGACTCTGGAGACGGCTTGATGGACGGCTTGAGGAGGCGCTGGAGGGAGATACCAGTCGGTATGGCTTGTCGGGTGGAGCCGATCCGTGCTAGGGCATCTGCTTGGTCGTTGTCGGCCCTTGGCACGTGAAGGAACTCGCACCCTTCGAAGTACCCGCTGATCTGCTGGACGAGGAATCGATAGCTCGCCATGTTCGCGTCCTTGGCGTCCCAATCGCCAGACGACTGCTGGACCACCAGGTCTGAGTCGCCGTAACACAGGATCCGGCGTATGCCGAGCTCTTTGGCTAGCCGGAGCCCATGTACGAGCGCCTCGTACTCGGCCACGTTGTTGGAGGCGGCGAAGTGGATCTGCAGCGTGTACTTGAGCTTGTCGCCTTTGGGAGAGGTGAGGACGATGCCGGCTCCCAAGCCGGTGCGCATCTTGGACCCGTCAAAGTGCATCCGCCAATGGGTAGAATCGGGAGCCGGCGGTAGGTACTGGGTCTCGGCCCAGTCGACGAGGAAGTCGGCCAATGCTTGGGACTTGATGGCGGTGCGGGGTTGGTAGAAGATCGTGTAGGGCGCCAGTGCAATGGCCCATTTAGCCACCCGGCCGGATGCATCCCGGCTGCCTATGATCTCGGCGAGCGGGGCGGTGCATACGACCGTGATGGGATGCTCTTGGAAGTAGGGCTTCAGTTTCTTGGCGGCGAAGTATACCCCATAGCACATCTTCTGGTAGTGCGGGTAGTTCTGCTTTGAGCTGGATAGCACTTCGCTTAGATAGTACACCGGCCTCTGGACTAGCTGGGCTCGGCCTTCTTCCGGGCGCTGGACCACAACAACAGTACTGACTACTCGGCTGGTCGCGGCAATGTAGAGGAGCATGGGCTCCTTCTCAGTCGGCGCTGCCAGGACATGCGGAGTAGTCAGCATCTTCTTCAACTCATGGAAGGCTTGGTCGGCTTGGTCATTCCACTCGAAGTGAGTGGACTTCTTCATGAGTCGGTACAGGGGGAGAGCCTTCTCTCCTAGTCGGCTGATAAAGTGATTCAGGGAGGCCAAGCAGCCGGTGAACTTCTACACATCTCGCAGTTTGGTGGGAATCTCCATCCTCTCGATGGCCTTGATCTTCACAGGGTTGCACTCGATGCCGCGTTCAGAGACCAGGAAGCCTAGCAGCTGGCCGGCTGGTACTCCGAACACGCACTTCTCGGGGTTGAGCTTGATTTGGAATCGGTGCAAGTTGGCGAATGTTTCTTTGAGATCTTCCAGCAGGGTGCCGCGCTTCTCTGTCTTCACCACAATGTCGTCTACATAGACGTGGGCATTTCTGCCGAGTTGTTTCAAGAGGCATTTCTGCATGCAACGCTGAAAAGTGGCACCGACATTCCTCAAGCCGAATGTCATAGTCAGGTAGCAGAAAGCTCCAAATGGTGTGATGAAGGCAGTCTTCAGGCGGTCAGCTGGGTCCAACTTGATCTGATGGTACCCTGAGTAGGCATCCAAAAAACTCAACAGCTCGCATCCGGCTGTGGAGTCTATCACTTGGTCGATCCGTGGCAAGGCAAACGGATCCTTGGGGCAGGCCTTGTTCAGGCTGGTGTAGTCTATACACATACGCCAGTTGTTATTCTTCTTCAATACCAGAACTGGGTTGGCAAGCCACTCTGGAAAAAACACTTCCATGATAAAGCCAGCGGCAAGGAGCCGGGCTATCTCTTCTCCTACGATTCTTCGCTTCTCTTCTGACAGTCGGCGGAGGGGCTGTTTGACCGGCTTCGCGTCGGCTCGGACATGTAATTTGTGCTCGGCGAAATCCTTCGGGACACCCGGCATGTCTTTTGGGGACCATGCAAAAATGTCTCGATTCTTACGGAGGAAGTCGACGAGCTCACCTTCCTATTTACTGTACAAGTTTGCCCCAATGACGGCAAACCTCTCCGGGTTCTCCGGGTCCGGAGGTATCTTCTTCGTCTCTTTGGCTGGCTGGAACGAGCCCTGTGCATCACAATCTTTGGGGTTGGGGGACAGGGCCGGCTGCTTGCCGGCCATGGCCACAACCCGCTCCAGCATCTTCTTCTCTTCTGCCACTACGAGGGACTCGGCCAGCCGGCTACTGGCCATGGCACACTCGATGGACTTCTTGTAATCGCCGGCTACCGTGATGATCCCCTTCGAGCTCGGCATCTTCATCTTCAGGTAGGCGTAGTGGGGCACGGCCATGAACTTGGCCAGAGCAGGTCGGCCAAGCAGAGCATGATAGGGGCTCTCCAAATCCACTACCTCGAACCAGATCGCTTCTCGGCGAAAATGATCTTTGTCTCCGAAGAGAACATCCATTTTAATCTTGCCGATTGGGGAGCAAGACAAGCCGGGGACGATACCATGGAACACGGTTCGGCTTGGCATAAGCTGCTTCGCCTTGATGTTCAGCTTCTCCATGGTATCGCGGTACAGTATATTGATACTGCTTCCGCCATCTATCAGGACGCGGGAGAATCGGGCAGCTCGCCTCTCCGTCGCGAGGGTGACATCCAAGACCAGTGCATAGGAGCCAGGGGATGGCATCACCTCTGGGTGGTCGGCCTGGCTCCAGCTGATTGGCTTCTCTTACCAGTGCATGAACTCGGGGGCGCTAGAGGCGACTGCATTGACTTCTTGATGCTGACGGCGCCGACTACGCTTGTCGTCGGCTTGACTGGTGAAGACGACGTAGGCGGCGTGCTCTTCAGGGAATTCGTCTTGGATGGCTCCGACTGCCGGCCGAGCCGCCGGCTGCTGAGGGGCTGGAGGCGGCGGGCCGGGAGGCGGAGGCGGCAACAACCCTTCGCCCTTGGAGATGCGTGTGAGCCAGTGGCATTTTCGGGTCGTGTGGTTGGACGGCTTCGCGCCGCTGTGGAACTTGCAGGGGGCGTCGAGAGTCTGCTCGTAGGAGAAAGCCGGCTGCCAAGCCGGCCTGCCACCCTTCTTCTTGGGAGCGGGCCGTTCTTCGGGCTGCTCATCTTCAACTGTGGCCACCTGCCGACTGGTGGAAGTCGGCATGGGGGCCTTGCGCTTGTGATCGTTCTGGTAAGGGCGCCGATTGGAGTCGCCAGCCGGCGTCTTGGGAGCCGGAGCAATCACCTTCCCAGAGGCGTCCACTCGGAGCTCGGTCTTCATCGAGGAGTCGGCCGTGGCGTACTTGTCCGCGATGACCAGCAACTCGTCGAGGGTAGCCGGCTCGTCGCAGAGGAGTCGGTGCTTGAGGAGGGTGCCCTCTCGGCACCCGGCGGTGAAGTACTCGATGGCCTGAACCTCGTGCACCCCCTCGCAGGAGTTGCGGAGCTCGGCCCACCATGTGAGGTAGTCGCAGGTCGACTCATTGGGTCCTTGGACGCACAGGGAGAGCTGGCGAGGCTTGGGAGGCCGCTTGTACGTGCTGGTGAAGTTGCGGACGAAGACTTCCGTGAAGTCCAGCCAGCTGTTGATGCTGTAAGGCTTGAGGCTGTTGAGCCAGGTGCGCGCCATGCCTTGCAGCATAAGGGGGACGTACTTCACGGCTACGCGCCGATTGCCGTTGGCTATGCTGACAGCAGTGGAGTAGTCGATGAGCCAATCTTCCGGCTTCACTGAGCCGTTGTACTTGGGCGTGTCTCTGGGGAGCGAGAACCCTTTGGGGAAGGGCTCGTCGCGGATGCGGGGGCCGAAGCATGGCGGGCCGACATCGTCTTCTTCTTCTAGAGCCAGGGATCGAGCAAGGCGGTCGATCCGGTGGCGGGCGTCGTTCTCGCCGACTCCTTCTCGGCGGCCTAGTCGGTCGCCAAGAGTCGGGTGCGTGATAGGCGGCGGAGTGAGACGTCTCTCTCTTCGAGGCGGGGGAGGAGGCAGATTTCCTTGGCGTTCCACCGCTCGAGGGCGGCCTTCCGCGTCGCGCTCGATGGTGATGCGAGTCCGGCTGCGGCTGGCAGCCGGCTCCTTGTCTTTCTTCTGGCGGGCGCCGCTCGCAGTCGGCGAGCGGGACGTCGCGGCGTGCTCCCGGCGCGGGGGATGACTATCAGCACGGGCGCCGGCTTCGTGCCGTTCTGCAGCCGCGTCGATCAGCTGCTGGATCCGTCTTGTCATGTAGGGGAGCTCATCGGCTCCCAGCCCATTGAGCTCTTCTGCGGCCGCCTGAGCGGCTCGCAGATTCTCGAGCGGGGTGGCGTAGACGGGGCGATCTGCCCCCAGCATGCTAGCGATAGCCGCGCCGCGCTTCTGGACGAAGCCGGCTCGGCTCGGGCCGCTAGGCGGCGGCGTACCGAAGGCGGCGCGGTCGACTTCGCGCTGGTGGGCCTCGGTGAGGCGTCTCATGGAGGCTATCTTCTGGCCCTCCGCGACGAGGGCGAGGCGACGTGCCTCCAGGGTCTCGGCGTCGGCGTCGGCCGGGATGGGGACGGAGAGGTCGTGCATCGCCGCTTGCAGGGCGTCGTGGGCGTTCTCGCCCGAGTTGGCGACGTGGCTGATGACCAACACTTCGGTGACAGCGCTGCTGCCACTGTCAGCTCGAGGGAGAGGATCGTCGAAGACCACCACGTCGGAGGGGTAGGCATCGAGCGATGCCGTGTCGGAGTCGACGAGCATCGGGTCGGTGGAGCCGACCGACTCCACATCTGCAGCAGGCTCGCTAGAGACGTGAAGCTGGTCGAGGAGGCTGACGAGGCGGCTCTCGGGGTAGTCCGTGCCTGCGTCGGACGCAGGCTCGTCAGAGATGCGAGTCTTGCCGAGAAGATCGGCGAGGCAGCTCGCTGCGCAGGCGTCGTCGACGCCTTGCAGCGCGTCGAGGCAAACGCCATCGGGCGCAGCAGGCTGGCTGCGCTCGCGGGGGAGGAAGAGGGTTCCCGTCCAGAACAGGTCTCCGGACGACGGTGCACCTGGCCCCACGGTGGGCGCCAAATGTCGGGTGGTAGGTGCGACATATGCCAACGGGTGGCTTATCATAGTGGGTGCCAGTAAGACGTCGCCGGTGCCTGGAAACGGGATGAGGCGAAGACATGCACGCCGGCGAATCTTACCCAGGTTCGGGGCTCTCCGAGGAGATAACACCCCTAGTCCTGCTCTGCGGGGTCTCCGCATGATCACTAGATCAGAAAGAGTAGCTACAAATGCTCCTAGAGCTGTTGGGTTCAAGGGAGAAGAAGAACAAGGCTAGCTCTTGCTTCCTCTCTCTATGGTGTGTGTGTAATGCTAAGAAGCCAACCCTTTGCATGGGTGTCCCGGGGGGTTTATATAGGCCTACACCCCGGGGGTACAATTGTAATCCGGCTGGGCGCTGGTCCCAGCCGTCAGTGTCTACGCTCGCCGACTTCTCCGCCAGCCGTTGGGGCCCGCCGACTGGTAGGTCCCGCCGGCTGCCGGCCTCTTGGTCGACAGGCCGGCCCCACCGCCTAGAGTCTTGTCGGCGGCTGCTTACTGTAGCCTCGCCCCTGATGACGAGGGCTCCGTCGAGGTAAGCGTGGCTACAGTGTGACGCCTCGAGGGCTCTCACTGTAGCCTTACCTCGTCTTGTCTCCTTAATGTGGCACATGCTTCGAGGGAGGGGGTAGCCGGCTTCTGGGGGCCGGCTACACCCTTGGCCGACTGGGGGAGGCCGGGCCGCCTTTGCGCCTCTCTCTGGCTGAAGGGGCCCGCCGCCCATGGGCCGTACTGGCGTCTGTCGTGGGTGACATTGAGGCCAGCATGGCTACAGTGCTGAGCCGGACGGGAGATGGCCGTCCCGTACGGCGTCCCGTGGCCATGCCTGCCTCGGGCTTCGGGGGTAGTGGGCCACAATGTGGCCACACCCCATCTTGTCACCGTTATGTGGGTGCATTTTTGGTGGTTGCGGTCTTGGCCGGCTCCTTGGAGTCGGCGCTCTTCATGGCCGGCTCTGGGGAGTCGGCATCCTCTATGGCCGGCTTCCTAGAGTCGGCCATCCCGTGGTTATCTTGGGGGGAGGTTGCTGAGGCTGGGTCGCCTGCTGGGAGTCGGCTTTAGAAATAGCCGACCGGGGAAGGCGGCCCAATGCTTGAAATGCTTGAAGGCCCAAAGGCCTGATAATTTTTTGGAAGAGCCAGGGGCAGTCGGTTAGGCTACCCGTGGCCATTTACTCCGACACACCATGTACTCCTACATGGCCTCTCACCGCTACCTTTACCAAATCGTGTTCACACACTTAACTCTCAGCACCAGAACATATCGTAACACTCTAATTCATTCCCAATGAATCAGACCTTACACAACTCTAAGCAATAGCAGGCATGGCATGGTAGGAACACAACATGGCTCAATCAACTCCTACACATGCTAGTGGGTTTCAACTATTTACTGTGGCAATGACAGGTCATGCAGAGGAAATGGGTTCAACTACCGTAGCATAAAGTAGCAGTTGAATCGCTATTGTCCTAATGCAATAAAAGAGAGCAGGAGCGAGAGAGTGGGATTGTATTGGAATGAACAAGGGGGGGTTGCTTGCCTGATAGATCAACAGAGGGGCACTGCTTCTCAGACAGGTACTCTGGAACACTCTTCGGAGCAGGTCCTATCGAGAAGGAACGATGTCGGCAATCAATACACAAGCATATGCAACAATATGATGTATGAACATGGCATGAATATGTGATGTTGTTTGTGCTAATGCATCTAGCATTTCACTTGGAAGGAGTCCATTTGAACTGAAGGTTCAAATGCAACTCTAACTTAAGTCTCTTAAAAAGCCATTTATGTGTTTTCACATATACAGTAGGTATAACTTGGTTTGACATGCATGAAACAGGTACAAATGGATAGATTGAATTTTTCTAATAATTTTTCATATATAAATTATTTCTATCTGAGCTACGGTTGAATTTCTATGAATTTTAGAAGTTTATATCATTTTCTGGATTTTCCTGATTTATTTTTAAACCAGAAAATGATTAATTGCGTCAGCATGACAGTGGCATGATGTCAGCGAGTCAACCGCGGCTGACCAGGTCAAACCTGACGTGTGGGGTCCACACGTCAGTGTCACAATGTTAAACAGAGGTTTTTTTACTAATCTAATTAAAATTAGTGGCGTTGGGCCCATTGTCAGTGTCTCAGGGGTTTAGTTAGGTGGTGATTAGTCTTAAGCTAATCACCTGGCAGGTCGGGCCCGCACATCAGGCCGGCGTGGTCATCGCCGGCGACCTCTGAACGCGGCGGTGTCCACGCTGCAGGGCACGGGGGCGGCGACTGAGAGCACCGGGGCGTAGCCCGTGCTCTCTCGCATATAGGAGGGCAGGTGGGAGGAGCTGGGGTGGCCGGAGCGGAGCTCGGGGCGGCGGCCAGAGCACGGCTTCGAGCGGGAGCGAGCTACGGGGCACGACAGGGGCTGCGGAAGGCCTCTACGGCCTCCTGGCGTCACCAGGAGCACGGTGACGCGTGTGGTTGCGAGCTGCAGCGGCTAGCGCGGCGGCGGCGACACGGACGGCGGTGAAGAGCTACGGCCATGGCGGGGAATGACGCTACGGCGAGCGGCAAGCCATGGGGTTAGGGGCAGGACGTGTAGGAGCTCACGTTGGTTCAGAAGGCGTGCTTAGCAGCTCGGGGGAGGCTCTGGAGTCGACGGAGCGGCGAAGGCGATCTCGGGCGGCCGGTGATGAAGGCGACGGCGATGGCGGCGATGTAGCGGGTCCCTGGTCGCGTGGGTCGTCGGAGCGTCTGGGCACGAAGCGAGGGGGAGGCCGTGGCGGGGCGCAGCAACGGTGTGCGGCGGCGACGGGGGTGCTCGGGCGTCGCGCGAGAGAGCGAGGGAGAGGAGAGGAATGGGCACGGGAGAGTGAGAGGGGTATGGGGCGGCGCGTGGCGTCGCGCGGGGCATCCAGAGCGACGAGGGGGAGGATAGGCAGGCAGGAGATGGCCGGACGCGTGCGTGCGCGCCGCGGGCACACGTCCCTGTCCTCCTGGCGCGGTGGAGACGACGACTGGCACTGGCCAGTCGGCTGGGCCGGCCTGTTGGGCCACTGGGCTGCCAGGTAAGAAGCCCAGGTAAGCTCCTACTCCTTTTTCCTTTCTGTTTTTGTTTTCTTTCTATTTCTATAATTTTTGTTTCTGATTTAGTAAAATACTAAATCAATTTGTTTGCCTCTGATAATTTTTGTAGGGACTAGTTGGGTTAATCCAAAGCCCCACACCAAAAATCAGAGATATTGGACATATATTAAATATATAACTAATATATATCCAATGCAAATATTTATGCATTAATTCCAAATGGCCAAAATAAATATTTATGAGCTCCTAAAAATATTGGTTTGAATTTTACCTCTGACCAATATTTTCAGAGAGCAACATGAACATTTTCTTGGACCTTTTTGGAGCAATTTTTAACTGGGTTATTTCCAGAAATGATTTCTGAAGGTTTCACAAATCCCCATTTCAAATTTAGATGAAATTTAAACATGATGCACACATGACTAGCTAGTCTAGGTCATACCAGAACTAGGGATGTGACAAAAGTCGTGAGGAATTAAAGAAGGAGCTGGAGGATGTTGTCGCCCGGTGATCCATCGACGAGTAGAGACAGTAGCGACCCATATCGTTGTCTGCGATTTCCTTCTTCTCTTGCCCCGGTGTCTTCCGGGCTTTGCCGCATGTGGCATTTTGAATTATCCAGAATATGTAAGACAATTATTGTCTGCGCCATTGTAAATTTGTCGTCGTATTATCCGTTGCCATTTTATTTGTCGCCGTATTATCCATTGACCTATGTGGCAATTTAAATTAGGCTGGAATACGAGTTGAAAACATGAACAAAGCAAATGCTGCCAAGGGATCACAAGCAAACACCCTCTGTCCAGGTGCTTTAATTAACCCATTAATGGAGAAGTTGTGAGCGAGGCGGGCAGTGGCTGGTGCATGGAGGTCAAAGAGCTCACTTCCCGATGAGCATGAGCGGCCTTGCTGCTCGCACATTTCCCATCGAGCCTGCGAGGTGGACAGGATGCACGCGTCCCGTCGAGCCTGCGCGGCGGACTGCTCACACGCGTCCCGTCGAGGCTGCACAGCAAACTTCTCGCGCTCGTCCTGTCTAATCAAACAGCTGCACGCATGCCACCGAGTGTGGTTAAATTTTGACACGGTTCATATAATACAACTGTCTGCGATATTAACTTGTCAGCTTTTTGAAGGAAATATGCCCTAGAGGCAATAATAAAGTTGTTATTTATATTTCCTTATATCATGATAAATGTTTATTATTCATGCTAGAATTGTATTAACCGGAAACTTAGTACATGTGTGAATACATAGACAAAACATAGTGTCACTAGTATGCCTCTACTTGACTAGTTCTTTGAATCAAAGATGGTTAAGTTTCCTAGCCATAGACATGAGTTGTCATTTGATTAATGGGATCACATCATTAGAGAATGATGTGATTGACTTGACCCATTCCGTTAGCTTAGCACTTGATCGTTTAGTATATTGCTATTGCTTTCTTCATGACTTATACATGTTCCTATGACTATGAGATTATGCAACTCCCAAATACCGGAGGAACACTTTGTGTGCTACCAAACGTCACAACATAACTGAGTGATTATAAAGGTGCTCTACAGGTGTCTCCGATGGTAATTGTTGAGTTGGCATAGATCAAGATTAGGATTTTGTCACTCCGATTGTCAGAGAGGTATCTCTGGGCCCTCTCGGTAATGCACATCACTATAAGCCTTGCAAGCAATGTGACTAATAAATTAGTTGCGGGATGATGCATTACGGAACGAGTAAAGAGACTTGCCGGTAATGAGATTGAACTAGGTATTGAGATACCGACGATCGAATCTCAGGGCAAGTAACGTACCGATGACAAAGGGAACAACGTATGTTGTTATGCGGTTTGACCAATAAAGATCTTCGTAGAATTTGTACGAGTCAATATGAGCATTCCGCTATTGGTTATTGATCGGAGACGTGTCTCGATCATGTCTACATAGTTCTCGAACCCGTAGGGTCCGCACGCTTAACGTTTGAGACGTTCGGTATTATGAGTTTATGTGTTTTGATGTACCGAAGGTAGTTCGGAGTCCCGGATATGATCACGGACATGACGAGGAGTCTTGAAATGGTCGAGACAAAAAGATCGATATGTTGGACGACTATGTTTGGACTTCGGAAAGGTTCCGGGCAAGTTTGGACAAATACCGGAGTACCGGGGGTTACCAGAACCCCCCGGGGAGTGTAATGGGCCTATTGGGCCTTAGTGGAGAAGAGGAGGGGCGGCTAGGGCAGGCCGCGTGCCCCCTCCCCCTCTAGTCCGAATTGGACAAGGAGGGGGGGCGGCACCCCCCTTTCCTTCCCCCTCTCTCCTCCTTCCCTCTCTCCTACTCCTACTCTTGGAAGGTTGGAGTCCTACTCCCGGTGGGAGTAGGACTCCCCTTGGGACGCGCATAGGAGGGCCGGCCTCTCCCCCTCCTCCACTCCTTTATATACGGGGGAAGGGGGCACCCCATAGACACACAAGTTGATCATTGATCTTTTAGCCGTGTGTGGTGCCCCCCTCCACCATAATCCACCTCGGTCATATCACAGCGGTGCTTAGGCGAAGCCCTGCATCGGTAGCATCATCATCACTGTCATCACGCCGTCGTGCTGACGGAACTCTCCCTCGAAGTTCTGCTGGATCGTGAGTTCATGGGACGTCACCGAGTTGTACGTGTGCTGAACTCGGAGGTGCCGTGTGTTCGGTACTTGGATCGGTCGGATCGTGAAGACGTACGACTACATCAACCGCGTTGTCATAACGCTTCCGCTTACGGTCTACGAGGGTACATGGATGACACTCTCCCCTCTCGTTGCTATGCATCACCATGATCTTGCGTGTGTGTAAGAAATTTTTGAAATTACTACGTTCCCCAACACCATTTCCATCCCGTGTTATGTTTCGGCCTTCTCAGGGCCCATTTATTCTTGGGCTTAATTCCAGCATTCGGTTACTTACGGCCCGTTACTGGCCTTTTCTGCTTGTGGGCCAAATTCAGCCCATGGTTACAATATGCCCGTTTGTGGCCCGTTAATCCGTTGGGCCATTTTCGTAGATTCATCAAATACGACAGATTAACGACGGCCCGTTATGGTCGGTCCATGAACGGACGATTCCAAATATATCCCGTTTACGGCCCATAATGCGGCATGTTATTGGCCCATGTTTGGCCGATCGATCATATGACCCGTAGAAGGCCCATTGATGCTACGGCCCGTAGAAGGCCCATCGTTTCTACGGCCCTTAGAAGGCCCATTGTTTCTACGGCCCGTAGGAGGCCCATGGTAACTACAGTAAATATGTAGCCCATGCTTATTGAGGACTAGTTTAAAAAAATAGGTTATTGCGGCCACTAGCAAACCACGGAAAAAGAACTGCACTGACCACAAGCAAACAAATAAACAAGACAACAAGGAAATAAATAAGAAAGCAACTTACGCTAGGCTATCACGGCTATTACACATATTACATCCACTGGGCATCAAAGTTTGCCACGAGTGCAAATATAGGGAACAAAGCCGCATATCATATACACTGGTTGTCAAACTTGGCGACCAGTCCAAATAAACGCCGCAGCAAAACAAGTCCAGAACTGAAACCACTTCAGAAGAGCTCAAGAAACAATATCCTGGGTACCCATAATGCCGGCAAGATGCTTGCAAGCTTATTAACTTTCTCTTGTTTGGCGCTTAAATCCTCCAGCACTTGCTGTTGCACAAGAAAGTATGCATCTGAATTCTGCAGGGACTTCCTCAGTCCTTCAGCTTCTTGCCGCAGCATAGATGATTGATGCCTTCCAGCTTGTAGCTGAGACTGAATAAGCCGAAGTGATTCAGGTAGCGAGTTCGAAGAGCTTGTGCCAGCGGTACTGGTCAGTAACTCGAACACTACATCAACGCAGGACTGTGGGGTTTTCTCACTGTCTACAAGATCGTTTTTATCACCTTTCTTGGAGACCAACAGGGCTATCTCACTATCTTGAACCTTATCTGCATTACTTTCTCTACCATTGCATAGTGGGGTGCTCTTCTCCAATATTCTGTTCGCATACTACAAGAGAAAACAAGCAGACACATCACAGGTTTAGCATGTAGTATACGAAACTCATTTTGGTAAACCGGTTCAGTAGTAAGGTGGACAAGATAACAACATGAAACAAACATATATCCATGCACTATGGTCACTATATTGTCCATATCATTCTAGTTTATGTTGCCTAATCAAGATAGAGACATAGTTCAACTCATATATTTTTAAGACACAACAGCATAGACAGAATATAAGTGTGAGAAACTACACAGCATTGGCAACACTTGTAATGTGCATCACATGAGAACATAACTGTTTATACAACTGAAACTGAAATCAACATAGAGAAAGAAATTAGAACATCAATCCAGTTAAAGAAATAGGTTAAAACATACCTGTTGCGCCATTGGAGTTTCAATTGGACCTTCAAATTCGAAAGTAGTTGGTATGAGTAAATACAGTGATGCAACAGCAAAGGAGTATGGACCATAGCTACGGAATCTGACCTGAGAACAGTTGCTCTTCTACTTTAAACATGGAGTTTGGGTTCGCTGTGGTGGTCTTCATGCTTTGGGCACTGCAATTGCTTTACAAACTGCTCGTGTGGGGGTACTCTGTGGTGGACATGGTGCTTTGTCAACTAGAAGTGGGTTACTATCCGCTGGGGTTGGGGTTAGATGGGTTGTAGCTGCTTCTCTGCCCAACGGTGTAAGTGTGCAATCTGGAAGAGTCTCGATTATGTGTGGTGGGGCTAGTTTGTGGGCCAGTACAACCATGGTTCTATCTGCATCGACGGGTAGCACTGTCTTTTGTGAAGAACGGGGTTTTGCTCCCTTAGATACTGCCATCACCCCCTCCAATTCAAATGGCTGATAAACAAGAAAAGAAATTGAACGTACAGACATTGTATGATAGACAGATGTGGTAATTCACATATATGATGCCTAACTAAACAGGATAGCATGACACAGTTTCAGATATATGATGCCTAACTAAACAGGATAGCATGACACAGTTTCAGATATATGATGGATAACTTAACAGGATATAATGGCATAATTCAACATATGATGAGTATCTAAAAGGATGACATGACAAAACTATATGATGTCTTTCTCAAATAGGTTGGGATGAAATAATTCACATACATGTTGTCTAAGTATACAGGATGGCATGATACAATTGACATAATTGATTCATATACTAAGCAGCTGGCACTCGCATGTATGATCTCTAAACTAATCAGATGGAATTCAATATTGTGCATATGATGTCTAAACTAAGCAATGCAAGACACCATATGCATGATATGAGAAATATAAACATTGCAACTTAGAGCATACACCTCAGGTGGGATATATGACTGGTCATCTGTCTCTGAATCCTCCTCTGAGGAGCTCCATGTAACCATCGAGATATATGCTTCAACAGGTACCATTGCCTGCTCTGAAGACCTTGTTTTCACTCCTGATTTTTCCATAACTTGCTCAAATGGCTGATACACATGAAGAGTAGTTCAATATACACAGATTGTCGACAAATGGAATACGTAATGAGAAAAAGATGGCATGAGATAATTCACATATATGATGCCTGGCTACATGGCGGTGCATAATTCACATATATTATAACTGGCTGAAAAACATGGCATTGCATAATTCACATATCTAATATAGAAAGCAAACAGGATGCATTCACACAAAGCATGTCTAATCTAAGTACATGACATGGCAATGCAAGACACCATATGCATGATATGAGCAATATAACCCTGCCAAGTTAGAGCATGCACCTCGGGGGGGGGATACGACTGGTCATCTGTCTCTGAATCCTCCTCTGAGGAGCTATCTGTAACCAGCAAGAAATCTGCATCGACAGGTAGCACTGACTGCTCAGAAGACCTTGTTTTCACTCCAGATTTTCCCATGACCGACTCAAATGGCTGATGCATAGGAAGAGTAGATGAATGTATAAACATTGTTGACAAATGGAATACATTATAAAAAATATGGCACGATACATGTGTGAATACATAGACAAACAGAGTGTCACTAGTATGCCTCTACTTGACTAGCTCGTTGAATCAAAGATGGTTGTGTTTCCTAACCATAGACATGAGTTGTCATTTGATTAATGGGATCACATCATTAGAGAATGATGTGATTGACTTGACCCATTCCGTTAGCTTAGCACTTGATCGTTTAGTATATTGCTATTGCTTTCTTCATGACTTATACATGTTCCTATGACTATGAGATTATGCAACTCCCAAATATCGGAGGAACACTTTGTGTGCTACCAAACGTCACAATGTAACTGGGTGATCATAAAGGTGCTCTACAGGTGTCTCCGATGGTAATTGTTGAGTTGGCATAGATCAAGATTAGGATTTGTCACTCCGATTGTCGGAGAGGTATCTCTGGGCCCTCTCGGTAATGCACATCATAAGCCTTGCAGGCAATGCAACTAATGAGTTAGTTGCGGGATGATGCATTACAGAACGAGTAAAGAGACTTGCCGGTAACGAGATTGAACTAGGTATTGAGATAC
This sequence comes from Triticum aestivum, assembly GCF_018294505.1. NCBI lineage: Eukaryota > Viridiplantae > Streptophyta > Magnoliopsida > Poales > Poaceae > Triticum > Triticum aestivum. The sequence continues at coordinate 375,759,148 of NC_057805.1, forward strand.
CAACGATCGAATCTCGGGCAAGTAACATACCGATGACAAAGGGAACAACGTATGTTGTTATGCGGTTTGACCGATAAAGATCTATGTAGAATATGTAGGAACCAATATGAGCATCCAGGTTCCGCTATTGGTTATTGACCGGAGGCGTGTCTCGGTCATGTCTACATAGTTCTCGAACCTGTAGGGTCCGCACACTTAAAGTTCGATGACGATCGGTATTATGAGTTTATGTGTTTTGATGTACCGAAGGTAGTTTGGAGTCCCGGATATGATCACGGACATGACGAGGAGTCTCGAAATGGTCGATACATAAAGATCGATATATTGGAAGCCTATATTTGGACATCGGAATAGTTCCGGGTGAAATCGGGATTTTACCGGAGTACCGGGAGGTTACCGGAACCCCCCGGTAAGTGTATGGGCCTTATTGGGCCATAGTGGAGAGAGAGAGAGAGGTGACCAGGGCAGGCCGCACGCCCCCTCTCCCTCTGGTCCGAATTGGACTAGGAGGGGGGGGGAGGCGCCCCCTTTCCTTCCTCCCTCTCTCCCCCTTCCTTCTCTCCTAGTCCAACTAGGGAAGGTGGGGAATCCTACTCCCGGTGGGAGTAGGACTCCTCCAGGGCGCGCCATAGAGCGCCGGCCCTCCACCTCCTCCACTCCTTTATATACGGGGGAGGGGGCACCCCATAGACACACAAGTTGATTGTTCCAAGCCGTGTGCGGTGCCCACTCCACCATATTCCACCTCGGTCATATCGTAGCGGTGCTTAGGCGAAGCCCTGCATCGGTAACTTCATCATCACCGTCATCACGCCGTCGTGCTGACGGAACTCTCCCTCGAAGCTCTACTGGATCGTGAGTTCGTGGGACGTCACCGAGCTGAACGTGTGCAGATCGCGGAGGTGCCATACGTTCGGTACTAGGATCGGTCGATCGTGAAGACATACGACTACATCAACCGCGTTGTCATAACGCTTCCGCTTACGGTCTACGAGGGTATGTAGACAACACTCTCCCCTCTCGTTGCTATGCATCACAATGATCTTGCGTGTGCGTAGGATTTTTTTTGAAATTACTACGTTCCACAACACTATTTGTTTCAAAAAGGACTTCGTTGGCTATTAATGTGTGCGCCTTGTCTCAAACTGGACGCTTTTTTACCACAGCATATATGTGCCATATCATGAAACCATGCCAAGTTTCATGTTTTTTGGGTGAGTTTTTGATTTACTGGGATTTAAAAACCGAGATTCTCAATGTTTCAGGATGACAAGAAGTTTGTAATTCATTCCCATTCCTTAAATCAGACCTAAACATGCACCCAATGACACATGTACGATTTCCCACCCATTTTGCTTCACTGGAGCATGTGCTTGTAGTTCAAATTTGAATTATGGACTACATTAAATGCCTAGAAAACTTAATTAATATATACAATGGCCAAACGAACCTTGAACAGTTTCAAATTTCAGCACGACACTCCTGTTATTCTATGTTGGCTGTAGAAAACAAAGTTCAAGGCGAGAAGAGGCAGCGATTATCGTTTCGCCCACAAGAGGGGCATGTTTCCCTACCGGAACCACGAGGGTTGCGAGAAGCTTCGGTTTGTAAGAGGCTTGTAATATAGCTTCGCCCAAATTGGACAATTATATGTACCATGTAGTGACACCATGCCAAGTTTCATGATTTCCTGGTGAGTTTTGGATTTATAGAGATTTAAAAACCGAGTTTCGCAATGTTTGTGGCCAAGCCAGGACAGCGACACTGGTGCGCGTCGGTCCTAAACAAACGGTTTTTAACCCCTTTCCACAATGTCATTCGAAACCGTCGCCAAGTGAGTGTGGGTGATAGGGGGGTCCTTCCCACACGACCCAGAAACCGTTGGGGATATGCCCTCCTGGCACACACGCTCGGCAAAATGAGGTCGTGTGCGACCGGCGAGCACTCAAATACAGAAATATGTACAGTAGTGCTAAAAAAATACAATTATACAGGCGAAATCATTTCCGGTCGTAAGTACATCCCACACAGTCAGTCACCACTAAATGTTTCCGTTCGTATATACAACCCACACAGTCACTACAAGGAAAATGTTTGCACAAGGTGGCGTAACGCAAACAGTTTTGAAGAGAATGTCGTGTGTGATTGTTCATTGATCTAACACGGTTTATTGCTATAAACTGTGTGCGTTGCCTGAGGTCATCACCCACGGTGGTTTCTCATTAACCGTTTGCAATAGGAAAACCCAATTAGCGGGCTAATTACCCTATTATTAATCCATTTAATAATCTAATTGACATTCATATTAAGAACATAATATATTCCATTTCCATATACTCAGATTCATTAGATTAATTCAAGCCACATGGAAAACCCATTTATCCAAACCAAGCATGATTAAGAACTAGGAAATATAACACTTGTATATGTTTCTCATGTATTAAGTGCAGCCAAATTCGATTTATTCCTCACATGGTATACAATTACATAATGCAGCCACAACTATTGAACATCGCATTGCAGAATTGAACCAAGCAGTTAACTAAACACCACAACAAATGAACAAAACGTTAACTGAGCACCACATTGCACAATATAACATACTCCTAATAGAAGATCAGACAGTTAACCAAACCAAGCATTCTTAACAACTTGGAAATATAGAAATTGTATTTGTTTCTCATGTATTTAGTACAGCCAAATTCGATTTATTCCTCACATGGTATACAATAAGAGAATGCAGCCACAACAATTGAACATCGCATTGAAGAATTGAACCAAGCAGTTAACTAAACACCACAACAAATGAACCAAACGTTATCTGAGCACCACATTGAACAATATAACATACTCCTAATAGAAGATCAGACAGTTAACCAAACCAAGCATGCTTAACAACTTGGAAATATAGCAATTGTATTTGTTTCTCATGTATTTAGTACAGCCAAATTCGATTTATTCCTCACATGGTATACGATAACAGAATGCAGCCACAACAATTGAACATCGCATTGCAGAATTGAACCAAGCAGTTAACTAAACACCACAACAAGTGAACCAAGCCACAACAAATGAACCAAGCAGTTAAGTAAACACCAATTGAACAATATAACATACTCCTAATAGAAGGTCAGACAGTTAACCAAACCAAGCATGCTTAACAACTTGGAACTATTGCACCCTGAAGAATTGAACATCACCCTGAAGAATTGAACATCACATTTGCAGAATTGAACCAAGTAGTTAACTGAACACCACATTGCACGACATATAGAACATATACACTATAGCAGAAGATTGCATGCTGAAAGTAGATAGCAAAATTCACTAGAATATGTTAAGGAAAGGCAGTAGCTAGCAAACTGAACATGGGTCCTTATAGTGAGCTAATAAGACAAGCTACTCCTCATTGTCGGAGATATCGATGACGATTGGCTCCCTGGACATGGAAGAGGGCGAGGCCTCCGCATCGCGGGTGCCCTCATTGTAGTGGTGAGTTGCCTGAGCCATCCAGGCACCAACCTGCTGGCTCTCGAGATGAGGTAAGCACGTGCACGCTGAGAAAACACCTTGTAGTCTTCCTCGAAGGCACCGATAGTGGCCTCTAGAAAACGCCACGAACTGTCGTTTAAAGCAGCCAACCGCGTCGTGGCGTCGGCGCGCGAGGCGTCAACGGTGGCCTCAACAGTGAGGTGCTCCTCGAAGATCTGGGGGTCGGCACGAATGGCAGCCATCGCGACCTCATCCGCGCGTGCGACCGTGATTTGCTTCTCCGCTGCCAAATGCTCCTTGAGGTCCTGGCTATACTGCGTGCACCATGGCTTAGGTCGGCGCTTATTTGGTGGAGGGGTCGGTGATTTTGGTGGAAGGTGTCGCGCTCGCCGGCGGTCAGGGCATGTGGGATGTGGAAGGAGGAGGAGGATGGGGGTCGGGTGTGGATTATCTGCCTGAATAGGCGAGGCCGAGCAGCGTGAAGGAGGGTCACCGGCGAGGAGGCGGCAGCGCTGCAAGCAAGGAGTGAAGGTTTCAACTTGGAAAGGAAGGCGGAAAGGGGGGAAATGTGGCTTTTGGTAAGGGGGAGGGGGCGGGGAGGTAGATATTTCCGCGGATGCCGAAAATCTGAAATCGCTTCAGCCAAAAAACTGGCGCGCAAAGTGTCATCAGACACAGTCCGAAGATATTTTGTGTTGCATCTCACACGGTTGGTTATAATAAACTGTGTGGGATCTACTTGATTTTTGGTCTTGATTTGAATTACATAACGGGGTTAGAGCGGCCATGGATGGTGTTTGAATTGCTAGACCTTTTATCTGCAGTGATCATAAAAGAATTGGAATTATTCAGGGTTCGTTTGGACATTTTTATGCATTAAGTGAGTTTTCAATGCATTTATGTGCATAATTCAAATTTGAACTACATGCACATGCTCCATTGCATATAAATTCATTGAAAAATCAAATCTTTGTCCTTGGGTGCATGCTTAGGTCCCATACAAGAAATGGGAATGAATTTCAAACACCATGGCACCGTTGATTGCCGGCAAAACATTGAGATGCCTGGTTTTTTAATTCTAGTAAATCCAAAACTCGTCTAAAATTCATTAAACTTGACATGCTATCATGGAGCGGCATCTACATGTCGTGGTACAAATTTTGTCCCATTTGGGGCAGGTTTGGGTATATGCTTCTCACAAACCGGAGCTTCTCACAACAAGCATGATGGTTTTTGGTAGGGACGTCCCACCTTTGGGGACGAAACGTATCCATTGCCTCTTATTTCTTTCAAGTTTTTTTTCTCGTGTCAACATAGAACAACAAGAGTATTGTGTGAATTTTTGTGATTTTTCGGGGTTCGTTTGGACATTTTTATGCATTAACTGAGTTTTCAATGCATTTATGTGCATAATTCAAATTTGAACTACATGCGCGTGCTCCAGTGCATATAAATTGGTTGAAAAATCAAATCTGTCTCCATGGGTGCATGCTTAGGTCCCATGCAAGAAATTGGAACGAATTTCAAACACCAGGGCACCGTTGATTGCGGGCAAAACATTGAGATGCCTAGTTTTCAAATTCTATTAAATCCAAAACTCGTCTGAAATTCATGAAACTTGGCATGTATCATGGAGCGGCATCAACATGCCGTGGTACAAATTTTGTCCCATTTCAGGCAGGTTTGGGTATATGCTTCTCACAAACCGGAGCTTCTCACAACAAGCATGATGTTTTTCGGTAGGGAACGTCCCACCTTTGGGGACGAAACGATATCCATTGCCTCTTATTGCTTTCAAGTTTTTTTCTTGTGTCAACATAGAACAACAGGAGTGTTGTGTGAATTTTTGTGATTTTTCGGGGTTCGTTTGGACATTTTTATGCATTAATTGAGTTTTCAATATATTTATGTGCACTATTAAAATTTGAACTACATGCGCATGCTCCAGCGCATATAAATTGGTCAAAAAATCAAATCTGTGTCCTTGGGTGCATGCTTAGGTCCCATGCAAGAAATGGGAGTGAATTTCAAACACCAGGGCACTGTTGATTGCCGGCAACACATTGAGATGCCTGGTTTTTAAATTCAACTAAATCCAAAACTCGTATGAAATTCATGAAACTTGGCATGCTATCATGGAACGGCATCAACATGCTGTGGTACAAATTTTGTCCCATTTGGGGTAGGTTTGGGTATATGCTTCTCACAAACCGGAGCTTCTCACAACAAGCATGATGGTTTTCAGTAGGGAACATCCCACCTTTGGGGACGAAACGATATCCATTGCCTCTTATTGCTTTCAATTTTTTTTCTCGTGCCAACATAGAACAACAGGAGTGTTGTGTGAATTTTTGTGATTTTTCGGGGTTCGTTTGGACATTTTTATGCATTAACTGAGTTTTCAATGCATTTATGTGCATAATTCAAATTTGAACTACAGGCACATGCTCCAGTGAATAGAAATTGGTTGAAAAATCAAATCTGTGTCCTTGGGTGCATGCTTAGGTCCCATGCAAGAAATGGGAATGAATTTCAAACACCAGGCACCGTTGATTGCCGGCAAAACATTGAGATGCCTGGTTTTTAAATTCTATTAAATCCAAAACTCATCTGAAATTCATGAAACTTGGCATGCTATCATGGAGCGGCATCAACATGCCGTCGTACAAATTTTGTGTTGGGGATCGTAGCAGAAATTTAAAATTTTCTACGTATCACAAGATCAATCTATGGAGTCATCTAGCAACGAGAGAGAGAGGAGTGCATCTACATACCCTTGTAGATTACGCGCGGAAGCGTTCAAGAGAACGGGGTTGATGGAGTCGTACTCGTCGTGATCCAAATCACCGATGATCCAAGCGCCAAACGGACGACACCTCCGCGTTCAACACACGTACGGAGCGGGGACATCTCCTCCTTCTTGATCCAGCAAGGGGGGAGGAGAAGTTGATGGAGATCCAGCAGCACGACGGCGTGGTGGTGGAAGTAGCGGGATCCTGGCAGGGCTTCGCCAAGCGCAAGCGGGGAGGAAGAGGTGTCACCGGAGGGAGGGAGGCGCCAAGGCTTGGGGTGCTGCTCCCATGCGCCTCCCCACTATATATAGGGGTGGAGGGGGCTGGTTTCTTGCCCTCCAAGTCCATTGGGGCGTTGGGAAAGGTGGGAGAAAGAAATCCCATCATTTCCCTTCCCCACCGATTGTTATCCCCCTTTTTTAGGGATCTTGATCTTATCCCTTCGGGATATGATCTTATTCCTTCTAAGGTGGGATCTTGGTGCGCCTTGACCAGGGGTGTGGGGCCTTGCCCCCAGTACCCACGTTCATGTGGGTCCCCCCATGCAGGCGGGCCCCACTTCGGAACCTTCTAGAACCTTCCCGGTACAATACCGAAAAATCCCGAACATTTTCTGGTGGCCAAAATAGGACTTCCCATATATAAATCTTTACCTCCGGACCATTCCGGAACTCCTCGTGACGTCCGGGATCTCATCCGGGACTCCGAACAACTTTCGGTTAACCGCATACTAATATCTCTACAACTCTAGCGTCACCGAACCTTAAGTGTGTAGACCCTGCGGGTTCGGGAGACATGCAGACATGACCGAGACGACTCTCCGGTCAATAACCAACAGCGGGATCTGGATACCCATGTTGGCTCCCACATGTTCCATGATGATCTCATCGGATGAACCACGATGTCGAGGATTCAATCAATCCCGTATACAATTCCCTTTGTCAATCGGTACGTTACTTGCCCGAGATTCGATCGTCGGTATCCCAATACCTTGTTCAATCTCGTTACCGGCAAGTCACTTTACTCATACCGTAATGCATGATCCCGTGACCAAACACTTGGTCACATTGAGCTCATTATGATGATGCATTACCGAGTGGGCCTAGAGATACCTCTCCGTCATACGGAGTGACAAATCCCAGTCTCGATTCGTGCCAACCCAACAGACATTTTCGGAGATACCCGTAGTGCACATTTATAGCCACCCAGTTACGTTGTGACGTTTGGCACACCCAAAGCACTCCTATGGTATCCGGGAGTTGCACAATCTCATGGTCTAAGGAAATGATACTTGACATTTGGAAAAGCTCTAGCAAACGAACTACACGATCTTGTGCTATGCTTAGGATTGGGTCTTGTCCATCACATCATTCTCCTAATGATGTGATCCCGTTATCAATGACATCCAATGTCCATAGTCAGGAAACCATGACTATCTGTTGATCAACGAGCTAGTCAATTAGAGGCTCACTAGGGACATGTTGTGGTCTATGTATTCACACATGTATTACGATTTCCGGATAACACAATTATAGCATGAACAATAGACAATTATCATGAACAAGGAAATATAATAATAACCATTTTATTATTGCCTCTAGGGCATATTTCCAACATTTTGTCCCATTTGAGGCAGGTTTGGGTGGTTGCTTCTCACAAACCGGAGCTTCTCACAACAATCATGATGGTTTTCGGTAGGGAACGTCCCACCTTTAGGGACGAAACGATATCCATTGCCTCTTATTGCTTTCAAATTTTTTTCTCATGCCAACATAGAACAACAGGAGTGTTGTGTGATTTTTTGTGATTTTTCAGGGTTCGTTTGGACATTTTTATGCATTGACTGAGTTTTCCATGCATTTTTGTGTATAATTCAAATTTGAACTACATGCGCATCCTCTAGTGCATATAAATTGGTTCAAAAATCAAATCTGTGTCCTTGGGTGCATGCTTAGGTCCCATGCAAGAAATAGGAATGAATTTCAAACACTAGGGCACCGTTGATTGCCGGCAAAACATTGAGATGCCTGGTTTTTAAATTCAACTAAATCCAAAACTCGTCTGAAATTCAAGAAACTTGGCATGCTATCACGGAAGGGCACCCGCATGCCGTGGTACAAATTTTGTCCCATTTGGGGCATGTTTGGGTATATGCTTCTCACAAACCGGAGCTTCTCACAACAAGCATGATGGTTTTCGGTAGGGAACATCCCACCTTTGGGGACAAAACGATATCCATTGCCTCTTATTGCTTTCAAATTTTTTCTCGTGTCAACATAGAACAACAGGAGTGTTGTGTCAATTTTTGTGATTTTTCGGGCTTCGTTTGGACATTTTTATGCATTAACTGAGTTTTCAATGCATTTATGTGCATAATTCAAATTTGAACTACATGCATATGCTCCAGTGACTATAAATTGGTTGAAAAATCAAATATGTGTACTTATGTGCATGCTTAGGTCCCATGCAAGAAATGAGAATGAATTTCAAACACCATGGCACTGTTGATTGCCGGCAAAACATTTAGATGCCTGGTTTTTAAATTCTAGTAAATCCAAAACTCGTCTGAAATTCATGAAACTTGGCATGCTATCATGGAGCGGCATCAACATGCCGTGGTACAAATTTTGTCCTATTTGGGGCAGGTTTGGGTTTATGCTTCTCACAAACCGGAGCTTCTCACAACAAGGATGATGGTTTTCGGTAGGGAACGTCCCACCTTTGGGGACGAAACGATATCCATTGCATCTTATTGCTTTCAATTTTTTTTCTCGTGGCAACATAGAACAACAGGAGTGTTGTGTGAATTTTTGTGATTTTTTGGGGTTTGTTTGGACATTTTTATGCATTAACTGAGTTTTCAATGCATTTATGTGCATAATTCAAATTTGAACTACATGCGCATGCTCCAGTGCATATAAATTGGTTGAAAAATAAAATCTGTGTCCTTGGGTGCATGCTTAGGTCCCATGCAAGAAATGGGAATGAATTTCAAACACCAGGGCACCGTTGATTGCCGGCAAAACATTGAGATGCTTGGTTTTTAAATTCAACTGAATCTAAAACTCGTCTGAAATTCATGAAACTTGGCATGCTATCATGGAAGGGCACCCGCATGCCGTGGTACAAATTTTGTCCCATTTGGGGTAGGTTTGTGTATATGCTTCTCACAAACCGGAGCTTCTCACAACAAGCATGATGGTTTTCGGTAGGGAACGTCCCACTTTGGGGACGAAACGATATCCATTGCCTCTTATTGCTTTCAAATTTTTTCTCGTGTCAACATAGAACAACAGGAGTGTTGTGTCAATTTTTGTGATTTTTCGGGGTTCGTTTGGACATTTTTATGCATTAACTGAGTTTTCAATGCATTTATGTGCATAATTCAAATTTGAACTACATGCGCATGCTGCAGTGACTATAAATTGGTTGAAAAATAAAATCTGTGTCCTTACGTGCATGGTCCCATGCAAGAAATGAGAATGAATTTCAAACACCAGGGCACTGTTGATTGCCGGCAAAACATTTAGATGCCTGGTTTTTAAATTCTAGTAAATCCAAAACTCGTCCGGTGCGTAGGTTCACCGGGAAGCGTGTGAGATGTTCAACGCAGGATTTGTGCATCTCTTCAACGCAAACGGTTCAGTGAAGCAGTAAAGTGGCAGAAAATAAACCAAAAAATATACGTGTTGCCACACGCCCTGTGTGTCGTGCGAGCAGGCGTGAGTTGACGGGACGCATGCGAGCAGTCCGCCGCGCAGGCATACCGAGAGGCATGCGTGCAGGTGTGTGTATTGACGGGGAGGCGTGCGAGTAGCTGTGTGAAATGATGATAGGAATGGCAGACGTCCTCCGCGCAGGCTCACCGGGGGGCGAGACAACTTTTGACCGCAGCCTGCCTCGCTCCCACTGGTCCATATTAATTGCGCGCCTAAGCCGTCGGCCATAATAGGCGGCCGCACCCCCGGTCCATAGTGGTCACCGACGTCTGGACTCCGGAGTGTATGACGATGAAGCACACCATCGGAGGGAGTGGCGACGCCGGGGCTAGTGAAGCACCCGCACAACGCGTCAAGCTGGCCACAGAGGTTTCTATCACCACCGACGAGGTCTCGCGCGGGCAAAAGCACAACCTTGAATTCGTCGGTGCCTTCGTGCCCCCCAGATGGAGCCGGAGGTCAACAGCAACTCCGGCAACAACTGCGACTCCGACGGAAAACCGGTTAGTCAGCTGCATATATGTTTGTGCCTTTTTTCCTGATCTTGGGAATTGATTTCGAATGTCCTACATGTTATGCCATTTTTTCTTTCAGTTATCTGTCGATGATGATTCTGGACTCCCCGGAGCCATCATCTCCTCCCACGGGGGCTCCGTTCAACGCATCTGCATCCCAGCATGCTACCTTCTAGACATACCCTGCACGGTGGCCGCCTGGCTAACATCCCGTCAATTCGAAAAACTCCAGCAGCTTGAGTTCTACCATTACAGCGATAGGTTTCAACCAAGAGCTGCATCTGTGCCCTCACCACCGATGCCCATCTCATGGTTTTCCTCCTCTCTCCACACCGCCACCTTGACCCGGTGCCATCTAGCAGACTATCTGGTACAAATGCTTCGACTGCCAGTGCTGAAAAAACTTGCGCTTGTGTTGGTTGATCTCTCGGTGGCCTCACTTCACAGCATCATCCACTCTAACTGCCCTGCACTGCAGCGTTTGGTGCTTATTTTCGGAATAGGAATCCATATCCCTTGTCTCGAAATAAAGTCGTCTCACCTTGTAAGCATTGGAATTCATTTTGAAGGACAGGAGCTCATCATCGAAGACGCCCCTTCACTTCAAAGGTTGCTCCTTAATTGTTGTTATAAACCTTCACAAATAACTGTGGTCTCTGCGCCTAAACTGGAGACCTTGGGTGCAATTAGTGATCCGTTTGAATGGTTCGAGATGGTGTTTGCCTCCACACCTATTGAGGTATTGTATATTATTCATGTACACTTTTGTAATTTGCATTTTTCATTTATGCGCATAAGTTAAGTATCATCTTGGAGTACACTTTCAGTGCTGATATTATGTTCTATGCTCAATGAAGCGCTTGTCCATCCTATTAGTGGTGGTGGATTCTGTCAAGACCTTATATATCACTATGTGGTGTTTTGATCTCAACATCATTATTGCCTTGCTGCAATGCTTTCTATGTCTGGATAATTTGTATATGAAGGTGATGATTTCACGCACATTGAAAGCCCATATATAATGTAATATAATTAATCATTCAGCTATCACTCTTTCAACGTAATCTTTTTTAGACATTAACTGTTTTCAATCTTCATCTCTATTTAGGCACTAACACATGGAAAAAAGGTATAACCAATCGATGGTTCAAGAAGCACCGGGATTTTCTCAGATCTCACGACATTCGTTTGAAGACAGTAACACTGGAAGGATATGCATCCAACAATGCAAACACTAGCTTTGTCACATTCTTCATGTTGAATGCGAGGGCACTATTGTCCGTGAGGATTAAGTTTTTCAACAAGAAATTTCTTACGGTTGCAGGTGTTGAACAACATAAAAAGAAGTTTCATGTGGACCTAAGGGCTTCTGATCGTGCTCGGCTTCTATTTACAACAACTTGTCATCATGGACCAGTAGAATTTCTGGCCGTTGATCTTGATTTTATGGATCAGACCGATCCATTTGATCGTGACTGCCGAAAACTTTTGTTGAGTTAGATGTCATTGTCCTATTCAATCTGGATTTTGTCTAAACCTGATGAGCAATTAATCCTCGTGCTTTTGTATTGTTTGTTAGCTGGAGTCAGATATTGTTGCCCTTTTCAACTCGGCTTTGACCCATATTTTCTTTCATACTGGGCCAATGGCTTGCCATTTCATTAATTAAGACATAAATATTATAAGCATTCACAACATAGGCAAAGAACATCACTCTCGTGGGATCCTTGAGATCTTTGTTCATTATAGAACCACAAGTTTTTAGTGCCCACCAGCACCCACAAACTTATTTTCATCTTGCACACCAAGGGCTGTAATTCTTAATAAGAAAAGCTGCATGGTAGTCACACATTTGGATTTATCATTTGGGACCCACGAGGAAAAAGCCTATCCAGGGCGGTGCCGACTCGACAATAAACATTGAGAAACCTGGTTTTAAAATTACTGTAAATCCAAAACTCGCCTCAAAATCATGAAACTTGGCATGGTGTTATGTCATAGCACCAACATGTTGTGGTAAAAAACTAGTCCAATTTGGGTCAAGTTTTGGTACAATCTTCTTACAAACCGGAGCCATTCTAATTATTGTGGTAATTTCTAGATTATTTCTCTTTTTATTGGTTAACCCGTCAAATACTTTTTATATATAATAGATGTGTGTGCCCGTCTAGCGCACACACGTTGATCTATCTAACTGTTTCAGTTGTTGCGGCTAATCGCAAACGGTTCATCCATGTAAAGTGTATGCCATCAATCGCAGACTCTTTGATCTGGCTGACCGGTTTCTGTTATGTTGCTTAATCGCAAACAGTTAATCCTTTTGAAGCGTATGCCCTCAATCACACACGCCTTGATCTGGCTGACCGTTTCTTTTGTGTTGCCTAATCACAAACAGTTCATCCGAGTGAACCGTATGCTCTATATCGCACAAGCCTTCATCAGGCTACCCATTTCTTTTGTTCCGCCTCATCGCAAACAGTTCATTGGACTGAATCGTATGCCCTGGATTGCACACGAAACTAAAATCTGAACCGTGTTTGATGGCTCCGCCGTCGCAAACGTTTTGCACCTTTTTGACGGTTCTTTTACACCACCGTTTGCAATTATTGCATCGCACACAGTTTCATCGAAGGGTCTCTGATCGTAGTGTCGCGTTAGCAGCATCCTGCAGTAGTGCGAGGCGGTTGAATTCATTCTCATTCGTTCCATGGGACCTAAACATGCACCCCAAGGACATATGTACGTTTTTTCTAGCCATTTTGGTGCACCGGAGCATGTATTTGTAGTTCAGATTCAAATTATGGACATAAATGCCTAGAAAACTCAATTAATTAATAAAAAATGTCAAACAACCCTGAATAGTTTCAAACTTCAGCGCGAATCTCCCGTTGTTCCGTGTTGCGTGTAGAAGAAAATACAAGGCTAGAAGAGGGAGTGATTATCGTTTGGCCCACAAGGGGACATGTTTCCCAATTGAAACCACAAGGGTTCTTGTGACAGGCTCCGGTTTGTAAGAGGTTTGTAATAAAGCTTGGCCCAAATTGGCAATGTTTTACCATGACATATATGTGCCATGACGTGGCACCATGCCACCTTTGATGACTTTCTGGTGAGTTTTGGATTTATGGGGATTTAAAAACCGAGATTCCAAATGTTTGAGGACGAGCCAGGATGTCGGTATGGTTGTAATTCATTCCCATTCCTGTCATGGGACCTAAACATGCACCAAGGACACATGTATAATTTTCTAGCCATTTTTGGTGAACTGGAGCATGTATTTGAAGTTCATATTTGAATTATGGACATTAAATGCCTAGGAAAATCAATTAGTGTATAAAAAGGCCAAACGAACCCTGAATAAGTTTAAATTTCAGCACAGATATCATGTTGTTCCATGTTGCCCGTAGAAGAAAATACAAGGCGAAAAGAGGTAGTTATTACGTTTCGCCCACAAGGGGAACACGTTTCCCTATCGGAACCATGATGCTTCTTTGAGAGAAGCTCCGGTTTGTAAGAGGTTTGTAATAAATCTTGGCCCAAATTGGACAATGTTTTTACCACAATATATATGTGCCATGACGTGACACCATGCCAACTTTCATGACTTTCTAGTGAGTTTAGGATTTATGGGATTTAAAAACCGAGATTCCAAATGTTTGAGGACGAGCAAGGACGCCAGTACGGTTGTAATTCGTTCCCATTCCTGGCATGGGACCTAAACATGTACCCAAGGACACATGTATAATTTTTCTAGCCATCTTGGTGAACTGGAGCATGTATTTGATGTTCAGATTTGAATTATGGACATTAAATGCCTAGGAAACTCAATTGGAGTATACAAAGGCCAAACGAACCCTGAATAAGTTTAAATTTCAGCACGGATATCCTGTCGTTCCATGTTGCCCGTAGAAGAAAATACAAGGCTAAAAGAGGCAGTGATTATCGTTTCGCCCACAAGGGGGACACATTTCCCTATCAGAACCACGCGGCTTCTTTGAGAGAAGCTCTGGTTTGTAAGAGGCTTGTAATAAAAATTGCGCCAAAATGGATGAAAAAATTCCTTGACATATATGTGCCATGTCGTGACACCATGCCAAGTTTCACGATTTTCGGGTGAGTTTTGGATTTACGGGGATTTAAACACTGAGGTTCGTCTCACGAAATGTTTTCATATAGCACACGATTCACTCATGAAAGCCGTGTGCCTACCAAACCATGGCTGATGCCCCCCTTCCCCCTACCGCGCACGTGATCTGAGTCGTGTCTTCTGACTGGCCAGAACCCAGAGCCCACGGATCGTACGTCTGCACCGTTGGATGTTCCCAGATCAAACGACAACCCTCAGCCCTTTTGGCAGCACATGCAGTACATGGGTAAGCACTGTGCGCATGCGTCGGGCTAGCTAACGCTTCCTTCTCTACTACGTTTTCTAAATAGGCTACCGTTTCCCGCCACTCCTCTCATCGGTTTCCCGTCTCTTCTCCCATCGTTTTCCCGCTACCAGTGTCACTGCTCATTGAAGGCTAGGCGGTGACACACCGACCATGTAAATATCGCACACAGTTTCTAAAAGCACAAATGTGCGTGATACAAGGGAGTAGGTCCCATAGGGTGACTAGCGTGAAACGCCTTAAAGGCAAGGAGGCAATTCCTATCAGCAAGGGGTTGCTTTCCATCCGCTAGCCTAGTCGAATAGAATGCAGAAGTTAAGCGTGCTCGGGCTGGAGTAGTCCAAGGATGGGTGACCCGGTGGGAAGTTGCATATCTCAAGCTTCCTTTATCTCTATAATGACCATGTCATGGCGATTATATAAACCTTGGGATCCTTGTTTTGCTAATTTGTAGACTATGTTTTTATTGATTATTTTTTCTCTAAAATAATTGAAGAATAATTGACTCTATAGTGACCTGTCATGGCGATTATATAAACCTTTTTCAGGTCGCATGCAGGGTATAGGGGTGATATGTATCCATCGCATCTACTTTTCCTAACGCTTTTCCTCTTGTTTTGGACTCTAATTTGCATGATTTGAATGAAACTAACCCCGGACTGACGCTGTTTTCAGCAGAACTACCATGGTGTTGTTTTTGTGCAGAAATAAAAGTTCTCGAAATGGAACGAAACTTTGCGAGGATTTTTTATATGAATAATAAGAATTTCTGGAGCCAAGACCTTCCGGAGAGGGGCACCTGGGTGGGCACAACCCACCAGGGCGCGCCCCCTCTCCTGGCGCGCCCAGGTGGGTTGTCCCCACCTGGTAGCCCCGCAGACCCTGATTCCAACGCTATAAAATCCTATTTTTGGAGAAAAAATGAGGGAGAAATAATTATCGCGATCCATGAGACAGAGCCGCCGCCAAGCCCTGTTCTTCCTCGGGAGGGCAGATCTGGAGTCCGTTTGGGGCTCCAGAGAGGGGGGTCTTCGTTCTTCGTCATCACCAACCCTTATCCATCGCCAATTCCATGATGCTCCCCACCGGGAGTGAGTAATTCCTTCGTAGGATCGCTGGTCGGTGAGGAGTTGGATGAGATTCATCATGTAATCGAGTTAGTTTTGTTAGGGCTTGATCCCTAGTATCCACTATGTTCCTAGATTGATGTTGCTATGACTTTGCTATGCTTAATGCTTGTCACTTTGGGCCTGGGTGCCATGAACTCAGATCTGAACCGTTTATGTTATCATCATTATATCCATGTTTTAGATCCGATCTTGCAAGTTATAGTCACCTACTACGTGTTATGATCCGGCAACCCCGGAGTGACAACAACCAGGCCCACTCCCGGTGATGACCGTAGTTTGAGTTCATGTATTCACTATTTGTTAATGCTTTGTTCCGGTTCTCTATTAAAAGGAGGCCTTAATATCCCTGCCACGGGAGGGTAAGACAAAAGATGTCATGCAAGTTCTTTTAATAAAGCACGTATGACTATTTACGGAATACATGCCTAACAGTATATCGATGAACTGGAGCTAGTGCCGTATCGCCCTAGGTTATAACTGTCACATGATGAATATTATCCAACAAGTCACCGATCCAATGCCTACGCTAAGTTACTAATGCTATCATCACTGTTACACTTTCTACAAAATTACTGCTATCACTGTTACTGTTACAATTGCTGTTGTCACTATTATCAAAACTATCATACTACTTTGCTACTGATCACTTTGCTGCAGATAATTAATCTCCAGGTGTGGTTGAATTGACAACTCAGCTGCAAATACCTTCAAATATTCTTTTGCTCCCCTTGTGTCGAATCTATAAATTTGGGTTGAATACTCTACCCTCGAAAACTGTTGCGATCCCCTATACTTGTGGGTTATCAAGGGGGCAGGGTGTTCTGATCGAGCATGTCTCCCTTGTGCGGTTTATAGACGCTGCACATATCTGTGGGATCCCCGAGGTATATATATTATCCTTTACCGACAATGAGGGGGGCCCACACAATCTATCCCTTTCACCCAACAACGAGAAGGTTTTGACCATGATGGTTTCCTATTGATACTAGTAAGGTACACGTGCATTGCACGCATGAGATTTGGTAACCAAATTATGAATAAATACCACACTATAGCATGTAAGCTTTGAGTCATATATGCATGATGTAGATATTCGTTTAATTCTTATAGTTCGTCTCATTCAAAATCAATTAGTTTTATAAAAAAATCTATTTCAAGATTCATGGAATTGTGCATTCTAAAGCACAAAGTGAAAACAAACAGTGACAATTCATTTAGA
This sequence comes from Triticum aestivum, assembly GCF_018294505.1. Taxonomy (NCBI): domain Eukaryota; kingdom Viridiplantae; phylum Streptophyta; class Magnoliopsida; order Poales; family Poaceae; genus Triticum; species Triticum aestivum. The sequence continues at coordinate 375,776,406 of NC_057805.1, forward strand.
AAAAAAAGTTTGGGCAATTAAGATATGGAAGATTCTAGAACAAAGGAGAAGTGCTTGTGTTTTGAGGTTTGTGCATTATGCTTAAGTTCAACCTTGGAGTCTTCTAGATTGTACATGTGGCAAAATCTGATGGAATTTAGATGATATCCAACGGTTAGTAGTGCTCGGATTTGCCATCTTGTACCGTCGGATTGGCTTCATCCAATGACCAACTTTCAAAGTTATTCGCACATTATATAGGGGTATAGATGTGTGGCATGCTAGACCAAATAAAGTTTGAGCGCATGCGTGGGATGACCCCCTTCCCGTCGCCTCGAAGTTGGGAAACCGACATCGTACGTATTGAACCAGGCTTGGAGTCGGGTACGGTGTTCGGTTTGTAATGTAGTTTGTGGTCCATCGAAGTTGTGCATTCAGGATTTAAACACATCACACACCACCGTACCCATACATATCTTCAGGCCACATGTAGTGTATACGGGGTCTTCTGATCGACCATGCTACCTCTTGAGCATGCGTTGGTTTTCCCTTGAAGAAGAAAGGGTGATGCAGCAAAGTAGCATACGTATTTCCCTTAGTTTTTGAGAACCAAGGTATCAATCCAGTAGGAGACTACACGCAAGTCGCCTAGTACCTGCACAAACAATCAAGAACCTTGCAACCAATGCGATAAAGGGGTTGTCAATCCCTTCACGGCCACTTGCAAAAGTGAGATCTAATAAAGATAATAAGATAAATATTTTTGGTATTTTTGTTCTATAGATTGGATAATAAAGATTGCAAAATAAATAGTAAACTAGAATTATATATCTGAAACTTATATGATGTAAAGTAGACCCGGGGGCCATAGGTTTCACTAGTGGCTTCTCTCATGATAGCATATATTACGGTGGGTGAACAAATTACTGCCGAGCAATTGATAGAAAAGCGCATAGTTATGATGATATCTAAGGCAATGATCATGAATATAGGCATCACGTCCGTGTCAAGTAGACCGAAACGAATCTGCATCTACTACTATTACTCCACACATCGACCGCTATCCAGCATGCATCTAGAGTATTAAGTTCATAAGAACGGAGTAACACATTAGGCAAGATGACATGATGTAGAGGGATAAACTCAAGCAATATGATATAAACCCCATCTTTTTATGCTCGATGGCAACAATACAACACGTGTCGGTTCCCTTTCTGTCACTGGGATCGAGCACCGCAAGATTGAACCCAAAGCTAAGCACTTCTCCCATTGCAAGAAAGATCAATCTAGTAGACCAAACTAAACCCATAATTCGAAGAGACTTGCAAAGATATCTAATCATGCATATAAGAATTCGGAGAAGAACCAAATAATATTCATAGATAATCAAGTTCATAAACCCACAATTCATCGGATCTCGGCAAACACACCACAAAAGAGTATTACATCGAATAGATCTCCAAGAACATTGAGGACAACTTTGTATTGAGAACCAAAGAGAGAGAAGAATCCATCTAGCTAATAACTATGGACCCGAAGTTTGTGGTAAACTACTCACACATCATCGGAGAGGCTATGGTGTTGATGTAGAAGCCCTCCGTGATCGAATCCCCCTCCGACAGATCGTCGGAAAAGGCCCCAAGATGGGATCTCACGGGTACAGAAGGTTACGGTGGTGGAAAAGTGGTTTCGTGGCTCCCCTGGATGTTTATAGGGTATAAGAGTATATATAGGCGAAAGAAGTAGGTCGGTGGAGCTACGAGGGGCCCACGAGGGTGGGGGGTGCACCTACCCCCCTGGGCGCGCCCTCCTGCCTCGTGGCCGCCTCGTTGCGTCTCCTCTTCGAGGATTTATAACAGAGGTAAATAACATGTATAAAGTAACGTAAATACTATTACCTCAATCCAAATAGCGGAAGTAACAACAAGTTTGTGGATTCCCATCAACCCCAACGGCAAAGTTGAGTGTAGACATCGTAACCCTAACGTCTCACTTACTCATCGCAAAATTCCTGCAACATGAGACATTGCAGCCACAAAGGGTCAGTACATTGAATGTACTGGCAATTTCACACTATAGAGCAATGCTGTATAATGGCTATCACTACATGCATATTTGGCTGGTGGAGGCTCTGGGTTTAATTTTCCATAAAGCTAGTTTTTTCCTACAGCAAAGGAATATATTTTATTTAACTACAAAGTTGGTTGAAAACATTAAGAAGGTTCCTCCAACTCAATCCCAATTAAAAGTTAACAACCCAACAAAGTAATTAAGTAAAGTGATGAGATCAACATGATAATTCAAGAACCAGATAATCAAGATGTCCATAACCGGGGACACGGCTAATCATGATTAGTTTGTACACTCTGTAGAGGTTTGCGCACTTTTCCCCACAAGATTCGATCTCCTCCGTTGGATTTCTCGCACTACATGGTGTTTGAGATACGGATGACCGAGACACAGTCTTTTAGAAGCGTTAACTCTTTAATCTGGTTAGACAGTACCACCAACATCCCCTACATCTGCTAGCCTACCACTGAAAGAGGTCACACAACATACTCAACTATGCTAGAGCCCATAATGGCTTGTGGCTGCACACGGAAGTTTCTAGCATGAATAATCTTATGATCCCTTTGAGCCTGGGTGGCATTCCATAGGGTAATCACACGGGTACTCCGGAATCCCCTTGGGCAAGCACTGGGTTCTCCACGTGCCCGGGAAAACCAGTGGGTGCTCCAGGGTGCCCCAACCCATCCACCCAGATGTGTATTAAAGTAGCCACCTTAAGTTAAACCTTAGTTCACAATAACTCTCACATCTTTCATGAATTCTCTCAAAACAAAACCACGTCTACGAGCATAGCATAGCAATAAGCATAACGGAGAAGTAACTCCCAAGGTTTGAATGTAGGACAATAGGTTCCTACCTCATCAACTACTTCCCAATACCCACATGTTATCAATTCCTAACCATGCAATGTTTGAGGATTGAAACTAATGCATAAAAACTGGGTATTAAAGGGATATGATCAAAGTGTGAACTTGCCTTGTACTGTTGATGAAGATGACTCGCACTCATAACTCCTGATAGTTCTACTCGTCACACTCCGATCAATCTATCGTAAGCAAGCAATAGTAACCACACATACGCAATCAAGCAAAAGGATCGAAGAAAAGATCTCGAAAAACTTCAAAAACAAGCAATTAACTCTTGCAACATACAACAATTTCTAACAGTACCAAAATTAAGTGAATTTGGCCTTATCAGAAAGTTTAGGTCAAGAGCTTCAAATAGCAAAAATAATCAATTAAAACAGAGTTATAAAACTCAAGTTACGATCAAACAAAGTTCAAATAAAAATCTATTTGAATTCAAATTTTAAAACTTTCAAAAACATGTTTAAGTTGATTATCTGGACAGAGGGGATCGTAACGAAGAAGTGGGCGTTGGTTTCGTTGGATTTGAAAAAACGAGCGAAAAGTAGTGAAGGTTTGAAGATTAGGAACTAATCTGTAAATAAAATATTCACGGATGGGTCCCTGGATGAAATTAAAAGGAAAAAGAAAAATTCTACCGAACGAGCGTCCGGTGCCGAACCCTACAGAACAAAAACATTCGCTACCAGAAGCTAACGAGTGAACGCTCGCAAAATAAGCTAACCTAAAATAATAAACCGGCTAAAACGAAAAACCGAAAGCTGAAAACAACTAGATCTAGGGTTTTACCGGTTTTCTGACAAGAACCGGTGGTCAACGACGGCGGCTCCGGCGAGGTGCGGCAACGGCGGAGGTGGCGCGGGGCTACGGCGCTGTCGGCGACGGCGGCGGCAGCAAGCGGCGGCGGCGCGAGCGGCGGAGTGTGGCGCGGCAGAAGTGCGGTGCCGACGCGAGGCGAGGGGTGGCAGCACTCGAGGGAGGAGAGAGAGGGGCGACGACTTTATAGGAGGGGAGGGGGCAGAGGTGCTTGCGGGAGGGGGCGGCAGAGGCGGTGGCGGGGCGTAGCCGAGCCGGACTCGGCGGCGTGCGGCAGCGGGAGTTGCGCTCGGGGACGAGGCGGACGGCGAGCTGGGCCGGCTGGGCTTTGGCCCAGTCGGTCCGAAGTTTTTTTTAAACAGACAATAAAAATAAAGAAAACCAAATAAACTGAAAATATAATATAGGCATATAATATATCAAAATTACAGAAAAAGATTTTCTACAACGTGAACATTATTCTAAAGTCAAATAAAATCTACACAAATTAAAATAAAGCAAAGAGTGCTACCGATGTTATAAAACCCAATAAAAATCATTTAAAAAATACCAAAATGATTTCAAATTTATTTATCTCCAATTTTCTATTGTAGGGAATCATTTTACCCTAATTTCCATATATTTTATTTTTTGGAGAAAAATAATTTGAATAAAACTCAAATAACTCCAAATTGAAAATAATTTCAAAAGGACTTTAAATTTTGTCGTGGAATTGTCACGGCAGATGTCCTAGTGTGAGCCATCGCGACGGGTTAGCTTAAAGGGGTTAATCGGGACAAAGGACATGAGGAGTTTATACTGGTTCGGCCCCTTGCGGTGAAGGTAAAAACCTAATCCAGTTTGAGGTGGTATTGCTAGGGTTTCGATGATCAGGGAGCGAATACGCTTGACCTGACTCTCGATCTGTTGTTTCTCGTCCCTAAACCGCCGCCGGGTCGTCCCTTTATATACACAGGTTGACGCCCGGTGGTTCACAGAACCCCGGCCGGCTCTTAAACGTGTTCGGCGCGGTTTCTACTCTTTCGTATCTTACAACACAAGTCATACATCTTATGGCGATTTACATCTTGGGATTTAACCCGCCTTTGGGCTTTGGGACGTATTGCCAAGTCTCCTTCATAAAGCGCCATCTTCCATGTCTTGATGGGCTTCAAAATACGGGTAATTACTATGAGCATAACCTGGCCCCTCCTGGGCGGTTTATACTCAATAGTCATATCCCCAACATTAGGCCCCAGGTTGATTTCAATTTGTTCATGTCAATCTTCAACACTTAGGGAAATTCCTTCTTCAATACCTTTGCGAAAGCCTTGTAACTCGCCATGACGTCATCTTCCAAGATCATGGTAAACCGCCATGACGTCACCTGTTTATTAAAAAACAATGTATACATCATCTTTTTTAATGAGCCTCCGAAAATCGAGGCGACAGCCCTGTCACATATCCAATTTGGGGCTCCTCGATTCCGGCACATGTCACTTATCCATTCGCCTTATAAATAGGGCCGAGGGTCTCTTTCACTTTTCCCCCTCGTGCCTCTTCACTTCATATTCTTCCTCGCGTCGACCTAGCGCTCAAGCTCAGCCGCCGCCGCCAAGTCTTCGTCTTCGACCACAACTCCGGCCGCTGCATCACCCTGAACGCACCAGAGAATCACGGCACCTCCCCGCTGTTCCATCAGCATCGGTAAGCCTTCTTTCCTTCCGCCATAGATCTGTCATTAGGGTTTCAGTGTTCATCGGTGTTCGTCGGTGTTCGTCGCTGCGCAATAGCTCTTTGATTCAAACCTTGATATTTATCCTATACAGCGATAACCATAGCCCTTCTTTTCCATCAGTGCATCTCGTTTAAGTAGAAAACCCCATCTGAACCTTCATCAACTGCTCTAGTGCCAATATTTAGGTCTGGATATATTTTGATTTTCTGATACGCAGCAGATCTAAAATTATCATACCAATCTGTGAAACTTGTTTTTCATCACTTAGTCATCTTCAAACTTCAGATCTATACTTGCCATACCAGTATGGGCGGTTTAACTTTAGAAAATGATAATTCGCCAGGTACCATTAGTCCCCTCTTAAACCGCCAATTGTTTATCTTTGTAACCTTGACAACGTCAACCTCCGGGTTAACATTTATGCATGCTTCAATGCTTTCTGCCTCTTAACTTTAGACGCTTTATGCTTATCAATCATGAACCTTAAACCGGCACAAATCTTTTTTTTAGTTTATCATAGAAATGGCCAAGACCTTTTACTCCTGCAATTGGATTCCGTCCCGAGTTACCGAAGAAAGGCTGAACGGGTTTGTCGCCACTGGCGCTTTAGCAAAAAAGGAAGTCATCCACTGGAGAGTCCCGGGTTCTGAATGTCCTCCTGAGCCCAAGGAAGGAGAAGTGGTCGTTTTTGCTGATCATCTGAGTTGAGGATTTGGCCCTCCCGGATCAAAAAACTTCCATGACATGCTTCATTTCCTCCAACTGCACCCTCAAGATATTGGACCTAACCCCGTCTCCAATATTTGCAACTTTCAAGTATTTTGCAAAGCTTATCTGCAAGAGGAGCCCACAGTTGAATTGTTTAGAGACTTCTATCACTTAAACCGCCGCACAGAATTTGTGGATGGGCCCAACACTGAACTTGGCGGGGTATCCATCCAAAAGAGGAAAGATGACAGCTTTCCTCATGCCAATCATCATAGTCATCCTAAGGACTGGAATCAAACTTGGTTCTATTGTCGGGATACCTCCCCAGCCGATGAAAATCCCTTGCCGGGTTATCGTGCCCACCGGCTAAGCAGTACACATCCGCTCCCTCAAAGACTCAGCGCAAAGGAACGAGCCAAATATGCGCCACAACTCTCAAAGCTTAGAGCATTTATAGCCAACGATTTAATAGGCGTTGACTTCGTCCGTTGCTGGGTGTCCTGGAGTACCCTTAAGCCGCCGCCCCGGTTTAATGTGTGAATATACTGGGAACTTGAAAGATCCTCAACGCCATATTGACATTCAGCTGACCGACGCTGAAGTTACCGAAGCTGACAAGAAAATGCTGGATGTATCGGTGGCCGATTGCAGCAAATTAGGACTTGGTCCTTTCTGTACTACCAATAAACCGCCAGCTGTAAGGACTGTTCAACTCCTGCTTACACCATATTCTTAACACTCCCATATGATTTTTCCAATTTTTAACAGGGTGATGATCGATTATGGAAAAAGAAGCCGCAGGATAAACCGGCCAAGCCAACTCGCCCCAAGACCAAGGTCACGAAGAAACCCGCCAAGAAGAAAACCGCTGAATCCGCCGAGTTGAACATCGATGATGACCTTGATAGCCCGGAGTCAGAGGTAGAACTTGATTCTCTTGGTTCTTTTTTCATACACCTCATTGACAATGATCATTATCAGGATGACGCTAAGGCTAGCCATGCTGGTGACGTAGAGGTAATTATTCTTTCCTCCGGCTCAAATCCTCTGCCCACACAGAAAACCCGACAAGCAAACCGGAAAGTAAGATTTTCTCACCCCCTAGCTCACTTGGATCCAAATTTCTTTTGAAGAAACAGCAACACGAAGCTTGCCGCACAATCCGGTACAGCGGCCATGTGGTCACTTCATCCGGTTTACCGAACACGCTGGTTCGTAAACGTCGCCTAGAGGTCTCACATATTTTTGACACATCTTATCCCAAGGCGGGTTATTTCTGACAACCTCTTAACCCGTCTGATTCAAACTATCAGGGAACCTCTCATTCATCTTCTGTCGAGTCAACAGGGACACAACTCCCCCTAAAAAATGTTCCTGGGTGAGCATATTAAACCAACCCTTTATACCTTATGCTTGCTTATTATACCGACCCTTATGTTTGTTCCTTTCAGTGCCAAGGCTAGACCCAGCAAAAAGGCCAAGTTGAATAAATCGGCTGATGATAACCCGACAGCTGATCCGGAAAGACCCCAGAACAGTTTGAACCAAATGCTGACGCCATTGTTGATGATCCACCACTGCAAGATCACGAAACCTTTGTTGAACAGGTGGAAATTGATCCAACGGGTCATGCTGATGATCCGCCAAGCCCAGCCAAAGCTGCTGATAAACCGACAAGCCAAGTCAAAGCTGCTAATAAACCGACAAGCCCAGTCAAAGCTGCTGATGACAAAACGGGTGATGTTGTAGTTACTGGCTTTGGCTACACCACTCCTGGCAACCCTATTGCTTTGTCAAAACATAATGCCAAGGAAGAATCTGCTGCTATGGACAAGGGCAAGTGGAAAATGGATTTGGAAAGCTATGCCCACCTCAATGCCCAAGATATCCATTCTGGGTTTTTAAACCGTTTGTAGACAAGCCGTGACTATGAAGCCGGTTTAGTGAACATGATGAAGGAGCGGTATGAGGTAAATGTCACTAACTCTGCATAAATATTCTTTCCTTATGACCGGTTTAAACTATCATCTCCAGTAGCCCCCAAGGGCCGGTTTATCCTTTCAAGGATGAACCGGGACTTTATGTTGTTAGTCTAAAAATTCTTGTTGAATAACTTTGTAAACCGATGGACCACCAAGCTGATTGATGGAAGAAAAGTCCATATCTTTAACTTGAACAAATATGCATTAGCCCCCAAGTGCCAAGAATAATACTTGTATTGAGCTTGGGACTTATAATTTTTTTTATAAGAAGCAATAGGCATTAGCCCCCAAGTGCCAAGTGCATAATTTGTTATGTGCTTGGGACTTCAAATATGTACTGCCAATTCATAAATTGAATGTTTCTTACAGGCTGATCTGAGGAAGAAAGAACCCCAAATCACCGACCTTCAAGAAAATATTAAGTCTCAGCAAGCAGAAACTTCCAAGGCCAAGGAGGAGTTGACCAATGCTTTAACGGCCATGGAGAAACTGAAGGAAAGCTTCAAGAGCGAGCGGGCAGGCTGGGACACAGAAAGTGCAACTCTGCTAAAGAGGGCTGGGGATGATGAAGCGGCCCTTAATCCAGTAACAGAGGAGCTGAATGGCTTGAAGCGGCAAATAAATGCCATGACCTCTGCTGTTTTTGGTAAAGAACCTCTTCATAAGCTTAAGATATGTAGTATTTATGAAATTGCCGGTTTACTGATGTTTTTTGACAATGCAGGAAGCCGCATTGCGCATCTTGGCTCGGATATGCGTCTAAAGCTGAAAGCTGCCTATACACTTAGCAGTTATATACCGGCGTACATCGGGTCATCTGCACAGCCTCCCATAATAAACCGCCCCCAACCTTAATCAAGGAAACGTTGGAAAGGCTGTCAATGATGCCTGCCCGGTTTGAAGAATTGAAGAAATCGGCTGCCAGGGCAGGTGCTCTTACTACATTAACTCGGGCCAAAGCGTGGATATCTGACCTTGACCCGATCAATATTGGAAACGGCTATCCAAGCATAAAGGAGAACGGGTCAGATTTTGATAATGACGACCTTAGAGCCATAACGAGGGAAATGCGTCCATTGGTGAGCAAATTGGCTGAAGAGACTGATCTTTCACATTATGAGTCGATTTATGACGCCGACAACAAACGGGTTAATGCGCCAACTTACGATGCGCAAAATCTTATCCCGCCAATCCGTAAGCATACCTATGCCCCTGATGTTGACCCCTCCACCCTTATAAGTGATGAAGCTGTATTCAAAGCCTTAACTGGGATCGATTGGTCAACCATTGACTTCCAGCAACTGGGTAGAGAAGAGGAGGATGAACTGGCGCAGGATGATCCGCAAGCTTCAAGCCAGCCCGGCCAAGATTCATAAACCAGGGGCCGGTTTAACTTCTGCCTTGTGCAAGACTTATTGAAAACAATTATTCTTTTGGGCATCAACCGCCTTGTAATAGGCTAGCTTAAACTCTTGATCTGGTATGCCATCGTGCATATTTAATTTGCATGACACTGTTAATCCGCCGTAATGAGATATGCCGCATATGCTCGTGAGTACCAGTTTATTGAATCTGTTCCTGCATACAACAGTTTAAAAGTGTCCTGGCGGTTTACCGCTGGACGGGTCATAACCCCCAATACACAACCATGGAAACTAACATAGTTTATAACCAAGGCTGGATGTAAGAATAATCAAATATGAAATATATCATACCTGTGATATTGGATCATACTGTTGGTTTACCAAACTAGTGTAGTAAGGGTTATAACCCACAACTTGAACACTGATAATTACCAGATGTTGCCGGTTTATGAGCAAAGCGTGACCGGGGTAAAAAACGCCGGATATTACTTTATGTCATACTAGCGTCTTATAGTCAAAGCCAGGCCAGTTTAATAAAGACCGGATTATCTTGATCTGAAATTGGCGATTTATAGCCAAAAACCGGGCTGGGTTGATGAACATCGGTGCAATATAATTATAAAGCATGATAAGCCGCATTAAATAAACCTAAAAAATCAATAGGGTTTAAGCTTATGGTTTGGATACGACCAGAACCCCTAAGTAGTCATAATTGTGGCATTGCGCCGATCAAGAGGATTTAAGCTATGGTTCGGATACGACCAGAGCCCCCAACTGATCATCCTGTTGGCCTTACGCCGGTCAAGAGGGTATAAGATTTGGTTCGGATACGACCAGAGCCCCCTAGTGATCATCCTAGTGGCCTTATGCCAATCAAGAGGGTTTAAGATATGGTTCAGATACGACCAAGCCCCCAAATGATTATCCTAGTGGCCTTTATGCCAATCAAGAGGGTTTAAGCTATGGTTCGGATACGACCAAGCCCCCAAATGATTATCCTGGTGGCCTTATGCCAATCAAGAGGGTATAAGCTATGGTTCGGATACGACCAAGCCCCCAAATGATTATCCTGGTGGCCTTATGCCAATCAAGAGGGTTTAAGCTTTGATTCGGATACGACCAGAGCCCCCAAGTGATCATCCTAGTGGCCTTATGCCAATCAAGAGGGTTTAAACTATGGTTCGGATATGACCAAGCCCCCAAATGATGTGAGCTGTGCCCAAGGGGTACCTATGTTTGAGCTGTGTTGAACAAACTCTCTTTGGTCCGTTTTAACCTGAGTAGTAAACCCCCAAGTTTTTTTTTCAATTGGCTTATAAGCTGGTTCAAAGGGTAATCATAACTTCATGCATAAGCTGGAAGCCCCCATGTAACTTTTAAGAAAAAACGACAGAGGCCCCGCTTTAGCAGGGATGCCGGTTTATTATATTGATCATAATATATACACTGTCAAAAATATGTACATCAGAGGAGCCTATAGCTCAGGTTAGTAAGGCCGAAGATGAGCAATATTCCACGGCTGGTGGGTCTCCTCCTCCGATTTACGTGAGTCTTTATGCTCTCAAACATCGATAAGGTAGTATGACCCGTTGTTCAGATTCTTGCTGACCACAAAGGGTCCTTCCTAAGGTGGGGATAACTTGTGCATATCAGTCTGATCCTGGATAAGCCGGAGCACCAGATCCCCTTCTTGGAAAGTTCTGGTTTTAACCCGGCGGCTGTGGTAACGACGCAGATCTTGCTGGTAAATCACCGACCGAGCCGCCGCTATGTCTCGCTTCTCATCTAACAGGTCCAGTGCTTCTTGACGTGCTTTTTCATTGTCCGCTTCAACATAAGCCGCCACGCTAGGCGAGTCGTGCCGGATGTCACTAGGGAGAACTGCCTCTGCTCCGTAAACCATGAAGAAAGGCGTGTAACCCGTAGATCTGTTGGGGGTGGTATTAATGCTCCATAACACGAAAGGTAACTCCTCCACCCAACAACCCGGCGTCCTCTGCAAAGGAACCATAAGCCGGGGCTTGATGCCTCTCAAGATCTCTTGATTGGCTTTCTCAGCTTGACCATTAGATTGGGGGTGAGCAACTGACGACACATCAAGCTGGATATGCTCTCGTTGACAAAATTCTTTCATAGCACCCTTGGAGAGATTAGTGCCATTGTCTGTTATGATGTTGTGTGGAAAGCCAAAACGAAAAATCACCTTTTTCATGAATTGAACCGCCGTTGCTGCATCACACTTACTGACTGGCTCTGCCTCCACCCACTTAGTGAACTTATCAACCGCCACCAAAAGGTGGGTTTTCTTATCCTTGGACCTCTTAAAGGGTCCAACCATATCCATCCCCCAAGTTGCAAACGGCCAAGTGATTGGAATCATCCTCAACTCCTGAGCCGGAACATGAGCTCGACGTGAAAACTTCTGACAACCGTACACTTCTTGACCAAGTCCTCAGCATCAGCATGAGCCGTCAGCCAATAGAAACCGTGACGAAAAGCTTTGGCTACCAGGGATTTTGAACCGGCAAGGTGACCACAATCTCCTTCGTGGATCTCACGCAGAATCTCACAGCCTTCTTCAGGAGACACGCAACGCTGAAACGCCCCTGTGACACTGCAATGATGCAATTCCCCGTTGACAATGGTCATTGACTTGGACCGCCGGATTATCTGCCTGGCCAAAGTTTCATCCTCAGATAACTCGCCCCGGGTCATATATGCCAAATATGGAGCTGTCCAATCAAGGATAACATGAAGAGCCGCCACCAACTGAGCCTCCTAGTCAGGAATACCCAAATCCTCCTGTGTGGGTAACTTGACCGACGGGTTATAAAGAACGTCAAGAAAGACATTAGGTGGCACCGGTTTACGTTGAGAACCCAACCGGCTCAAGGCATCAGCCGCTTCATTCTTTCTCCGGTCCACATGCTCAACTTGATAACCCTTGAAGTGACCAGCAATAACATCCACCTCCTGTCGATAAGCTGCCATGAGTGGATCCTTGGAATCCCAAGTACCAAATACTTGTTGAGCTACCAAATCCGAGTCACCAAAGCACCTAACCCGGCTTAAGTTCATCTCCTTAGAGATTCGAAGACCGTGGAGTAAGGCCTCATATTCAGCTGCATTGTTAGTGCAAGGAAACATTAAACGGAGAGCATAACAAAATTTATCACCTCGAGGGGAAGCTAGCACAACTCCAACCCCCGAGCCCTCCAATTGCTTGGACCCATCAAAGTGAATAGTCCAATATGTGTTATCCGGCTTTTCCTCCGGCGCCTGCAACTCTGTCCAGTCATTGATGAAATCCACAAGTGCTTGGGACTTGATCGCCGTACGAGGCATATACTTTAACACGTGAGGCCCAAGCTCAATGGCCCACTTGGCAACCCGGCCAGTTGCTTCCCTGTGTTGGATTATATCTCCCAAAGGAGCAGAGCTAACCACAGTGATGGGATGACCCTGAAAATACTGCTTAAGCTTCCGACTTGCCATGAAAACTCCATACACCAGCTTCTGCCAATGTGGGTATCTCTGTTTGGACTCAATAAGCACCTCAATGATATAATAGACCGACCGTTGAACCGGATATTCCTTGCCTGCCTCCTTTCGCTCCACCACAATAGCCACGCTGACAGCCCGGGCATTATCAGCCACATACAATAGCAATGGCTCTTTATCAACAGGGGCAGCAAGAACAGGTGGCTTGGCTAACTGCTTCTTCAAGTCCTCAAACACCGCATTAGCTGCATCACTCCAGACAAAATTATCTGTCTTTTTCATCATCTGATATAGAGGGATAGCCTTCTCCCCCAACCGGCTTATAAACCGGCTGAGCGCTGCAATACGACCCGCCAGACGTTGAACGTCATTGATACACGCCGGTTTAGCCAGAGAAGTTATGGCCTTAATCTTCTCCGGATTAGCTTCGATGCCCCTGTTAGACACCAGAAAACCTAAAAGCTTGCCTGCCGGTACACCAAAGACACACTTGGCCGGGTTAAGCATCATCTTATAAACCCGAAGGTTATCAAAGGTTTCTTTCAAGTCATCTACCAATGTCTCCTTCTTTCTGGACTTCACCACGATGTCATCCACATAAGCGTGAACATTGTGCCCAATCTGATTGTGAAGACAATTCTGCACACACCATTGATAAGTCGCCTGTGCACTCTTAAGCCCAAAATGCATAGACACATAGCAGAAGGCTCCAAAAGGAGTTATGAAAGCTGTCTTCTCCTGGTCCTTAACTGCCATCTTGATCTGATGATAACCAGAATAGGCATCCAAAAAACTCAAATGCTCACAACCCGCCGTAGCATCAATAATCTGATCAATACGAGGGAGAGCAAAGGGATCAGCTGGACAGACCTTGTTTAAATTCGTATAGTCCACACACATGCGCCAGGTGCCATTCTTCTTAAGTACCAGCACCGGGTTAGCCAACCACTCGGGATGAAAAACTTCAACAATGAACCCAGCCGCCAAAAGCCGGGCTACCTCCTCACCAATGGCCTTACGCCTTTCTTCATTGAAACGACGAAGAAACTACTTGACCAGTTTAAACTTGGGATCAATATTGAGAGTGTGCTCAGCGAGTTCCCTCGGTACACCTGGCATGTCAGAAGGTTTCCATGCAAAGATGTCCCGGTTCTCACGAATGAACTCGATGAGCGTGCTTTCCTATTTCGGATCCAGGTTAGCCCTGATGCTGAACTACTTGGATGAATCGCCAGGAACAAAATCAACCAACTTAGTCTCCTCAGCCGATTTAAACTTCAGGGCCGGATCATGCTCTGTAGTTGGCATTTTCAAAGAAGTCATATCCGCCGGATCAACATTGTCCTTATAAAAATTCAACTCCTTTGTTGCACAAACCGACTCAGCATAAGCCGCATCACCCTCTTCACATTCCAAAGCTATCTTTTGGCTCCCATGCACCGTGATGGTCCCCTTATGACCCGGCATCTTGAGCTGCAGATAAACGTAACAGGGCCTCCCCATGAACTTAGCATAAGCCGGTCGTCCAAACAGGGCATGAGAAGGGCTCTTGATTTTCACCACCTCAAAGGTCAATGTCTCTGATCTAGAGTCATGATCATCTCCAAAAGCAACTTCCAGAGCTATCTTACCAACTGGATACGCCGACTTACCAGGCACCACACCATGGAAAACAGTGTTCAACAGTTTAAGATTTTTATCTGTCAACCCCATGCGATGGAAGGTTTCATAATAGAGGATATTGATGCTGCTCCCTCCGTCCATGAGTACTTTGGTGAATTTATACCCTCCAACCTGAGGCGCAACCACCAATGCCAGATGACCCGGATTATCAACCCGGGGTGGATGGTCCTCTCGACTCCACACAATGGGCTGCTCGGACCAGCGCAAGTAACAGGGCACTGCTAGTTCAACGGAGTTTACTGCCCTTTTATGGAGCTTCTGATCCCACTTGCACAAACTTATGGTGAAGACATGGTACTGCCCACTATTCAATTGTTTCGGGTTACTCTGATACCCAGACTGCTGCTGCTGATTCCCCTGACCCGACTGTTGATGGTGGCCACCCTGATTGCCTTGATTACCTTGATGACCTTGGAACCCCAAGCTTGAACCGCCGCCACCGTAACCCGGACCCTGTGAACCTGATCCTGGACCGCCACCCGGTCCATGGTTGTCTTGAAAAAAGTTTGAGTTTTTGAACTACTTCATGATAAAACAATCCTTCTAGAGGTGACTGGATCGCCTTTGTTGCGTACCATGCCTTGGACAGGGCTGATTCAACAGCTGCTCGAGATTAATGCCTGATCCTCCAGTCTGTGGGGGCGGTCTACCCTTGCGATTCTAGCCATTACTCTATGCATTGGTATTTGCCACAATGTCCAAACTGTTGTCAGCCTTGCGCTTACCATTACCTCCCTGATTCGTCGGGTTATGTTGCTACCCCTTGGTGTTGCTGCTCTTCTTTCCCTTTTCCGGTTTGTCATCATCAGACTCGGGGTCCTTGGTACCATCAGAGTCATCATACTTAACCAGAGCCGCCATGAGTGTCCCCATGTCATTGTAGTGACGCTTGAGCCGTCCCACCTTCTGCTTCAGGGGCGTGAAACGACAATTGCTTTCTAACATTAAGACCGCTGAGTCGGCATTGATGCGATTCGACGAGTGCAGAATTGTTGAGACCCAGCGCACCCAATGAGTTGTCGATTCACCTTCTTCTTGAACACAGGTGGCTAAATCCACAATTGACATGGGCTGCTTGCATGTGTCTTTAAAATTCTGGATAAACCGGGCCTTTAACTCGGCCCATGATTCGATGGAGTGTAACACCCACGATGCGGCTATATCTCTCACGTGTCGAGGCACGACTTAGAGGCATAACCGCATTGTAGGTTTTGTCGCAAGAAGGGTCATCTTCACACAATCCCATGTAATGAACAAGAATGGGATAAAGAGAGTTGGCTTACAATCGCCACTTCACACAATTCATAAATAAATTCATACATCATTCAAGATACACACATAGACCGACTACGGTCAAATCCAAATGAAAAGAAGATAACCCCAATTGCTAGATCCCCGATCGTCCCAACTGGGCTCCACTACTGATCATCAGGAAACGAAACGTAGTAACGACCAAGTTCCTCGTCGAACTCCCACTTGAGTTCGGTAGCATCGCCTGCACTGGCGTCAACGGCACCTGCAACTGTTTGGAAGTATCCGTGAGTCACAAGGACTCAGCAATCTCACACCCGCGAGATCAAGACTATTTAAGCTTATAGGTAGGATGGGGTAATGAGTTGGAGCTGCAGCAAGCACTAAGCAAATATGGTGGCTAACATACGCAAATAAGAGCGAGAAGAGAAGCAACGGAACGGTAGAGAAGCTAGAAATGATCAAGAGGTGATCCTAATCTCCTACTTACGTCAAACATAACCCAAACACCGTGTTCACTTCCCGGACTCCGCCGAAAAGAGACCATCACGGCTACAAACGCGGTTGATGCATTTTAATTAAGTCAAGTGTCAAGTTCTCTACAACCGGACATTAACAAATTCCCATCTGCCACATAACCGCGGGCACGGCTCACGAAAGTTCAAACCCTGCAGGGGTGTCCCAACTTAGCCCATTATAAGCTCTCACGTTCAACGAAGGATATTCCTTCTCCCAGGAAGACCCGATCAGTCTCGGAATCCCGGTTTACAAGACATTTCGACAATGGTAAAACAAGACCAGCAAAGCCGCCCGAATGTGCCGACAAATCCTGATAGGAGCTGCACATATCTCGTTCTCAGGGCACACCGGATGAACACTACGTACAACTAAAACCAGACCTCAAGTTTCCCCGAGGTGGCGCTGCAAGTGGCTCTAGTTCGGACCAACACTCAGAGGAGCACTGGCCCGGGGGGGGGGGGTAAATAAAGATGACCCTCGGGCTCCGGAAGCCCAAGGGAAAAAGGCTAGGTGAGGCAAATGTAAAACCAAGGTTGGGCCTTGCTGGAGGAGTTTTATTCAAAGCGAACTGTCAAGGGGTTCCCATAACACCCAACCGCGTAAGGAACGCATCAAGGAACATAACACCGGTATGACGGAAACTAGGGCGGCAAGAGTGGAACAAAATACCAGGCATAAGGCCGAGCCTTCCACCCTTACCAAGTATATAGATGCATTAATTAAGATAAGATATATTGTGATATCCCAACATAAACATGTTCCAACATGGAGCAATCTTCAACTTCACCTGCAACTAACAACGCTATAAGAGGAGCTGAGCAAAAGCGGTAACATAGCCAAACAACGGTTTGCTAGGAAAGGATGGTTAGAGGCTTGACATGGTGATATGGGAGGCATGATATAACAAGTGGTAGGTAGCGCAACATAGCGATAGAGCAAACAACTAGCAAGCAAAGATAGAAGTGATTTCGAGGGTATGGTCATCTTGCCTGAGATCCCGCAAGGAAGAAGAACGAGTCCATGAAGTAGACGAACCAACATAGTCGAAAGAATCCTCACAAACGCAACGTAACCGGAACTATCAAGGAGAAGCACAACCGGAAAGAAGCAAACAACATGGTAAACACACAAGCATAAACATGGCATGATGCACAACCAAGGATGATGCATGTCCGGTTTAAAGATGCATGGCATGGCAAAGTGCACAAACAATACTACAAATTAAGTGGAGCTCAATAAGCAACGAGTTGCATATTGACGAAACACCACATCAATTATTTAGTTCTCTCTCGGTTATGTACCCAACAATATTAAATGTTATTAAACATGGCAAAAGGGTGAAGCATAAGTAAACTAACTATTTAGGCAAGTTTAAATGAGGCCGGAAACAACAAACAACAATTCCGGAAAATCCTCATATGCATATTTTGGAATTGGTACTGTTCTGCCCTAAACCATATTTTAATGTTGTTAAGCAGTAAAACAAAGTGCACCAAGTTAATCTATGCATTTTGCTAGACAATTTACATATATAGTTTATTTAATTCGGAGCTACGGTTATTTAATTACGAAATAAATCATTTTAACATGGCATTTATGCAAAATTAAATAAACAGCAAGTTTAAACATTTTAAACATGGATGAGAGCAGCATATTATGAAACTAGATGAAATTCTAAGCATTTTACATATTTAAATCATTTTAATCCGATGCACGGTTGATGAGTTATTATATGCATGAAGACTAGGGACTTTTCTGCAAAACAGTAAATCCCGGGGTAATAGCTAAATTCGCAGATCCTGAAAAAAACATCATCGAGCTAAAACTGGCTGGGCTCTGGGCGCTCGCCATGGGTTGAGGCCCAGGTCGGTGGCGGCGGCTGGGGCAGATCTGGAGCAGGCCGGATCTGGAGGGGAAGCAGGCTGGGCCTTGGAGCTGGCTCGCAACGCGGGGCCCACGTGGAAGGTTGAAGCGGTCAACGGTCGCAGGTGGGAGAGGATGCAGCGGCTGCTGCTCATTGCAGGGGAAGCAGAGGCCGGCGACGAACGCTGCAGCGGACGGCGACGGACCTTGGTGGAGGGGTTCCGCGCGGGAACGACGGGGATGGGCGCGGGAGGACGGATCCGTCCGTCTCCCAGCTCGGCCTGGTGCAAACGACGGTGAGGGAGCTGGGGGCAACCATGGCAAGCTCCTGGTTGCCTCCTAGAACAGAGAGGGAGAGGCATGAGAGACAAGGAAGAGAACTAGAGGGAGGAGGGCAGGGGCGCGAGAAGGGCGACCTGGCAACGCAGGGGAGAGGTGGAGGCGAGGATTCGGCGAGGCGGCGGAGTTCCTTCGGCGGCCATGGCGCCTGGCGTGCTTCTGGCCAGGGCGTACCTGCTCCTGCAGCAGATGGGCAGAAAACAGAGGGTTCAGAGAGGGGAAACGGGAGGAGCATGGGAAGGAGAAGAAGGGGCATCGGTGCTCATCTCCGGCGAAGCTTGCCGGCGGCTTGACTCTGGTGGCGCGAGGCCGCCATGTGAGGGAGCTCGGGGGTGCGGGGACGAGGTGGCTCTGGACAGCGACGAGGCGGGGCTAGAGCTGCTGCAGGAGGAGTCCGGCGAGGAGCGTCTCGGGAGGCCTCAAGCACGAGGAGCGGGGCTAGCTGCTCTGGTTGGTGAGTGGAGGAAAACAAGGAGAAGGGGATCCCGAGGTGGATCGAGACCGAGCGGCGGCGTCGATGGGGACAAACCTCCTAGAAATTAGGGTTGGGATGATTTGGTAGGTGATGGTCTTATATATAGCAAGTGGATTTTTAGGTAGGGGTATTTGGTCCCTCCGATTTTAATCGGACGGTCGAGAAATAAATAGATAGGGAGTCTAAATAAGAAAACGAAGATGTTTTATAAATGTTTGGGAATAATCCGGACCCAACGGTAACGACTGAGCGGATCGGGTTTGGAGAAGTTTCGGACACGCGAGAGGGGTCTATGCACTGTGCAAGGAGGGGTTAGGCGGTCACGGTCAAGAGGGAAGCGAAAATCCGGTTGGACTCGAACCGGTCAATGAAGGCAAGGGGGGAACGCGGCAACTACGAACGGATGCAAGCTTTCTGAAAACATACAGATGCAAATGATGACATGATGAATGCAACAAACAAATAAATACACGCGACGATCACGAAGAACGTGGAAAGCGTCTGGAGCGTCGGTCTCGGGGCGTTACAACACTCCACCACTACAAGAGGATCTCCTCCCGAGATCTAGGATGGCACCGGAGAGAAGCAAAAAAGGAAGAGGAGAGGTAAACTAAGTTGCTTCTTTGACAAACGAGTGAAACCACGAACCTTGAGAGGTCGCAAAGCTTGAAGAAATGACACGACGGAGGTGAAGAATATTTAAAACACTCCGTTCAGCAAGAGGAACAAGGAACAATATGAGAACTTTGTGGGTTGAAAGACATGAATGAAGAGTTCCAGCGTTAAGAAAGGACCTGTAACCACTCCGGTTGAAACGGAATAAGCAAGGAAAGAACATGATCTTTGATAAAACGAGATGATGGTTAGAAGGGAGTTAAATCACAATGCCTCTGGAACAAGAGAATAGAATCTAGATTGATGGAAAGAAAAGAACGGAGAAGAAAATGACAACTCCTCCCAAAAATGAATTTGAAAGAAACAACCTTACGAAGAAGGCTTGAACGGAGTTGTTGAAAAATCAACAACGAAAACAATAAGCTGCTTGTGGGCTTATGGAAAACATCCCAATAAATTGAGGCTAATTCTGCCACCAATGAAAACAAAGATTGATTGAGATCAACGAAGAGATGAAAACTTCTTCACCGAGATGAGAAGGAGAACATTGGATCATTGATGAGCACCACAATAGCAACATTCCTTAGGGAAGGCTTTAG
Organism: Triticum aestivum; assembly: GCF_018294505.1. NCBI lineage: Eukaryota > Viridiplantae > Streptophyta > Magnoliopsida > Poales > Poaceae > Triticum > Triticum aestivum. The sequence continues at coordinate 375,796,753 of NC_057805.1, forward strand.
GTGAAATATAACCCAAGATAACTCCAACAAAGAGATTGATGTGTTGAAAGATCTCCTGAGCGAAGAGAAAAATGATGGGTATAAATATCTCATTCCTTACAACTTGTGAATCATGAAACATGAAGGAAATTGTCAAGAATGACATAACACCATCTCAGAAGATAAGATAGAGAGAGTTGCACTTCGGAATGCAAGATGAAGAATGCTTGAACTCCTCAAAACAAAACATGTGTTGAGCACCATGTTTATCTTTGAGTATAGCTTGGCGGATCATAACTTTGAGAGAAATCTTGAAGAACAATTGAAGAATGAAACGAATCCTTGACGAACCACCAAGTGAACCTTCCATGAAGAACTCCGGTAAAACAAGGATGATAGAAAGAAAGAGAAGTTGAAAACACAAGGTGAAGCCTTGCGATGATTTAGATGGAGCTTCGCGACGAGATAAAGCGGAAAACTTGGAACTCCGGAAAAGAAAAGATGAAGCGTCTCGAACCGAGAAATGTGACATGATGAACAACTCTGGAAAGAAGAAATTAGATCACTTGGATGAAACAATAATAAGAATTACGTTATGCGTATCCTTCACCAATTTAAATTGATGACAAGCAAAGGATTTGGCATACTACTTATTCTCGTAGAAAGGATTAAGATAGATATAGCGCAAACTTGGGAAGGTCTTCAACGAACCATCGGTAGGATTGAAACAACGAATAACATGATATGATAATGAAGGAAGAGAAATCTTGAACGAACCACCGTAAGAATTGAAAATGAACGTAGCAAACGCACAATTCACCTGGAAGAATTGGAAAACGAATAAAGATACTTGAAGGGAACTTGGATACAAGAGAACAAAGAGATCATGAGTTGACTAGAGTATACTTGAACGATGCACCGGTAAGATTTGGAGAACGAGAGCTGAAAGCTGGAATAAATAATCATTCTGAGATGATGGCCTTTGGATAATCAAACTGAAAAGACTCCTGAAAGCTTCGGATGGTTATGAAAAGAATTCTCGCAATCGAAAACAATTATGAGAGGATGGCATCAAGCTGGAACTACGCATCTTTGAGAGAACGGAGCAAGATTTAAGAGAAAATCTTCTTTGGTCTTCAAAATATGAGAATGACGACGAGAAACACCACCATGACTTGTTGAGACACTCCGGAATAATGAAGAATATAAAGGTTGAATCAACAATGAAAAGAATTTGAACGCGATCTTGGAAAGCATCTGACTGATGAAATCCATTCTTATGTCAAACTTCGAAAGGAATTTGGGAATAGCTCCGGGAAAATTATAAGAGTCAGGTAAGATCCTGGGAAAAGACCTGTGGGTTAGGGCCCACTCAAAAGAAACACCGTTGAAATGATTTAAAAGACAGATTGCACCAGATGAATTAACTGGCTTGAATGAGATAACAACCTCGAAATGGCTTGAACGGACTAAGAATGGAAACACGAATCTTTCGAGATGTCTTCAGCACACCGGAACAAAAGAATGGCGAGAAGTGGATGATTAAGAGGTGCACCGACATGAGCAAACATTTGAAACGAGGAAAGGATATGATCAACAAAGCTTGAATTGAATCCACCGGGGAAGATAAGAGAACAAAGAATGATAAACTTGAAGCTTCCTGAGCATCTTCCTGAGAATCACCAGATAAGAACATTGATGGAAAAGAATGGAGAAACTTCACATCCATAAGATGGATACATGATTAAGAAATACGAGTCCTTGAAGAAAGAGGGTGGGAGGGCGGGAAAAACAAAGGCAAATTGGGGCATATGGAATAAACACCGTTGAGAAAACTTATAATTGATCTTGCGGATGGGGAGAATGCTGGGATCATCTCGAAGAGAAACGCACCGGTTGGAAATAGAATTAAGATGGCAATCCCGATGATCAAGAAGGGTTAGTATCCACATTGGAATATGAGAACACCACTTAGAAAAGGTATGGAATCCACATTTGACTTCGAAGCAACTCGAATACCACAACTTAAAACAAAACAAAGGATTGGCTCGCAAAATAAGCCGGAAACAAACATATGATAGAGATTTCGCCCAAAGTGTTCGTGATGAGGCCCCACGGGCATGACGTACAGCGGATGTCACGAATGACAAACAAGACGTCCCCGAATCGGCATAGCCAAGGATTCTTTAAGACGCCTCGCGACCACTGTAAATCGACCGTGAAAAGCGAACCACTAGACGTTGGACCCCAATCTCAAATCATACATCTGTCGAAAAGATATTCTAGGAGCTACTTGAATTCCCACTTATAAACTCCCGAAACTTTCTGGTTATGCAATATGGTGTTGGGGATACAGGGGACGCAATATATCTCACCCAAGCTGACAATACCTAGATCCAGCTGTATCCATCCGTCAACACATAACGAAGAAACCTTCAGAAATCGTTTACCTCAACCTTCGAAAAGCATCCGCTATACGAGTTATGGCAATACTCCCGAACTCCCGCCCCAGTACTGGGTGGCGTCGAGGTGATCTCACCAACAACTACATAAAAGAGATTTTCGATGTCGGCGAAACTCAGGTATTCAAGAACTGCAACGATAAAATTGTGACGACAACACCTCAGAGCTCAACTCCCCGGGACACTGCCACAACCCCTAAATGTCAGGAGGCACCAAGAACAATGTTCTCGTCACAAAACCATCGAAACGATTCCAAGATACTCGCGTGATCCTAAATTTTTTTAGTGAAATTTGAGGAGAGGAGAGTCAAAACTTCTACGTCAGGGGGCCTCACCAGAGCGACGAAGGGACTGAGGAGTAAAAAGAATCCTACTCTCCGATATATATAATCCTAAGACTCAAAACATTTTGTTCTAGACTCAACAACGCCAGCGATTCGATCAAGCAGGGGGCTCCTATGTTGGGGATGGCTCTGATTACCAACTTGTAACACCCACGATGCGGCTATATCTCTCACGTGTTGAGGCACGAATTAGAGGCATAACCGCATTGTAGGTTTTGTCGCAAGAAGGGTCATGTTCACACAATCCCATGTAATGAACAAGAATGGGATAAAGAGAGTTGGCTTACAATCGCCACTTCACACAATTCATAAATAAATTCATACATCATTCAAGATACACACATAGACCGACTACGGTCAAATCCAAATGAAAAGAAGATAACCCCAATTGCTAGATCCCTGATTGTCCCAACTGGGCTCCACTACTGATCATCAGGAAACGAAACGTAGTAACGACCAAGTTCCTAGTCGAACTCCCACTTGAGTTCGGTAGCATCGCCTGCACTGGCTTCAACGGCACCTGCAACTGTTTGGAAGTATCCGTGAGTCACGAGGACTCAGCAATCTCACACCCGCGAGATCAAGACTATTTAAGCTTATAGGTAGGATGGGGTAATGAGTTGGAGCTGCAGCAAGCACTAAGCAAATATGGTGGCTAACATACGCAAATAAGAGCGAGAAGAGAAGCAACGGAACGGTCGAGAAGCTAGAAATGATCAAGAGGTGATCCTAATCTCCTACTTATGTCAAACATAACCCAAACACCGTGTTCACTTCCCGGACTCCACCGAAAAGAGACCATCACGGCTACACACGCGGTTGATGCATTTTAATTAAGTCAAGTGTCAAGTTCTCTACAACCGGACATTAACAAATTCCCATCCGCCACATAACTGCGGGCACGGCTCTCGAAAGTTCAAACCCTGCAGGGGTGTCCCAACTTAGCCCATTATAAGCTCTCACGTTCAACGAAGGATATTCCTTCTCCCGGGAAGACCCGATCAGTCTCGGAATCCCGGTTTACAAGACATTTCGACAATGGTAAAACAAGACCAGCAAAGCCGCCCGAATGTGCCGACAAATCCTGATAAAGATGAACATATCTCGTTCTCAGGGCACACCGGATGAACACTACGTACAACTAAAACCAGACCTCAAGTTTCCCTGAGGTGGCGCTGCAAGTGGCTCTAGTTCGGACCAACACTCAGAGGAGCACTGGCCCCGGGGGGGGGGGGTAAATAAAGATGACCCTCGGGCTCCGGAAACCCAAGGGAAAAAGGCTAGGTGAGGCAAATGTAAAACCAAGGTTGGGCCTTGCTGGAGGAGTTTTATTCAAAGCGAACTGCCAAGGGGTTCCCATAACACCCAACCGCGTAAGGAACGCAAAATCAAGGAACATAACACCGGTATGACGGAAACTAGGGCGGCAAGAGTGGAACAAAACACCAGGCATAAGGCCGAGCCTTCCACCCTTTACCAAGTATATAGATGCATTAATTAAGATAAGATATATTGTGATATCCCAACATAAACATGTTCCAACATGGAGCAATCTTCAACTTCACCTGCAACTAACAACGCTATAAGAGGGGCTGAGCAAAAGCAGTAACATAGCCAAACAACGGTTTGCTAGGAAAGGATGGTTAGAGGCTTGACATGGTGATATGGGAGGCATGAGATAACAAGTGGTAGGTAGCGCAACATAGCGATAGAGCGAACAACTAGCAAGCAAAGATAGAAGTGATTTCGAGGGTATGGTCATCTTGCCTGAGATCCCGCAAGGAAGAAGAACGAGTCCATGAAGTAGACGAACCAACGTAGTCGAACAAATCCTCACAAACACAACGTAACCGGAACTATCAAGGAGAAGCACAGCCGGAAAGAAGCAAACAACATGGTAAACACACAAGCATGAACATGGCATGATGCACAACCAAGGATGATGCATGTCCGGTTTAAAGATGCATGGCATGGCAAAGTGCACAAACAATACTACAAATTAAGTGGAGCTCAATAAGCAACGAGTTGCATATTGACGAAACACCACATCAATTATTTAGTTCTCTCTCGGTTATGTACCCAACAATATTAAATGTTATTAAACATGGCAAAAGGGTCAAGCATAAGTAAACTAACTATTTAGGCAAGTTTAAATGAGTCCGGAAACAACAAACAACAATTCCGGAAAATCCTCATATGCATATTTTGGAATTGGTACTGTTCTGCCCTAAACCATATTTTAATGTTGTTAAGCAGTAAAACAAAGTGCACCAAGTTAATCTATGCATTTTTCTAGACAATTTACATATATAGTTTATTTAATTCGGAGCTACGGTTATTTAGTTATGAAATAAATCATTTTAACATGGCATTTATGCAAAATTAAATAAACAGCAAGTTTAAACATTTTAAACATGGATGAGAGCAGCATATTATGAAACTAGATGAAATTCTAAGCATTTTACATATTTATATCATTTTAATCCGATGCACGGTTGATGAGTTATTATATGCATGAAGACTAGGGACTTTTCTACAAAACAGTAAATCCTGGGGTAATAGCTAAATTCGCAGATCCTGAAAAAAACATCATCGGGCAGAAACTGGCTGGGCTCTGGGCGCTCACCATGGGCTGAGGCCCAGGTCGGTGGCGGCGGCTGGGGCAGATCTGGAGCAGGCCGGATCTGGAGGGGAAGCAGGCTGGGCCTTGGAGCTGGCTCGCGACGCGGGGCCCACGTGGAAGGTTGAAGCGGTCAACGGGCGCAGGCGGGAGACGATGCAGCGGCTGCTGCTCGTTGCAGGGGGAGCAGAGGCCGGCGACGCACGCTGCAGCGGACGGCGACGGACCTTGGTGGAGGGGTTCCGCGCGGGAACGACGGGGATGGGCGCGGGAGGACGGATCCGTCCGTCTCCCAGCTCGGCCTGGTGCAAACGACGGCGAGGGAGCTGCGGGGAACCATGGCGAGCTCCTGGTTGCCTCCTGGAACAGAGAGGGAGAGGCATGTGAGACAAGGAAGAGAATTAGAGGGAGGAGGGTAGGGGCGCGAAAAAGGCGACCTGGCAACGCAGGGGAGAGGTGGAGGCGAGGATTCGGCGAAGCGGCGGAGTTCCTTCGGCGGCCATGGCGCCTGTCGTGCTTCTGGCTAGGGCATACCTGCTCCTGCAGCAGATGGGCAGAAAACAGAGGGTTCAGAGAGGGGGAAACGGGAGGAGCATGGGAAGGAGAAGAAGGGGGCGTCGGTGCTCATCTCCGGCGAAGCTTGCCGGCGGCTTGACTCTTGTGGCGCGAGGCCGCCATGTGAGGGAGCTCGGGGGTGCGGGGACGAGGTGGCTCTGGACGGCGACGAGGCGGGGCTAGAGCTGCTGTGGGAGGAGTCCGGCGAGGAGCGGCTTGGGAGGCCTCAAGCACGAGGAGCGGGGCTGGCTGCTCTGGTTGGTGGGTGGAGGAAAACAAGGAGAAGGGGATCCTGAGGTGGATCGAGACCGAGCGGTGGCGTCGATGGGGACAAACCTCCTAGAAATTAGGGTTGGGATGATTTGGTAGGTGATGGTCTTATATATAGCAAGTGGATTTTTAGGTAGGGATATTTGGTCCCTCCGATTTTAGTCGGACGGTCGAGAAATAAATAGATAGGGAGTCTAAATAAGAAAACGGAGATGTTTTATAAATGTTTGGGGATGATCCGGACCCAACGGTAACGACTGAGCGGATCGGGTTCGGAGAAGTTTCGGACGTGCGAGAGGGGTCTATGCACTACGCAAGGAGGGGTTAGGCGGTCACGGTCAAGAGGGAAGCGAAAATCCGGTTGGACTCGGACCGGTCAACGAAGGTAAGGGGGGAACGCGACAACTACGAACGGATGCAAGCTTTCTGAAAACATGGAGATGCAAATGATGACATGATGAATGCAACAAACAAATAAATACACGCGATGATCACGAAGAACATGGAAAGCGTCTGGAGCGTCAGTCTCGGGGCGTTACATCTAGTTAGCAGGGAGCCCCTTCAACCAAGTACGGGCCGTCCCTTCCAACATCAAGGGAAAATACTTAGCACATGTAGCTTCGCTAACATCCAGCAATTCCATGGCCATCTCATAACTCTTAATCCACGCCTCAGGAGGTAAGTCGGCTGTGTAGTTAGGCACCTTGCGAGGACCTTTGAAATCCTTGGGCAGACGCTCATTTCGTATAGCTGGCACTAAGCATGGCACGCACAAATTCTTAAAGGTTACACCTGGCTCTTCTGAAGTTGTCGAACGAACTGGAGTAGGCTGACGGGCCGCGTGCTGAGCCGCTAGCTCAGCCTCCCAACGCGCTCTACCTTGATCCACTATGTTCTGAGCCTCAGCACCATCGCCCGCCGGGTTATACCCGCGCGGCGGGTTACGGTTTCGCGCACTGCTCGACACAGCCAGTTCATCGATATGTCTGCTGTAACTCCGGCTTGGGCGAGGGGTGGAATGAATCCTTTCACGACTGTAAGAATAAGCCTGCTGCTGAACCAACGCCATCTGTAACAGCTCTCGAGCTCTCCGGGTTTCAACCGCCACTGGAGACTCGCCTTCAACCGGAAGAGCCGCCAATCGCGACGCCGCGGCGATCATGTTATCCAAAGGGTTAGAGTAATGTCCCGGCGGTGTCGGCGCACTCTGAGGCAGGTTATTGTGCTGACGAGGCGGGTGCGTCGTGCATGGCTGAACCAGCATTCTCATCCCAGGTGCTTCGACCCGGTTTACCACTGCCGGGTTACTGGTTCCTGCTCCTGGCGTGTTAAAGAGATTTCTTGCTTCATAAACCGGAGGTAGACGAGTCTGATGCCTCCTTCTCATGACATCGTTCGAAGCGTTCTGGTCTAGCATGAGCCGGTAAGACTCCGCCTGAATGCGCTGTGCCTGAGCATCCAAAGCAGCCCGCTCTTCAGCCATCCTGGTGTTTTCCGTGTTCAGCTGCTCCTTGGCCATCTCATCATGCAATTTCGCGACTGCCGCATTATGCTGATCCTGATCCGCCGAATTAACCACTGTTATTATCAACGCTGTCAGTTTGTCCACCAAGTCAGTTAAGATCTGGGCCGGCGGGCGCACAGGGCCTCCTGCCCCGGCAGCCGTCGCCGCTGCTGACAGGAAATTAATTCTGCTGCAGTTGATGAGTGTTGCATGGGCTGTGTACCGGCCATGAAGATTGCAACCTGGTTCAGCGGTTCGAGGGGGTCCGGAATACTGTCGCCATCGGAACAGCCCCCAAGCCGGCCATCTTGCAACTGGTACAATGACTCGGTCTCGCCGGTGGATGACTCGCCATCTGAATAGACAACCGTCTCACCGTTAGATACCGATTCAGATTCTGCACCGTTAATGAATCCCACGAAGGCACGCTTCCTGGCGGGCTGAACTCGGGCGGGTCTTGCACGCTGAGCCGTCTCGATGATGTCGGCGCAGATGTCCGGCTCAGGGCCCGGTTCGCCAATCTTGCTAGTGAAAACATGAATTCCACCAAAGGGGACCCGGTACCCGTACTCGATTGAGCCGGCCTCAGGGCCCCAGCCTGCGTCGTCGATGTAGAGCTTTCCGCGACGACTTTTGGTCATCCGGCCCACAGCGTATCCCTTGAGCCCTTCGAAGTTTCCCTCTAAGAACTTGAAACCATCGTGCGTTAGCCCCACAGTGGGCGCCAACTGTCGTGGAATTGTCACGGCAGATGTCCTAGTGTGAGGACTTAGTCGTGGAGCCATCGCGACGGGTTAGCTTAAAGGGGTTAATCGGGACAAAGGACACGAGGAGTTTATACTGGTTCAGCCCCTTGCGGTGAAGGTAAAAACCTAATCCAGTTTGAGGTGGTATTGCTAGGGTTTCGATGATCAGGGAGCGAATACGCTTGACCTGACTCTCGATCTGTTGTTTCTCGTCCCTAAACCACCGCCGGGCCGTCCCTTTATATACACAGGTTGATGCCCGGCGGTTCACAGAACCCCGGCCGGCTCTTAAACGTGTCCGGCATGGTTTCTACTCTTTCCTATCTTACAACACAAGTCATACATCTTATGGCGATTTACATCTTGGGCTTTAACCCGCCTTTGGGCTTTGGGCCTTATTGCCAAGTCTCCTTCATAAAGCGCCATCTTCCATGTCTTCATGGGCTTCAAAATATGGGTAATTACTATGAGCATAACCCGGCCCCTCCTGGGCGGTTTATACACAATAGTCATATCCCCAACAAATTTGATCCTTTTAAACTTCCAACTCATATTTCATATGTTTTGAAGAAGTCATTTTATCTTCTCTCATGAAAATCATTGAGTTGCTTAAAGTTTCTGAATTTGAAATATTTTCAATGAAATTCAAATATCTTCAACAACCCTTTTCATTTCAATAAATGGAAGAAGTCATGTCATCTTCTCTCTAGGGTTTTGTATTTGAAAAGAATTTGAATTCATGGAGATCAGAATGCAAAGTGAAAGTTCGGGAAAGTCCTTTTATTCCCTCTCATTTAACTTTCACTCAATATCACACAAGCAACCACACCACAATCAAACAAACAATCAAAACTATTTATTTAATATAACATTCCAAAATTTAGAATTTTGGGATGTTACAAACCTACCACCCTTGAAATGAATCTCGCCCTCGAGATTCGGAGAGGCTAGTAAGAAATAGGTTAGGTTTGGGGGTCTTATCAAAATCCATCGACCGTCTCAAGGGTTTGGGGTGCTACCACCCTTAGAAACATCGTTACAGTCCCATCAATAATCATATACTCCATCCTTATTCTTGACAGGGCCGGTCTTCTCAGATCTTCAGTATAATTCCTTCTCTGGCTCTTCCAGTAGCGGCATAACCTTTTTCTCAATTCTTCTGTCCTTTCATCGTGGTAAGGTTATTCCGAGACTGGATCTTCTTAGCTGACGGGTCTGGCGCCAATACTAAACAACTATCGATATCTCATGATGGTCAACAATTTATGGGTTCTCCTGCAGAAAACGGGTCTGGGCTTCATTCTCACCGTATGACCTACGATTGGCAACAACTGCCTTGTACGAGGGGAAAAATTTGTCATACCATTTTAAGGTTCAAACAAGGTTTTTATCGTCGTCTCTCTACTATAGGCAAGTCACTCAGATTTACCATCCCATATAGCCAGGCGAATAATAAGAGTAAGTCGGTTTGGTGATCAATCCATCCCGCACCCAAATCATTATCTTGTACATGGTTTAGTGAATCTTGCATTTTAACACTCGGTCATCCTCACAAGCATTGCAGAATTTCTCTTATCGACGAACTAAGTTCGGTTAATCCATTGATTGTGCAAGCCAGGCAAACAATCTATCGTTTCTTCACAACTCTCAAGTTTTGCGTAAATTCCTATAAGATCGTCTGTCGATAGAGTCGTAACTTCTTCCAGGGTTTTCCTTCCGCAAGAGTGTGCTTGCTTCTTGGCAGGTCCTGGGGCTTGTGGGTTATGGCCCATCTCATCACTTGTAAACCTTGAACTCGTCATCGGGGGCAGCTGATCATTATTCCAACATCCAGCTTCCTAGCATTCTTAAATCCATCCAATTGTACTGTCTCCCTTCAGACTCTTGGGATATCCCATATATCGAGATAAAACTCGTACTTATTTTGTCCAAAGTCCACTCCGTGGAATATCATTATCTTTTCCAGGGGTCGGGGGTCCTCACAGGGTACTACCACCCTTGAAATGCACAAATTCATCCATAGACCATATTTCTCATATCCTCGAAAATGGTCAAGATCTTTCTTCATAGAGTAACAACTCATAAAATCCAAAACAGTACCAACGATGCTAACTTTATTGATTCTCAAATTATTACAATCTCCTGCATTTCCATTACATGCCTCAACTCAACACCTCAATATAAAAGAAATGTTCTCCCTACTACTACTACATTTCTTTTGTTGCAAACTCAACTATTTAGCCCAAGCTCCTTCTCCTTGGGGCATTCTCTGGCAAAGTGCCCTGCTCCATTACAACGAAAACATATTACTTCTGACAAGTCTCGAGGTTTCCTTGTGATTATATAGCCTCCTTGGGTCCTCGGCTTCCTTTTTGGGCAACCGCTGAAGTAGTGCCCTGACTCCTTACACCTGAAACAGGTGATGTGACTCGGGTCCTTCTTTGTAGAAATTGGGTTGTTCCTGGAATCCAACCTATTTCTCTTCCTGGACTTTTCCGTACCAATCAGGGCTTCTATTTCCCGTGGGTCATTCTCTACTTCCACTGTCGGGAATGCTACTAGATCCCCATTCAGACAATTCTGGGAGATGTGTCCTTCTTCTCCACATGAATAGCATGACTTGGTGCAGGGTTTAATTGGGTCCTCTTCGGGTGTGTACTCCACCTCTTCCTTCATCACATGTTTTTCTAAAATTTCCATGAGGGCTCCTTTCATTGCTTCTTTCTTCTGCTGGATGGTTCTTTGTACCAGGGGGTAAATGTGACACTGAGCAGGGTAGTGGGTAGTCCCTTCACACAAGAAACAAGTAATCTGCCTAGTTGGGCATTCTTCAGCTGGGTGACTTTCCTCACAATGAGGGCATTCATCCTTGTGTTCTTTACGGTCGTGTCCTATTTGTCCACAGAGCTTGCAGGCACAAGATTTCTTCATATCATTTCCATAAGGCTTCAACTTCTGGGACACAAGCCGAGACTTTTGCAGGGTCAACTTAAATTCTTCCCAAGTGGTTACTCTTTGCCATCCATTGATGGCTTGGTACATCCTCCACCAAGTAGCGGCCTCTTTCAAAGCACTGAAAAGCATGCTGGGCCATATCTTTTCCGGCTATAGTGTTATTCTTCATGTGATCCTCCATGTTCTGAATCCATCGGTCCATCTCCAATTGACTCATCGGTCTAGAAAGTATGAGCTCATCTCCATTCATCCTCTATTGGGTCCATGGGTTTTGGGGTGAGGTAAGAGATATAGGGAGGGGTACACACAATACAAACAATAGTTTTCAAAAGACAGATTTTATTTGTGGCTGTCGGGAAAACATCGAACAAACGACAGCTCACAATCGTCGCATCTAACGTAGGTATATAACAGGGTTTGGTCTTCTAATGGTCAATAAATCTTCAAAGTCGCCGAACTATTCAAGTATTGTTCATGTCTCGGGTGGATTCTTCGGATCATGCTTGTCCTTCTCAAGTTCTTTTGCCAGATCATTTCTGTTGACGCGAAGTCTCTCGTGACGTCATTTAATATTCTGGAGCTGCGTTCCAAACTTCTGGGTTTCAACATCCTTGGCATGAACCATGGTCCTACTGTCCTTTAGTTCCTGAGGAATCTCCTGTATCTCGAGGATTTTGCTCCTCCAGCTTGGCTACTTTCAGCTTCTGGGTCCTGAGTTCTTCACGAAATACTTCCTTTTCAATTATGACTTCCTAAAGGTCCACCCTAAACTTCTTGATGTAATACTCCAGATTCTAGTGACACACCATCTAAGGTTAAAACTTCATCTCTTGCTGATAGGTGCTCCATTAGCCCTTTTGTCATCCAATCCTTCCGAAGAAATGCATGCTTAACTCAGCACGGTGACAATAGCATAAGCAGCGATAACCTCATGGTTAGCCATGTTTATGCCATTGTCATTGCCATGAGCTATCATTCCATAGCTGATATCTCTTTCCTTAGGGTTTTCTTGACAAAAACTTTGGGTTCTAATGCTCCATGTTCCAGTCTATCTCCGACACACCTTGATCTCGGGTATTGACAGCTTTAATAGTTTGAGAAGTTCCATAAGGGTAGCTTTCCTAGGTCATACAAATCTGGAAATTCTACAGAGCCTTCAAATTCTCCTAGTCTTCGGAGTCTTCAACCGTTGTAGTTTCCATTATTATAATGCATGGTAAAATCCTCTTCATTCTGAAGTAGTCTTAGTTGTCCGATATCTTGTACTTCTTGGAGTGGTCTCATTAGTCAAATCTTTGAGTGGTCAAAAGGGAATAGGGTATAGTCTAACTAAAAGGGAAATTTGATAAAACTCAGAAAAGAAGAGAGGAAAAAGATCTTTTTGAAAATGAAGTTGTAGAGAAAATATTTCCTATGGGCTTGCCAGTTTCTAGGGGTCACGTCCTACAGTCAACATGTGCTCTGATACCATCTTGTAGCGACCCGATCTTAGACGGTCAAGTCTCTGTGCTTAAGTGTCATCCCTGGATCGGTATGCTGACACACACTGTACTCAAGGATTTATAACAGAGGTAAATCACATGTATAAAGTAACGTAAATACTATTACCTCAATCCAAATAGCGGAAGTAACAACAAGGTTGTGGATTCCCATCAACCCCAACGGCAAAGTTGAGTGTAGACATCGTAACCCTAACGTATCACTTACTCGCCGTAAGATTCCTGCAACATGAGACGTTGCAGCCACAAAGGGTCAGTAAATTGAATGTACTGGCAATTTCACATTGTAGAGCAATGCTGTATAATGGCTATCACTACATGCATATTTGGCTGGTGGAGGCTCTGGGTTTAATTTTGCATAAAGCTAGTTTTTCCCTACAACAAAGGAATATATTTTATTTAACTACAAAGTTGGTTGAAAACATTGACAAGGTTCCTCCAACTCAATCCCAATTAAAAGTTAAAAACCCAACAAATTAATTAAGTAAAGTGATGAGATCAACACGATAATTCGAGAACCAGATACTCAAGATGTCCATAACTGGGGGAAACGGCTAATCATGATTAGTTTGTACACTCTGCAGAGGTTTGCGCACTTTTCCCCACAAGACTCAATCTCCTCCGTTGGATTTCTCGCACTACATGGTGTTTGAGAAACAGATGACCGAGACACAGTCTTTCAGAAGCGTTAACTCTTTACTCTGGGTAGACAGTACCACCTACATCACCTACATCTGCTAGCCTACCACTGAAAGAGGTCACACGACATACTCAACTATGCCAGAGCCCATAATGGCTTGTGGCTGCACACGGAAGTTTCTAGCATGAATAATCTTATGATCCCTATGAACCTGGGTGGCATTCCATAGGGTAATCACACGGGTACTCCGGGATCCCCTTGGGCAAGCACTGGGTTCTCCAGGTGCCCGGGCAAACCACTGGGTGCTCCAGGGTGCCCCAACCAATCCACCCAGATGTGTATTAAAGTAGCCACCTTAAGTTAAACCTTAGTTCATAATAACTCTCACATCTTTCATGAATTCTCTCAATACCAAACCACGTCTACGAGCATAGCATAGCAGTAAGCATAACGTAGAAGTAACTCCCAAGGTTTGAATGCAGGACAATAGGTTCCTACCTCATCAACTACTTCCCAATACCCACATGTTATCAATTCCTAACCATGCAATGTTTGAGGATTGAAACTAATGCATAAAAACTGGGTATTGAAGGGATATGATCAAAGTGTGAACTTGCCTTGTACTGTTGATGAAGATGACTCGCACTCATAACTGCAGATAGTTCTAGTCGTCACACTCCGATCAATCTATCGTAAGCAAGCAATAGTAACCACACATAAGCAATCAAGCAAAAGGATCAAAAAAAGATCTCGGAAAACTTCGAACACAACCAATTAACTCTTGCAACATAAAAAAATTTCTAACAGTACCAAAATTGAGTGAATTTGGCCTTAACAGAAAGTTTAGGTCAAGAGCTTCAAATAGCAAAAAGAATCAATTTAAACGGAGTTATAAAACTCAAGTTACGATCAAACGAATTCAAATACAAATCTGTTTGAATTCAAATTTTAAAGCTTTCAAACAATATTTAAGTTGATTATCTGGATAGAGGGGATCGTAACGAAGAAGTGGGCGTTGGTTTCATTGGATTTGGACAAACGAGCGAAAAGTAGCGAAGGTTTGAAGATTAGGGACTAATCTGTAAATAAAATATTCACGGATGGGTCCCTGGCCGAAATTAAAAGGAAAAAAGAAAAATTCTACCGACCCGAACGTTCGGTGCCGAACCCTACAGAACGAAAACGTTCGCTACCAGAAGCTAACGAGCGAACGCTCGCAAAATAAGCTAACCTAAAATAATAAACCGGCTAAAACGAAAAACCGTAAGCTGAAAAAAACCAGATCTAGGGTTTTACCGGTTTTCTGACAAGAACCGGTGGTCAACGGCGGCGGCTCCGGCGGCTAAAGCGGCTGCGACAGCGAAGCGGCTCCGGCGAGGTGCGGCAACGACGGCGGTGGCGCGGGGCTACGGCGCTGGCGGCGACGACGGCGCGAGCGGCGGAGTGCGGCGCGACAGAAGTGCGGCGGTGGCGCGAGGCGAGGGGCGACAACGCTCGAGGGAGGAGAGAGAGGGGCAACGACTTTATAGGAGGGGAGGGGGCAGAGGTGCTTGCGGGAGGGGGCGGCAGAGGCGGCGGCGGGGCGGAGCCGAGCGGGACTCGGCGGCGTGCGGCGGCGGGAGTTGCGCTCGGGGACGAGGCGGACGGCGAGCTGGGCCGGCTGGGCTTCGGCCCAGTCGGTCCGAAGTTTTTTTAAACAGACAATAAAAATAAATAAAACCAAATAAACTAAAAACATAATATAGGCATATGATATATCAAAATTGGCAGAAAAAGATTTTCTACAACGTGAACATTATTCTAAAGTCAAATAAAATCCACACAAATTAAAATAAAGCAAAGAGTGCTACTGATGTTATAATACCAAATAAAATCATTTAGAAAAATACCAAAATGATTTCAAATTTATTTATCTCCAATTTTCTATTGTAGGGAATCATTTTACCCTAATTTCCATATATTTTATTTTTGGAGAAAAATAATTTGAATAAAACACAAATAACTCCAAATTGAAAATAATTTCAAAAGGACTTTAAATTTGATCCTTTTAAACTTCCAACTCATATTTCATATGTTTTGAAGAAGTCATTTTATCTTCTCTCATAAAAATCATTGAGTTGCTTAAAGTTTCTGAATTTGAAATATTTTCAACTACCCTTTTCATTTAAATAAATAGAAGAAGTCATGTCATCTTCTCTCTAGGGTTTTGTATTTGGAAATAATTTGAACTCATGGAGAACAGAATGCAAAGTGAAAGTTTGGGAAAGTCCTTGTATTCCCTCTCATTTAACTTTCACACAATTTCACACAAGCAACCACACCACAATCAAACAAACAATTAAAATATTTATTTAATATAACATTCCAAAATTTAGAATTTTGGGATGTTACATGGCCCCTCTCATTGATCTTCAACGACGCGCCCAACCGTGGGCCCGCGCGGTCAAAGTTGTGCATTGGAATTTTGAACATCACAGACCACCCTTTTCACTCATGTATATTTGGGCCACTTGCTGGTGTGGCTGTCTTCTGACCCTCACTAACGTTTTTTTGCTGCAAAGACTCTAATGACGCTCAACGGACACGGGTATAATGTCTTAACCGTGTGCGATGCAAGTGCACTATGAATCACGACGACTGCGCAAGCGCGAGCAAAGGTGGAGGTACTGGCTCAACCATGTGCGATGCAAGTGCGCTGTAAAATCACCACGACTACGCAAGCGCGAGCAAAGGGTGGAGGTACTGGCTTAACCGTGTGCGATGCAAGTGCACTGTAAAGTCACCACCTGCGCAAGCTAAAGGCAGGTAAGTTTATTTAGAAATTAGGACGAACAGTGTGGACCAGCTAGCTAGAAATATAAAAACAAACTATGCGCCTTGAGCATTGCAAAAATCGGCGGTTCAGCCACTTTTCCTTATTATCATACACGCATATTCTTATTGGACCGTGCACGATCTTCGGGCACTCCCACCCCGCATCAATTCTTTCACCCAAATTTTAGTAGCCGCCGTACTTCAACCGTTGCCCATACTCCTCCAGCACCGACCTTATAGTAAAATTGCAGTAGCCGAGGCATTTGAACCGTCGCCATCCCTCGTCCACCACCATCTCCACCCACCATTACTAAAAATTTCAGTAGCCGCGGCGTATCCTCAAACACCCCCCTCCACAGTCCCCCCACCCGGCCCCCTCCCCCCCTTGAACCCTAGCTCGCGGCCGCCACTGACGCCGCCGCCAAACCCTGCCGGTCTGCCCGTTCCTCCTAGCTTAGATAATAAAGTTCAGGTTATCCAGCGATTGCCATACCGTCGCCCCATTCCCCTGAGTTTTTAGATGAGGCCTGCGGTGTCCCTCCCCGCCAGAGCCACATCCCCTGCTCCAGAATGTCGCAACCTAAGCTCGACCATGTATCCCGGGGAGCCCGATGAGCGTTCGGCCAAGAAGAGGTTTACCATGGCCTCTCCGGCGGACGTTGGCGAGGTGGCCGCCGTTCGCCCTGACCTGTCGATCCCGGAGCAACACGTCACCGCGGAAGCCGGCGAAGACATTGACTACGTTGCCATGGCGAAGGCTTCATGTCAGCGGGTGATACGTCCATTTTGCATCATGCTTTTATATTGATATTTAATGCATTATGGGCTGTTATTACACATTATATCACAATACTTATGCCTATTCTCTCTTATTTTATAATGATTACATGAAGAAGGAGAATGCCGGCAGCTGGAATTCTGGACTGGAAAAGGAGCAAATATTAGAGACCTATTCTACACAACTCCAAAAGTCCTGAAACTTCACGGAGCATGTTTTTGGAATATATAGAAAATATTGGGTGAATAAAGTACCAGAGGGGGACCACCAGCCAGCCACAAGGGTGGAGGGCGCACCCTACCCCCTGGGCGCGCCCCCCGACCTTGTGGGCCCCCTGGTGATGTATACTACGCAACTTTATTCTTGTAGACACGTCTTGGGCCTCCAAGCGCAGAGTTTTGTAGGACAGTAGAATTTTCCCTCAAGTGGATGACCTAAGGTTTATCAATCCATGGGGGCATAGGATGAAGATAGTCCCTCTCAAAAGACCCTGCAACCAAATACAAGAAATCTCTTGTGTCCCCAACACACCCAATACAATGGCAATTTGTATAGGTGCACTAGTTCGGCGAAGAGATGGTGATAAAAGTGTAATTTGGATGGTAGAAATATATTTTTATAATCTGAATAAATAAAAACAGCAAGGTAGCAAATAGTAAACGGGCAGAAAAATGGTATTGCAATGCTTGAAAATGAGGCCTAGGGTCCGTACTTTCGCTAGTGCAATCTCTCAACAGTGCTAATATAATTGGATCATATAGCCACCCCTCAGAGTGCGATGAAGAATCACTCCAAAGTTCCTATCTAGCGGAGAACATAAGAAGAAATTATTTGTAGGGTACAAAACCACCTCGAAGCTATTCTCTTCGATCGATCTATCCAAGAGTTCTACTAAAATAACACAAAATAATTTCAGATTCATAATACTCAATCCAACACAAAGAACTTCAAAGAGTGCCCCATGATTTCTACCGGAGAAACAAAAGACGAGAACGTGCATCAACCCCTATGCATAGATTATCCCAATGTCACCACTGGAATCCGTGAGTTGAAAGCCAAAACACATATCAAGTGAATCAATATGATACCGCATTGTCACCACGAGTATTCATATGCAATATATATATATATCAAGTGCTCTCAAATCCATAAAAGTATTCAATCCGATAACAACGAAATCTCAAAGGAAAAACTCAATTCATCACAACAAGATAGAGAGGGGAAAACACCATATGATCCGACTATATTAACAAAGCTCGCGATACATCAAGGTCGTGACATCTCAAGAACATGAGAGAGAGAGATTAAACACATAGCTACTGGTACAAACCCTCGGCCCCGAGGGTGGACTACTCCCTCCTCATCATGGTGGCGACCGGGATGATGAAGATGGCCACCGGTGATGATTTCCCCCTCCGGCGGAGTGTCGGAATGGGGTCTAGATTGGTTTTCGGTGGCTACAGAGGCCTGCGGCGGTAGAACTTCTGATCTAGGTTAACTCCGAAGGTTTTTGGAATATTTGGGATTTTATAGGGCAAAGAGGGGGTGCGGGAGGCCACCGAGGTGGGCACCACCCACCTGGGTGCACCTGGCCCCCCATGCGCGCCCTGGTCGGTTGTGCCCCCCTTGGGGCACCCCCAGGTGCTTCTCTGGCCCACTAGTGGTCTTCTGGTCCATAAAAAATCCACAAAAAGTTTCGCGGTGTTTGGGCTCCGTTTGATATTGATTTCTTGCGATGTAAAAAACAAGCAAAAAATAGCAACTGGCACTGGGTCAATAGGTTAGTCCCAAAAAATGATACAGAGTTGCTATAAAATGATTGTAAAACATCCAAGAATGATAATAAAACAGCATGAATACTTTATAGATACGTTGGAGATGTATCATCATCCCCAAGCTTAATTCCTACTCATCCTGAAGTAGGTAAATGATAAAAGAATTAATTTAAGAAGTGTGAATGCTAGCAAGGTGCACAAGTTTGATCAATGATAATTTCAATCACTTTTACTAGCATCATAACAACAATTCTTTCTTATAAAACTTGTCATGTTATAGTAGCAACCAATTCACATGTTAAGGTTCAAACAATTAATTCTCTTGAAACTCAACAACCTATGTTCTCAGTCACCAAGGAATTGTAATTCAACTTATTCAACAGAGTCTAAGTAAGAGCTCCACATACTCAACCATCATATAGTCTTCTATGATTGCTAACACTCACCACATACACATGAGCAAAACGTTTCAACCGGACACATAGAAAGATAGGGGCTTATAATTTTGCCTCCCAACGTATTCACCTCAAGGGTGATGTCAACAATAATAACTCATGCTACCCATATCCAACTGGATATATGTGCCTAGATCTTTCCTCACCACATGATGCTTGCCAAAAGAGAAAAATAAAAAGGAATAGAGAGAAAAACTTTGACTCTTTGCATAAAAGTAAATACATAAAAGTAAAAGATAGGTCCTTAGCAGAGGGAAGCAGAGGTTGCCATGCGCTTATTTGTTTGTATGCTCAACCCCTTAGTGCAAAAGAACGTCACGTTATATTGCCCCTTATGATAGCAACCTTTATTATGCAGTCTGTCGCTTTTATTCTTTGCTATCACAAGTTCGTACAACACTCGATTTTCTCTTACACTAGATGATCTAACATTTTTAGAAGCAATTTTTATTGCCTTATTGCACCGATGACAACTTGGACTCTTCAAAATAAGATTTGGGTTTAAGGGTTTTTGGGTGCACAAGTAGTATCTCTACTTGGTGCTGAATTTTTGGCTAGCAAAGATGGGGGCAAGCACCACATGTTGAAGGATCTATGACAATATAACTTCTATGTGAATATGAACAAACATAAACCATCACGTTGTCTTCCTTGTCCAACGTCAAATTTTTTGGCATATAATATTTTGATGGGAGCTCACAATCACAAAAGATTTCCAAGATAGTGTATTTGCATGTGAAAGTTCTCTTCCTTCTACTAATCATTCAGGAATTGCTTGTATGGCCAATATTGTGATTGTCAAGCTTCAAAAGATTTCACTTTGTAAGCCCAATATGAAGCTACCACTAGGCATGATATGAATATATAATGTCAACTTCATGATATTCAATTCATTTAACAATTTACTCATAGGATATAAGTGAAGCAAAAGAGTAAATGACAGGCTACTCCAAATAGATATAAGTGAAGATAAAGCGAGTAGTTAAGTAAATAGGTAGCTATTTGAGGACTCTCTCTTATTCAAAAACTTTCAGATCTAAGTATTTTATTAAAACAGCAAGCGAAACAAAACAAAATGACATTCCAAGCATAGCACAACTCATGTGAAGAAGCAAAAACTTAGGCTCAACCGATACTAACCGATAATTGTTGAAGAAGAAAGGTGGGATGCCTACCGGGGCATCCCCAAGCTTAGATGCTTGAGACTTATTGAAATATTATCTTGGGGTGCCTTGGGTTGGGATGAACTTAGAGTTTATGATCAGATCTATCTTTTTATATCCATGAAAGTATTTGAGTTTCTTTTATCTCTTTCATGCATGATCTCTTATAGCCTCGTATTTCTTCTTCGATATTTGGGTTTTGTTTGTCCAACTTGATCTATTTATCCTACAATGGGAAGAAGTGCTTTGTAGTGGGTTCGATCTTACGGTGCTTGATCCCAGTGACAGAAAGGGAACCGGCACGTATGTATCATTGCTACTAAGGATAAAACGATGGGTTCTATCTCTACATAGATAGATCTTGTCTACATCATGTCATCGTTCTTATTGCATTACTCCATTTTTCCATGAACTTAATACACTAGATGCATGTTGGATAGCGGTCGATGTGTGGAGTAATAGTAGTAGATGCAGGCAGGAGTCGGTCTACTAATCTTGGACGTGATGACTATATAATGATCATTGCCTGGATATCGTCATGAGTATTTGAAGTTTTTTCAATTTCTCAACAGTAATTTATTCACCCAGTGTTTGCTATTTTTCTCGAGAGAAGCCACTAGTGAATCCTACGGCCCCCGGGTCTCTTTCTCATATATTTGCCTTTGCGATCTACTTTTTCCTTGCATTTATTTTTAGATCTATTAAACCAAAAATACAAAAATACCTTGCTGCAATTTTTCCTTATTTATTTTATTTGGCGTTCGATCTATCAATTTACTACCAATTTATCTCACGTCCGTTTGCCTACTTGAGGCGCCGTACCCCGGAAGGGATTGACAACCCCTTTAACACGTCGGGTTGCGAGGATTTGTTATCTATGTGCAGGGGCTGTTTATGTTGTGTTGCTTGGTTCTCCTACTAGTTCGATAACCTTGGTTTCATATCTGAGGGAAATACCTACCGCCGCTGTGCTGCATCATCCCGTCCTCTTTGGGAAAAAACCGACGTAGCTTCAAGCGACATCGGGAGTTCGTTCAGAAACTTGTACATAAACTTTCTTAACAAGCACTCGACAAATGCCTTTAGAGAACATACACAAAGTCTCAGCTGTGGAACTAGAGCATCATCATAATAAGTTCTCTTGCATTTCCATATAAGTAATTGGGTCTCATATGGAGATGTTTAGTGAAGTAGAATGGAAATAATCGAATGCAACTACACAAGAACTAGTCTATAACTGTCGTTCAGAATCAGTTTAGCCCAGTGTTAACTGAAACATGGATATCTTACTCATACGGAGTCCGTTTTGGCTCCACAAGTGGTCAAAATGTTTGTGACTATAGCTGCTTCAAATGATTCTTTCATAGGGAACTTTTGGAGAACTTTTCTTAAGGAGTTCGTTCAGAAACTTGTACACAAACTTTCTTAATGAGCACTCGATGAATGCCTTTCAAGAACATACACAAAGTCCTAGTTGTGGACCTAGTGCATCATCATAACTAAGGTTCCTTGCAATTTCCTAGAAGTAATTGGATCTCATATGGAGATGTTTAGTGAATTGAATGGAAAAAATCGAATGCAACTACACAAGAACTAGTCTATAACTATCGTTCGGAATTTGTTTGACGCAGTGTTAATTGAAACATGGATATATGAATCATACGGAGTCTGTTTTGGCTCCACAAGTAGTCAAAACGATTGTGACAACCAGATGCTTCAAAGGATTCTTTCATAGGGAACTTTTGGAGAAATTTTCCTAAGGAGTTAATTCAGAAACTTGTACAGAAACTTTCTTAACGAGCACTCTACAAACGCCTTTCGAGAACATACACAAAGTCCCAGCTGTGGACCTAGTGCATCATCATAACTAAGGTCTCTTGCATTTCCCTATAAATAATTGGATCTCATATGGAGATGTTTAGTGAAGTAAAATGTTCCAAATCGAATGCAACTACTCAAGAACTAGTCTGTAACTGTTGTTCGGAATCAATTTGGCACAGTGTTAACTGAAACATGGATATCTGACTCATAGACTGTCCGTTTAGGCTCCACAAGGAATCAAAACGTTTGTGCCGACCAGATGCTTCAAATGATTCTTTCATAGGGAACTTTTGGAGAACTTTTCTTAAGGAGTTCGTTCAGAAACTTGTTCAGAAACTTTTTTATTGAACACTCGATAAACGCCTTCAGAGAACATACACAAAGTCCCAGCTGTGGACCTAGTGCATCATCATAACTAAGGTCTCTTGCATTTTCCTAGAAGTAATTGGATCTCATATGGAGATGTTTAGTAAAGTAGAATGGAAAAAATCAAATGCAACTACACAAGAACTAATCTGTAACTTTCATTCGGAATTAGTTTTAGCTCCACAAGTAGTCAAAACGTTTGTGATGACCAGATGCTACAAAGGATTCTTTCGTATGGAGCTTTTGGAGAACTTTTCTTAAGGAGTTCGTTTAGAACTTTGTACAACAACTTTCTTAACAATCACTCGACAAACATCTTTTGAGAACATACAACAAGTCCCAGCTGTGGACCTAGTGCATCATGATAACTAAGGTCTCTTGCATTTCCCTAGAAGTAATTGGATCTCATATGGAGATGTTTAATGAAGTAGATTGTGAAAAATCGAATGCAACTACACAAGAACTAGTGTGTAACTTTTGTTCGGAATCAGTTTTACGTAGTGTTAACTGAATCATGGATATTTGACTCATACGGAGTCCGTTTTGGCTCCACAAGTAGTCAAAATGATTGTGATGACCAGATGCTTCGGACGATTCTTTCATAGGGAACTTTTTGAGCACTT
Organism: Triticum aestivum; assembly: GCF_018294505.1. Lineage (NCBI taxonomy): Eukaryota > Viridiplantae > Streptophyta > Magnoliopsida > Poales > Poaceae > Triticum > Triticum aestivum. The sequence continues at coordinate 375,820,122 of NC_057805.1, forward strand.
TCCTTAAGGAGCACTCTCCAACGTATCTATAATTTTTTATTGCTCCATGCTATTATATATTCTGTTTTGGATGTTTAATGGGCTTATTTATACATTTTTATATTATTTTTGGGACTAACCTACTAAACCAAGGCCCAGTGCAAATTGCTGTTTTTTTGCCTATTTCAGTGTTTCGCAGAAAAGGAATATCAAAAGGAGTCCAAACGGAATGAAACCTTCGGGAGAGTTATTTTTGGAACAAACGTGATCTAGAGGACTTGTAGTGGACGTCAAGCAATCAACAACGAGGCCACGAGGCAGGAGGCGCGCCCTCCACCCTCGTGGGCCCCTCGTGGCTCCACCGACCTACTTCTTCCTCATATATACCTACGTACCCCGAAACCATCGAGGAGCACCACGAAAACCTAATTCCACCGCGGCAACCTTCTATACCCGTGAGATCCCATCTTGGGGCCTTTTCCGGCGCTCTGCTGGAGGGGGCATCGATCACGGATGGCTTCTACATCAACACCATAGCCTCTCCGATGATGTGTGATTAGTTTACCACAGACCTTCGGGTCCATAGTTATTAGCTAGATGGCTTCTTCTTTCTCTTTGGATCTCAATACAAAGTTCTCCTCGATCTTCTGGAAGATCTATTTGATGTAACGCTTTTTGCGGTGTGTTTGTCGAGATCCGATGAATTGTGGGTTTATGATCAAGATTATCTATGAACAATATTTGAATCTTCTCTGAATTCTTTTATGTATGATTGGTTATATTTGCAAGTCTCTTCGAATTATCAGTTTGGTTTGGCCTACTAGATTGATCTTTCTTGCAATGGGATAAGTTCTTAGCTTTGGGTTCAATCATGCGGTGCTCGATCCAAGTTACAGTAGGGGAAACGACACATATTGTATTGTTGCCATCGAGGATAAAAAGATGGGGTTTATATCATATTGCATGAGTTTATCCCTCTACATCATGTCATCTTACCTAATGCGTTACTCTGTTCTTATGAACTTAATACTCTAGATGCATGCTGGATAGCGGTCGATGTGTGGAGTAATAGTAGTAGATGCGGGCAGGAGTCGGTCTACTTGTCGCGGACGTGATGCCTATATACATGATCATGCCTAGATATTCTCATAATTATGCACTTTTCTATCAATTGCTCGACAGTAATTTGTTCACCCACCGTAATACTTATGCTATCTTGAGAAACCTATGGCCCCCGGGTCTATTCTCCATCATATTAATCTCCCGTCAACAAGCTATTCCTATCGCCGTTTACTTTACATTCTTTACTTTTAATCTTTATCATAAAAATACCAAAAATATTATCTTATCATCTCTATCAGATCTCTCTTTTGCAAGTGGCCATGAAGGGATTGACAACCCCTTTATCTCGTTGGTTGCAAGGTTCTTATTTGTTTGTGTAGGTACGAGGGACTTGCGTGTGGCCTCCTACTGGATTGATACCTTGGTTCTCAAAAACTGAGGGAAATACTTACGCTACTTTGCTGCATCACCCTTTCCTCTTCAAGGGAAAACCAACGCAGTGCTCAAGAGGTAGCAAGAAGGATTTCTGGCGCCGTTGCCGGGGAGGTGTGCACCAAGTCAAGTCAAGATTTGATTTCCCGTCAATGATCCATTTCTAGCACCGTTGCCGGGGAGTCTACGCACAAGTCAAGACATAGCAAGTACCTATCACAAACTCTTATCTCTCGCATTACATTATTTGCCATTTGCCTCTCGTTTTCCTCTCCCCCACTTCACCCTTGCTGTTTTATTCGCCCTCTCTTTCCGTTCGCCTCTTTTTCGCTTGCTTCTTGTTTGCTTGTGTGTTGGATTGCTTGCTTGTCATGGTGGCTCAAGATAATACTAAATTGTGTGACTTTGCCAATACCAACAACAATGATTTTCTTAGCACTCCGATTGCTCCTCTTACCGATGCTGAATCCTGTGAAATTAATGTTGCTTTGCTGAATCTTGTCATGAAAGATCAATTCGCCGGCCTTCCTAGTGAAGATGCCGCTACCCATCTGAATAGCGTTGTTGATTTGTGTGATATGCAAAAGAAGAAAGATGTGGACAATGATATTGTTAAATTGAAGCTATTTCCTTTTTCACTTAGAGATCGTGCTAAAACTTGGTTTTCGTCTTTGCCTAAAAATAGTATTGATTCTTGGAATAAGTGCAAAGATGCTTTTATCTCTAAGTATTTTCCTCCCGCTAGGATCATCTCTCTTAGAAACGATATTATGAATTTTAAGCAACTTGATCATGAACATGTTGCACAAGCTTGGGAGAGAATGAAATTAATGATACGTAATTGGCCTACACATGGTTTGAATTTATGGATGATTATACAAAAAATTTATGCCGGATTGAACTTTGCTTCTAGAAATCTTTTAGATTCGGCCGCAGGAGGCACTTTTATGGAAATCACTTTAGGAGAAGCTACTAAACTCCTAGATAATATTATGGTTAATTATTCTCAATGGCACACTGAAAGATCTACTAGTAAAAAGGTGCATGCAATTGAAGAGATTAATGTTTTGAGTGGAAAGATGGATGAACTTATGAAATTGTTTGCTAATAAGAGTGTTTCTTCCGATCCCAATGATATGCCTTTGTCTACCTTGATTGAGAATAATAATGAATCTATGGATGTGAATTTTGTTGGTAGGAATAATTTTGGTAACAACGCATATAGAGGAAACTTTAATCCTAGGCCGTACCCTAGTGATTCCTCTAATAATTTTGGTAATTCCTACAACAATTCTTATGGAAATTTTAATAAGATGCCCTCTGATTTTGAGACTAGTGTTAAAGAATTTATGATTTCTCAAAAGAATTTCAGTGCTTTGCTTGAAGAAAAATTGCCTAAGATTGATGAGTTGGCTAGGAACGTGGATAGAATTTCTCTTGATGTTGATTATTTCAAACTTAGATCTATTCCACCTAAGCATGATATCAATGAGTCTCTCAGGGCTATGAGAATTTCCATTGATGAGTGCAAAGAAAGAACCGCTAGGTTGCGTGCTAAAAAGATTGCTTTGTGAAAGCGTGTTCTTCTAGTTTTCATGCTAATAAGGATGAAGATCTAAAAGTGATTGATGTGTCCCCTATTAAATATTTGTTTTGCAATATGAATCTTGATAATGATGGGACTGGAGATGAGTCAACTTTAGTTAAAAGGCGTCCCAATGATTCGGAGTTTTTAGATCTTGATGCAAAATTTGGTAAAAGTGGGATTGAAGAGGTCAAAACTTTAGATAGCAATGAACCCACTATCTTGGATTTAAAGGAATTTAATTATGATAATTGTTATTTCATAGATTGTATTTCCTTGTTGCAATCCGTGCTAAATTCTCCGCATGCTTATAGTCAAAATAAAGCTTTTACTAAACATATAGTTGATGCTTTAATGCAATCTTATGAAGAAAAGCTTGAATTGGATGTTTCTATCCCTAGAAAACTTTATGATGAGTGGGAACCTACTATTAAAATTAAAATTAAGGATCATGATTGCTATGCTTTGTGTGATTTGGGTGCTAGTGTTTCCGCAATTCCAAAAACTTTGTGTGATTTGCTAGGTTTCCGTGAATTTGACGATTGTTCCTTAAACTTGAACCTTGCGGATTCCACCATTAAGAAACCTATGGGAAGAATTAATGATGTTGTTACTGTTGCAAATAGGAATTATGTGCCCATATATTTCATTGTTCTTGATATATATTGCAATCCTTCATGTCCTATTATTCTTGGTAGACCTTTCCTTAGAACGATTGGTGCAATTATTGATATGAAGGAAGAAAATATTAGATTCCAATTTCCGTTAAGGAAAGGCATGGAACACTTTCCCAGAAAGAAAATAAAATTACCTTATGAATCTATCATGAGAGCTACTTAATTATTGCCTACCAAAGATGGCAATACCTAGATCTATCCTTGCCTTTATGCCTAGCTAGGGGCGTTAAACGATAGCGCTTGTTGGGAGGCAACCCAATTTTGTTTTAGTTTTTTGATTTTTGGTTCTGTTTAGGAATAAATAATCCATCTAGATTCTGTTTAGATGTGGTTTTGTGTTTTAATTAGTGTTTGTGCCAAGTAGAACCTTTGGGAAGACTTGGGGAAAGTCTTTGCGATCTTGCTGTAAAAAACAGAAACTTTAGCGCTCACGAGATTAGCTACAACTTTTTACTGGAGAGTGATATTTAGTTGATTATTTTTGAAGATGATTATAGATAAATTACTAATGGGCAGAAATTTATTTTAGAATTTTTCGAGTTCCAGAAGTTTGCGTTAGTTACATATTACTACAGACTGTTCTGTTTTTGACAGATTCTGTTTTTCGCTTGTTGTTTGCTTATTTTGATGAATCTATGGCTAGTAATGGAGCTTACGAACCATAGAAAATTTGGAATAAAGTAGGTTTAACACCAATATAAATAAAGAATGAGTTCATTACAGTACCTTGAAGTGGTGTTTTGTTTTCTTTCGCTAACGGAGCTCACGAGATTTTCTGTTAAGTTTTGTGTTGTGAAATTTTCAAGTTTTGGGTAAAGATTTGATGGATTATGGAACAAGGAGTGGCAAGAGCCTAAGCTTGGGGATTCCCAAGGCATCCCAAGGTAAAATCTAAGGAGAACCCAAAAAGCCTAAGCTTGGGGATGCCCCGGAAGGCATCCCCTCTTTTGTCTTCGTCCATCGGTAACTTTACTTGGAGCTATATTTTTATTCACCACATGATATGTGTTTTGCTTGGAGCGTCTTGTATGATTTGAGTCTTTGATTTTTAGTTCACCACAATCATCCTTGCTGTACACACCTTTTGAGAGAGACACACATTATTCGGAATTTATTAGAATACTCTATGTGCTTCACTTATATCTTTTGAGCTAAACAATTTTTCTCTAGTGCTTCACATATATCTTTTAGAGCACGGTGGTGGTTATAGGATTTATTGATCTCTCATGCTTCACTTATATCATTTTGAGAGTCCTTTAGAACAGCATGGTAATTTGCTTTGGTTATAAAATTAGTCCTAATATCATAGGCATCCAAGATAAAAACTATAAAGTGCATTGAATACTAAAAGAAGTTTGATACTTGATAATTGTTTTGAAATATGAAGATGGTGATATTAGAGTCATGCTAGTTGAGTAGTTGTGAATTTGAGAAATAATTGTTCTAAAGTTTGTGATTCCCTTAGCATGCACGTATGGTGAACCGTTACGTGATGAAGTCGGAGCATGATTTATTTATTGATTGTCTTCCTTATGAGTGGCGGTCGGGGACGAGCGATGGTCTTTTCCTACCAATGTATCCCCCTAGGAGCATGCACGTAGTACTTTGTTTCGATAACTAATAGATTTTTGCAATAAGTATGTGAGTTCTTTATGACTAATGTTGAGTCCATGGATTATACGCACTCTCATCCTTCCACCATTGCTAGCCTCTCTAATACCGCGCACCTTTCGCTGGTATCATACCCACCATATACCTTCCTCAAAACAGCCACCATACCTACCTATTATGGCATTTGCATAGCCATTCCGAGATATATTGCCATGCAACTTACCACTGTTCCATTTATTATGACATGCTTCATCATTGTCATATTGCTTTGCATGATCATGTAGTTGACATCGTATTTGTGGCAAAGCCACCTTATAACTCTTTCATACATGTCACTCTTGATTCATTGCATATCTCGGTACACCGCCGGAGGCATTCGCATAGAGTCATATTTTGTTCTAAGTATCGAGTTGTAATTCTTGAGTTGTAAGTAAATAAAAGTGTGATGATCATTATTAGAGCATTGTCCCATGTGAGGAAAGGATGATGAAGACTATGATTCCCCCATAAGTCGGGATGAGACTCCGGACGAAGAAAAAAGAAAGAAAGAAAAGAGGCCAAAAGAAAAACAAGAAAGAAGGCCCAAATAAAAAATGAGAGAAAAAGAGAGAAGGGACAATGTTACTATCCTTTTTCCACACTTGTGCTTCAAAGTAGCACCATGATCTTCATGATAGAGAGTCTCCTATGTTGTCACTTTCATATACTAGTGGTAATTTTACATTATAGACCTTGGCTTGTATATTCCAATGATGGGCTTCCTCAAAGTGCCCTAGGTCTTCGTGAGCAAGCGAGTTGGATGCACACCCACTTAGTTTCTTTTGTTGAGCTTTCATACACTTATAGCTCTAGTGCATCCGTTGCATGGCAATCCCTACTCACTCACATTGATATCTATTGATGGGCATCTCCATAGCCCGTTGATACGCCTAGTCGATGTGAGACTATCTTATCCTTTTTTGTCTTCTCCACAACCACCACTCTATTACACCTATAGTGCTATGTCCATGGCTCACGCTCATATATTGCGTGAAGATTGAAAAAGTTTGAGAACATCAAAAGTATGAAACAATTGCTTGGCTTGTCATCGGGGTTGTGCATGATTTAAATACTTTGTGTGGTGAAGATAGAGCATAGCCAGACTATATTATTTTGTAGGGATAACTTTCTTTGGCCATGTTATTTTGAGAAGACATGATTGCTTTGTTAGTACGCTTGAAGTATTATTACTTTCATGTTAACATTAAACCTTTATCTTCAATCTTTCGGATCTGAACATTCATGCCACAATAAAGTGAATTACATTGAAGAATATGCTAAGTAGCATTCCACATCCAAAATTCTGTTTCTATCATTTACCTACTCGAGGACGAGCAGGAATTAAGCTTGGGGATGCTTGATACGTCTCCAACGTATCTATAATTTTTGATTGCTCCATGCTATTATATATTCTGTTTTGGATGTTTAATGGGCTTATTTATACACTCTTATATTATTTTTGGGACTAACCTATTAACCCAAGGCCCAGTGCAAATTGCTGTTTTTTTGCCTATTTCAGTGTTTCGCAGAAAAGGAATATCAAACGGAGTCCAAACGGAATGAAACCTTCGGGAGAGTTATTTTTGGAACAAACATGATCCAGAGGACTTGGAGTGGACGTCAAGCAATCAACGACGAGGCCACGAGGCAGGGGGCGCGCCCTCCACCCTCGTGGGCCCCTCGTGGCTCCATCGACCTACTTCTTCCTCCTATATATACCTACGTACCCCGAAACCATCGAGGAGCACCACAAAAACCTAATTCCACCGCCGCAACCTCATGTAACCGTGAGATCCCATCTTGGGGCCTTTTCCGGCGCTCTGCCGGAGGGGGCATCGATCACGGAGGGCTTCTACATCAACACCATAGCCTCTCCGATGATGTGTGAGTAGTTTACCACAGACCTTTGGGTCCATAGTTATTAACTAGATGGCTTCTTCTTTCTCTTTGGATCTCAATACAAAGTTCTCCTCGATCTTCTTGGAGATCTATTTGATGTAACTCTTTTTGCGGTGCGTTTGTCAAGATCCGATGAATTGTGGGTTTATGATCAAGATTATCTATGAACAATATTTGAATCTTCTCTGAATTCTTTTATGTATGATTGGTTATATTTGCAAGTCTTTTCGAATTATCAGTTTGGTTTGGCCTACTAGATTGATCTTTCTTGCAATGGGAGAAGTGCTTAGCTTTGGGTTCAATCATGCGGTGCTCGATCCCAGTGACAGTAGGGGAAACGACACGTATTGTATTGTTGCCATCGAGGATAAAAAGATGGGGTTTATATCATATTGCATGAGTTTATCCCTCTACATCATGTCATCTTACCTAATGCGTTACTCTGTTCTTATGAACTTAATACTCTAGATGCATGCTATATAGCGGTCGATGTGTGGAGTAATAGTAGTAGATGCGGGCAGGAGTCGGTCTACTTGTCGCGGACGTGATGCCTATATACATGATCATGCCTAGATATTCTCATAATTATGCACTTTTCTATCAATTGCTCGACAGTAATTTGTTCACCCACCGTAATACTTATGCTATCTTGAGAGAAACCACTAGTGAAACCTATGGCCCCGGGTCTATTCTCCATCATATTAATCTCTGATACGTCCATTTTGCATCATGCTTTTATATTGATATTTATTGCATTATGGGCTGTTATTACATGTTATGTCACAATACTTATGCCTTTTCTCTCTTATTTTACAAGGTTTACATAAGGAGGGAGAATGCCGACAGCTAGAATTCTGGGCTGGAAAAGGAGCAAGTATTAGAGACCTATTCTGCACAACTCCAAAAGTCCTGAAACTCCACGAAAGTTATTTTTGGAAATAATAAAAAATATTGAGCGGAAGAAATACATCAGGGGGGCCTCCACCTGGCCACGGGGGTGGGGGCGCGCCCTACCCCCCTGGGCGTGCCCCCTGCTCGTGGGCCCCCTGTTGGCCCTCTGGTGCCCATCTTCTGCTATATGAAGTCTTTTGTCCGAAGAAAAATCATAAGCAAGCTTTCGGGACGAGACTCCGCCGCCACGAGGCGGAACCTTGGCGGAACCAATCTAGGGCTCCGGCAGAGCTGTTCTGCCGGGGACACTTCCCTCCGAGAAGTGGAAACCATCGCCATCGTCATCACCAACGCTCCTCCCATCAGGAGAGGGTTATCTCCATCAACATCTTCACCAGCACCATCTCCTCTCAAACCCTAGTTCATCTCTTGAATCCAATTCTTATCTCTAACGATAATTCCCATGTGTCCTCGGGAGCGCTTTTCTCTATATAAGAGTTTGTCCAGGCTTGTCCTTTGCTCTAAAAAGGATTGGGCCACCTTGCTGCACTTTATTTACTTTTGTTACTTGTTGCTCGTTACAAATTATCCTATCACAAAACTATTTGTTACCTATAATTTCAGTGCTTGCAGAGAACACCTTGCTGAAAACCGCTTATCATTTCCTTCTGCTCCTCGTTGGGTTCGACACTCTTACTTATTGAAAGGACTACGATAGATCCCCTATACTTGTAGGTCATCAAGACTCTTTTGTGGCGCCGTTGCCAGGGAGTGAAGCGCCTTTGGTAGGTGGAATTTGGTAAGGAAAAATTTATATAGTGTGCTGAAATTTACCGTCACTTGTTACTATGGAAAGTAATCCTCTGAGGGGCTTGTTCGGGGTATCTTCACCCCGACCAGTAGAGCAAAGAGTTGCTCCTCAACCTACTGAACCTACTAAAGATGAAAATGTCCACTTTGAGATTCCACCGGGTATGCTAGAAAAACTGCTAGCTAATCCTTTTGCAGGAGATGGAACAAAGCATCCCGATGAGCACCTAATCTATGTGGATGAAGTTTGTGGATTATTTAAGCTTGCAGGTATACCCGGTGATGTTATTAAGAAGAAGGTCTTCCCTTTATCTTTGAAGGAAGATGCATTGACATGGTATAGGCTATGTGATGATACGGGATCATGGAACTACAAACGATTGAAATTGGAATTTCATCAGAAATTTTATCCTATGCATCTTGTTCATCGTGATCGCAATTATATATATATATATATATATATTGCCTCGCGAAGGAGAAATCATCGCTCAAGCTTGGGGGAGGCTTAAATCAATGTTATATTCATGCCCCAATCATGAGCTCTCAAGAGAAATGATTATTCAGAATTTTTATGCTCGGCTTTCTGATAACAATCGCACCATGCTCGATACTTCTTGTGCTGGCTCTTTTATGATGAAGACTATTGAATTCAAATGGGATTTATTGGATAGAATTAAATGCAACTCTGAAGATTGGGATCTTGACGAAGGTAAGGAGTCAGGTATGACACCTAAGTTTGATTGTGTTAAATCTTTTATGGGTACCGATGTTTTCCGTAAGTTTAGCACTAAATATGGACTTGACTCTGAGATAGTAGCTACTTTCTGTGAATCTTTTGCTGCTCATATTGATCTCCCTAAGGAGAAGTGGTTTAAATATCATCCTCCGATAGAAGTAAAAGTAGCTGCACCTATTAAAGTTGAAGAAAAGACTATCACTTATAATGATCCTATTGTTCCTACTTCTTATGTTGAGAAACCACCTTTCCCTGTTAGGATAAAGGATCATGCTAAAGCTTCAACTGTGGTCCGTAAAAGCAATATTAGAACTTATACACCTCCTGAGCAAATTAAAGTTGAACCTAATATTTCTATTGTTAAAGACCTCTTGTCTGATAATATTGATGGGCATGTTATTTATTTCTGTGATGAAACTGCTAGAATTGCCAAACCTTGTGCTAAAGATAAACATAGACCTGTGGAAGGCATGCCTGTTATTTCTGTTAAAATAGGAGATCATTGTTACCATGGCTTATGTGATATGGGTGCTAGTGCTAGTGCTATACCTCATGACTTATATAAAGAAATTATGCATGAAATTGCACCTGCTGAGATAAAAGATATTGATGTCACAAATTAAGCTTGCTAATAGAGATACAATATTACCCATTGGAATTGTTAGAGATGTTGAAGTCTTGTGTGGAAAAACTAAATATCCTGCTGATTTTCTTGTTCTTGGCTCCCCACAAGATAGCTTTTGCCCCATTATTTTTGGTAGACCCTTCTTGAACACCGTTAATGCTAGGATAGACTGCGAAAAGGATATCGTTACTATTGGCTTGGGTGATATGTCTCATGAGTTTAATTTCTCTAAATTTAGTAGACAACACCATGAAGAGGAATTGCCTAGTAAGGATGAAACTATTGGTCTTGCTTCTATTGCCGTACCCCCTAGTGATCCTTTAGAACAATATTTTCTAGATCATGAAAATGATATGTTTATGAATGAAAGAAGGGAAATAGATGAAGTATTCTTTAAACAGGAACCTATCCTAAACACAATTTGCCTGTTGAAATCCTAGGGGACCCCCCCTCCACCCAAGGGTGATCCCGTGTTTGAGCTTAAACCGTTGCTTGATACTCTTAAATATGCTTATCTTGATGAGAAAAAGATATATCCTATTATTATTAGTGCTAACCTTTCAGAGCATGAAGAAGAAATATTATTGAAAACTCTGAGGAAGCACCGTGCTGCTATTGGATATACTCTTGATGATCTTAAGGGCATTAGTCCCACTCTATGTCAACATAAAATAAATTTGGAGGAAGATGCCAAACCAGTTCGTGATCATCAACGACGGCTGAATCCTAAGATGAAGGAAGTGGTAAGAAAAGAAATACTAAAGCTCCTTGAGGCAGGTATAATTTATCCCGTTGCTGATAGTCAGTGGGTAAGTCCTGTCCATTGTGTCCCTAAGAAGGGAGGTATTACCGTCGTTCCTAATGATAAAGATGAGTTGATCCCGCAAAGAATTATTACAGGTTATAGGATGGTAATTGATTTCCGCAAATTAAATAAGGCTACTAAAAAAGATCATTGCCCCTTACCTTTTATCGATCAAATGCTAGAAAGATTATCCAAACATACACATTTTTGCTTTCTAGATGGTTATTCTGGTTTCTCTCAAATACTTGTGTCAGCCAATGATCAATCAAAGACTACTTTTACTTGCCCTTTTGGTACTTTTGCTTATAGATGTATGCCTTTTGGTTTATGTAATGCACCTATTACCTTTCAAAGATGCATGATGGCTATATTCTCTATATTTTGTGAAAAGATTTGTGAGGTTTTCATGGACAACTTCTCCGTCTATGTATCCTCTTTTGATGATTGCTTGAGCAACCTTGATCGAGTTTTGCAGAGATGTGAAGAAACTAATCTTGTCTTGAATTGGGAAAAGTGCCACTTTATGGTTAATGAAGATATTGTCTTGGGGCATAAGGTTTCTGAAAGAGGTATTGAGGTTGATAAAGCCAAGGTTGATGCTATTGAAAAGATGCCATGTCCTAAGGACATCAAAGGTATAAGAAGTTTCCTTGGTCACGCCGGTTTTTATAGGAGGTTCATTAAGGACTTCTCAAAAATTTCTCGGCCTCTGACTAATTTGTTACAAAAAGATATACCATTTGTCTTTGATGATGATTGTGTAGAAGCATTTGAAATACTTAAGAAAGCATTGATCTCTGCACCTATTGTTCAGCCACCTGATTGGAATTTACCCTTTAAAATTATGTGTGATACTAGTGATTATGCTGTAGGTGCTGTTCTAGGGCAAAGAGTTGATAAGAAATTAAATGTTATTCAATATGCTAGTAAAACTCTAGACAGTGCTCAAAGAAATTATGCTACTACTGAAAAAGAATTCTTAGCAGTTGTATTTGCATGTGATAAGTTCAGACCTTATATTGTTGATTCTAAAGTAACTGTTCACACTGATCATGCTGCTATTAAATATCTTATGGAAAAGAAAGATGCTAAACCTAGACTTATTAGATGGGTTCTCTTGCTACAAGAATTTGATTTGCATATTATTGATAGAAAGGGAGCTGAGAACCCCATTGCAGACAACTTGTCTAGGTTAGAAAATGTTCTTAATGACCCACTACCTATTGATGATAGCTTTCCTGATGAACAACTAAATGTCATAAATGCTTCTCGTACTACTCCATGGTATGCTGATTATGCTAATTACATCGTTGCTAAATTTATACCACCTAGTTTCACATACCAACAAAAGAAAAGGTTTTTCTATGATTTGAGACATTACTTTTGGGATGACCCACATCTTTATAAGGAAGGAGTAGATGGTGTTATTAGACGTTGTGTAACTGAGCATGAACAGGAGCAGATCCTACGCAAGTGTCACTCCGAGGCTTATGGAGGACACCACGCTGGAGATAGAACTGCACATAAGGTATTGCAATCCGGTTTTTATTGGCCTACTCTCTTCAAGGATGCCCGTATGTTTGTCTTGTCTTGTGATGAATGTCAAAGAATTGGTAATATTAGTAGACGTCAAGAAATGCCTATGAATTATTCACTTGTTATTGAACCATTTAATGTTTGGGGCTTTGATTATATGGGACCTTTTCCTGCCTCTAATGGTTACACACATATTTTAGTTGCTGTTGATTATGTTACTAAGTGGGTAGAAGCTATTCCAACTAGTAGTGCTGATCATAACACATCTATTAAAATGCTTAAAGAAGTTATTTTTCCGAGGTTTGGAGTCCCTAGATATTTAATGACTGATGGTGGTTCACATTTTATTCATGGTGCTTTTCGTAAAATGCTTGCAAAGTATGATGTTAATCATAGAATTGCATCTCCTTATCACCCACAGTCTAGTGGTCAAGTAGAATTGAGTAATAGAGAGCTCAAATTAATTTTGCAAAAGACTGTTAATAGATCTAGAAAGCATTGGTCCAAGAAACTTGATGATGCATTATGGGCCTATAGAACTGCATATAAAAATCCTATGGGTATGTCTCCATATAAAATGGTTTATGGTAAAGCATGTCACTTACCTCTCGAACTAGGACATAAGGCTTATTGGGCTATTAAAGAGCTCAATTATGATTTCAAACTTGCTGGTGAGAAGAGGTTATTTGACATTAGCTCACTTGATGAATGGAGAACCCAAGCCTATGAAAATGCCAAGTTGTTTAAAGAAAAAGTTAAAAGATGGCATGACAAAAGGATACAAAAGTGTGAGTTTAATGTAGGTGATTATGTATTGCTATACAACTCTCATTTAAGATTTTTTGCAGGAAAACTTCTCTCTAAATGGGAAGGCCCTTACGTTATCGAGGAGGTCTATCGTTCCGGTGCCATAAAAATCAACAACTTCGAAGGCACAAATCCGAAGGTGGTGAACGGTCAAAGAATCAAACATTATATCTCAGGTAATCCCATAAATGTTGAAACCAATGTTATTGAAACCGTAACACCGTAGGAATACATAAGGGACACTTTCCGGAACGTTTCAGACTCCGAAAAGGAATAGGTATGTGGTACGGTAAGTAAACCAACTCCAAAACAGTTCTAATGGCAATATTTCTCTGTTTTGAAATATTTAGAAAAATAGAAAAATAAGAAGCAGTCCGGGAAGGACAGGAGGGCCCCACGAGGGTGGAGGGCGCGCCCTACCCTACTGGGCGCGCCCCCTACCTCGTGGGCACCTCGTGTGTTCTCCGGACTCCATTTTCTTGCACGATATGTATTTTGGTCGGTAAAAATTCATTATATAATCTCCCGAAGGTCTTGACTCCTGTATCACACAAATATCCTCTGTTCTTGTTTCGAGCTGTTGCTGCTGCAGATTAGAACAAGATGTCTTCTCAAGAGTCAATAGGGGGGAGCCGTGTGTCTCATCCGGCATCAAGACCAAGGACAAACAGCGATGCTGACCACTTTGGGCCAGCCACGGAGGAAGAGATGGAGGCTGATTTGATGAGGATAGATGCCATGGAGGAGGATCAAGAATTCACTTCTCTCTTCGGGGCTGGATTCACGATGGGGGAACTACAGAGCTCAGCTATTCCAAACTCGGTTATCCCTTCCAATGTTAGATTTCTTTCTTATGAAAATATGAAGAAGAGTGTCACTTGTTCTCCCGCAGCTATGCAACACCCTTGGGTGCAAGGAGCTTTAGCCGTTACAGGGAAGCTTCGTAAGGATATAATGGATCTCAAGCAGCAACTCAATAAGCACGAGGTGGAGAATCGTATACTGAGGGGCATTATCGCCAAGAATATCACATCACCATCCCCGAAGGAGACATAATCACATGGGTATGGGCACTCCCCTTGGCAACTGCCAAGCTTGGGGGAGATGCCCCGGTATCGTATCACTACCACATCTCCTTTCTTTACCATTTTTCTTAGTTCGATCCTATTAGTAGTATCTTGATCTAGTAGAATAAAGTTTTGTTATGATCTAGTTTTGAGTTTTGCTTTATGATCCCTCTATGTAATCGAGTCCGTGAGCTATATATAATAAAGATTAGTGTTGAGTTAAGGGCTTGATTATCTTGCTATGATCTTGAGGGAATAAAAGAAAAAGAAAAGGATAAAAAGAAACAAAGAGATCATATTGATCTTATGGAGAGTAATAAATTCACATAGAAAGAGTATGATGATTAAAAATTGTTGGGAGTTGGCAAACATAGCTTTGGTCATCGTTGCAATTAATAGGAAGTAATAAAGAAAGAGAGGTTTCACATATAAATATACTGTCTTGGACATCTTTTCTGATTGGGAGCACTCAATAAAATATGACATGCTAAAGAGTTGATGTTGGACAAGGAAGACAACGTAATGGGTTATGTTTTCTTATATCTGAGATAAAGTATATTGTCATGGATCATCCAACATGTTGAGCTTGCCTTTCCCCCTCATGCTAGCCAAATTCTTTGCACCAAGTAGAGATACTACTTGTGCTTCCAAATACCCTTAAACCCAGTTTTGCCATAAGAGTCCACCATACCTACCTATGGATTGAGTAAGACCCTTCAAGTAAGTTGTCATCGGTGCAAGCAATAAAAATTGCTCTCTAAATATGTATGATTGTGTGGAGAAAATAAGCTTTATACGATCTTGTGATGTGGAAGAAATAAAAGCGACGGACTGCATAATAAAGGTCCATATCACAAGTGGCAATATAAAGTGATGTTCTTTCGCATTAAGATTTGGTGCATCCAACCCTGAAAGCGCATGGCAACCGCTGCTTCCCTCTGCGAAGGGCCTATCTTTTATTATTATCTTCTACCTTATGCAAGAGTCATGGTGATCTTCACCTTTCCTTTTTACATTTTATCCTTTGGCAAGCACAGGATGTTGGAAAGATTCTGATAGATATATCTAATTGGATGTAAGTTAGCATGAACTATTATTGTTGACATTACCCTTGAGGTAAAAGGTTGGGAGGCGAAACTATAAGTCCCTATCTTTCTCTGTGTCCGATTAAAACTCCGTAACCACAAGTATTGCGTGAGTGTTAGCAATTATGAAAGACTAAATGAAAGCTCTGACATAGACTCTTTCTGATGTTATGATAAATTGCAATTGCCTCAATGACTGAAATTACAGTTTGTTAGTTCTCAATAAAGTTTCTGATTCATACTTTGCATTGTGAATAGATTATTACTTGAGCATAAGAAATCATATGACAATATCCATATATGTTGCTGTTATGAGAACAATCATGATGCCCTCATGTCCGTATTTTATTTTATCGACACCTCTACCTCTAAACATGTGGACATATTTATCGTTATCAGCTTCCGCTTGAGGACAAGCGAGGTCTAAGCTCGGGGGAGTTGATACGTCCATTTTGCATCATGCTTTTATATTGATATTTATTGCATTATGGGCTGTTATTACATGTTATGTCACAATACTTATGCCTATTCTCTCTTATTTTACAAGGTTTACATAAGGAGGGAGAATGCCGACAGCTAGAATTCTGGGCTGGAAAAGGAGCAAGTATTAGAGACCTATTCTGCACAATTCCAAAAGTCCTGAAACTCCATGAAAGTTATTTTTGGAAATGATAAAAAATATTGAGCGGAAGAAATACATCAGGGGGGCCTCCACCTGGCCACGAGGGTGGGGGGCGCGCCCTACCCCCCTGGGCGCGCCCCCTGCCTCGTGGGCCCCCTGTTGGCCCTCCGGTGCCCATCTTCTGCTATATGAAGTCTTTCATCCGAAGAAAAATCATAAACAAGCTTTCGGGACAAGACTCCGCCGCCACGAGGCGGAACCTTGGCGGAACCAATCTAGGGCTCCGGCAGAGCTGTTCTGCCGGGGACACTTCCCTCCGGGAGGGGGAAACCATCGCCATCATCATCACCAACGCTCCTCTCATCGGGAGAGGGCAATCTGCATCAACATCTTCACCAGCACCATCTCCTCTCAAACCCTAGTTCATCTCTTGTATCCAATTCTTGTCTCTAAGTCCGGGATTGGTACCTGTAGGTTGCTAGTAGTGTTGATTACTTCTTGTAGTTGATGCTAGTTGGTTTATTTGGTGGAAGATCATATGTTCAGATCCTATATGCATATTTATACTCCTCTGATTATGAACATGAATATGCTTTGTGAGTAGTTACGTTTGTTCCTGAGGACATGGGAGACGTCTTGCTATTAGTAGTCATGTGAATTTGGTATTCGTTCGATATTTTGATAAGATGTATGTTGTCTATCCTCTAGTGGTGTTATGTGAACGTCGACTACATAACACTTCACCATTATTTGGGCCTAGAGGATGGCATTGGGAAGTAATAAGTAGATGATGGGTTGCTAGAGTGACAGAAGCTTAAACCGTAGTTTATGCGTTACTTTGTAAGGGGCTGATTTGGATCCATATGTTTCATGCTATGGTTAGGTTTACCTTAATACTTTTGTTGTAGTTGCGAATGCTTGCAATAGAGGTTAATCATAAGTGGGATGCTTGTCCAAGTAAGGATAGCACCCAAGCACCGGTCCACCCACATATCAAATTATCAAAGTACCGAACGCGAATCTGATGAACGTGATGAAAACTAGCTTGACAATAATTCCCATGTGTCCTCGGGAGCGCTTTTCTCTATATAAGAGTTTGTCCAGGCTTGTCCTTTGCTCTAAAAAGGATTGGGCCACCTTGCTGCACTTTATTTACTTTTGTTACTTGTTGCTCGTTACAAATTATCCTATCACAAAACTATCTGTTACCTATAATTTCAGTGCTTGTAGAGAATACCTTGCTGAAAACCGCTTATCATTTCCTTCTGCTCCTCGTTGGGTTCGACACTCTTACTTAGCGAAAGGACTACGATAGATCCCCTATACTTGTGGGTCATCAATCTCCCGTCAACAAGCTATTTCTATCGCCGTTTACTTTGCATTCTTTACTTTTAGTCTTTATCATAAAAATACCAAAAATATTATCTTATCATCTCTATCAGATCTCACTTTTGCAAGTGGCCGTGAAGGGATTGACAACCCCATTATCGCATTGGTTTCAAGGTTCTTATTTGTTTGTGTAGGTACGAGGGACTTGCGTGTGGCCTCCTACTGGATTGATACCTTGGTTCTCAAAAACTGAGGGAAATACTTATGCTACTTTGCTGCATCACCCTTTCCTCTTCATGGGAAAACCAACGTAGTGCTCAAGAGGTATGATGTCTACTACGCAACCTTATCCTTGTAGACGTTGTTGGGCCTCCAAGTGCAGAGGTTTGTAGGACAGTAGCAAATTTCCCTCAAGTGGATGACCTAAGGTTTATCAATCCGTGGGAGGTGTAGGATGAAGATGGTCTCTCTCAAACAACCCTGCAACCAAATAACAAAGAGTCTCTTATGTCCCCAACACACCCAATACAATGGTAAATTGTATAGGTGCACTAGTTCGGCGAAGAGATGGGGATACAAGTGCAATATGGATGGTAGATATAGGATTTTGTAATCTGAAAATATAAAAACAGCAAGGTAACAAGTGGTAAAAGTGAGCACAAACGGTATTGGAATGCTAGGAAACAAGGCCTAGGGTTCATACTTTCACTAGTGCAAGTTCTCTCAACAATAATAACATAATTGGATCATATAACTATCCCTCAACATGCAACAAAGAGTCACTCCAAAGTCACTAATAGCGGAGAACAAACGAAGAGATTATTGTAGGGTACGAAACCACCTCAAAGTTATTCTTTCTGATCGATCTATTCAAGAGTCCGTAGTAAAATAACACGAAGCTATTCTTACCATTCGATCTATCATAGAGTTCATACTAGAATAACACCTTAAGACACAAATCAACCAAAACCCTAATGTCACCTAGATACTCCAATGTCACCTCAAGTATCCGTGGGTATGATTATACGATATGCATCACACAATCTCAGATTCATCTATTCAACCAACACAAAGAATTTCAAAGAGTGCCCCAAAGTTTCTACCGGAGAGTGAAGACGAAAACGTGTGCCAACCCCTATGCATAAGTTCACAAGGTCACTGAACCCTCAAGTTGATCACCAAAACATACATCAAGTAGATCACGTGAATATCCCATTGTCACCACAGATAAGCACATGCAAGACATACATCAAGTGTTCTCAAATCCTTAAAGACTCAATCTGATAAGATAACTTCAAAGGGAAAACTCAATCCTTTACAAGAGAGTAGAGGGGGACAAACATCATAAGATCCAACTATAATAGCAAAGCTCGCGATACATCAAGATCGTACCACCTCAAGAACACGAGAGAGAGAGAGAGAGATCAAACACATAGCTACTGGTACATACCCTCAGCCCCGAGGGTGAACTACTCCCTCCTCGTCATGGAGAGCACCGGGATGATGAAGATGGCCACTGGTGAGGGATCCCCCCTCCGGCAGGGTGCCAGAACAGGGTCCCGATTGGTTTTTGGCGGCTACAGAGGCTTGCGGCGGCGGAACTCCCGATCTATTCTGTTCCCCGATGTTTTAGGGTATATGGATATATATAGGCGAAATAAGTCGGTAAGGGGAGCCACGAGGGGCCCGCGAGGGTGGAGGGCGCGCCCAGTGGGGTGGGCGCACCCCCTTGCCTCGTGCCTTCCTCGTTGCTTCCCTTACGTACACTCCAAGTCTTCTGGATTGCTTACGTTCCAAAAATAACTCTCCCGAAGGTTTCATTCCGTTTGGACTCCGTTTGATATTCCTTTTCTGCGAAACACTGAAATAAGGGAAAAAACAGGAACTGGCACTGGGCGCTGGGTTAGTAGGTTAGTCCCAAAAAAAAGTGTAAAATAAAGCCCATTAAACAACCAAGATGGATAATATAATAGCATGAATACTTCATAAATTATAGATACGTTGCAGACGTATCAGCATCCCCAAGCTTAATTCCTGCTCGTCCTCGAGTAGGTAAATGATAAAAGTCTTAAGGAGTTCGTTCAGAAACTTGTAACGAAACTTTCTTAACGAGCACTCGACAAACGTGTTTCGAGAACATACACAAAGCCCCTACTGTGGACCTAGTGCATCATCATAAATAAGGTCTCTTGCATTTCCCTATAAGTAATTGGATCTCAAATGGAGATGTTTAGTGAAGTAGAATGGAAAATATCGAATGCAACTACAAAAGAACTAGTCTGTTACTGTCGTTCCGAATCAATTTTGCACAGTGTTAACTGAAACATAGATATCTGACACTTAAAGAGTCTGTTTTGGCTCCACAAGTAGTCAAAACGTTTGTGAAGACCAGATGCTTCAAAGGATTCTTTCACAGGGAATTTTTGGAGAACTTTTCTTAAGGAGTTCGTTCAGAAACTTGTACATAAACTTTGTTAACAAGCACTCGATAAACGTCTTTCGAGAACATACACAAAGTCCCAGCTGTGGACCTCGTGCATCATCATAACTAAAGAATCTTGCCTTTGCCTATAAGTACTTGGATCTCATATGGAAATGTTTAGTGAAGTAGAATGGAAAAAATTGAATCCAACTATAGAAGAACTAGTCTATAACCGTCGTTCGGAATCAGTTTGGCGCAGTGTTAACTGAAACATGGATATCTGACTCGTACGGAGTCTGTTTTGGCTCCACAAGTAATCAAAATGTCAGGGACGACAAGATGCTTCAAAGGATTCTTTCATAGGGAACTTTTGCCGAACTTCTCTTAAGGACTTCGTTTAGAAACTTGTACAGAAACTTTCTTAATGAGCACTCGAGAAATGTCTTTCGAGGACATACACAAAGTCCCAGCTGTGGACCTAGTGCATCATCATAACTAAGGTCTTTTGAATTTTCCTATAAGTAATTGGATCTCATATGGAGATGTTTAGTGAAGTAGAATGGAAAAAACTACACAAGAACTAATATGTAACTATCGTTCGTAATTAGTTTGACGCAGTGTTAACTGAAACATGGATGTCTGACTCATCTAGAGTCCGTTTTGGCTCCGCAAGTAGTCAAAACATTTGCGACTACCAGATGCTTTAATGGATTCTTTCGTACAGAACTGTTGGCGAACTTTTCTTACGGAGTGCATTCAGAAACTTGTACAGAAACTTTCTTAACGAGCACTAGACAAACGCCTTTCGAGAACATACACAAAATCCCCGCTGTGGACCTAGTGCATCATCATAACTAAGGTTTCTTGCATTTCCCTTTAAGTAATTGGGTCTCATATGGAGATGGTTAGTGAACTAGAATGGAAAAAAATCTTTCAGAATTAGTTTGGCGCAGTGTTAACTGAAACATGGATATGTGACTCATACAAAGTCCGTTTTGGCTCCACAAGTAATCAAAATGTTTGTGACGACCAGATGCTTCAAACTATTCTTTCATAGGGAATTTTTGGAGAAATTTTCTTAAGGAGTTCGTTCAGAAAATTGTACAAAAACTTTCTTAATGAGCACTCGACAAACGCCTTTCGAGAACATACATAAAGTCCCAGTTGTGGACCTAGTGCATCATCATAACTATGGTATCCTGCATTTCCCTAAAAGTAATTGGATCTCATATCGAGATGTTTAGTGAAGTAGAATGGAAAAAATTGAATGCAACTACACAAGAACTAGTCTGTAACTTTTGTTCGGAATTAGTTTTGCGCAGTGTTAACTGAAACATGGATGTCTGACTTATATGGAGTCTGTTTTGGCTCCACAAGCAAAACGATTGTGACGACCAGATGTTTCAGCGGTTCTTTCATAGGGAACTTTTTGAGCACTTTTCTTAAGTAGTTCATTCACAAAATTGTACAGAAACTTCCTTAATGAGCACTCGACAAATGACTTTCGAGAACATACACAAAGAACCAGCTGTGGACCTAGTGCATCATCATAAATAAGGTCTCTTGCATTTCCCTAGAAGTAATTGGATCACATATGGAGATGTTTAGTGAAGTAGAATGGAATCGAGTGCAACTACACAAGAACTAGTCTGTAACTATCGTTCGGAACCAGTTTTGCGCAGTGTTAACTGAAACATGGATACCTGACTCATACGGAGTATATTTTGGCTCCACAAGGAGTCAAAATGTGTGTGACTACCAGATGCTTCAAATATTCTTTCATAGGGAACTTTTGGAGAACTTTTCTTAAGGAGTTCGTTCAAAAACTTGTTCGGAAACTATTTAATTGAACACTCGACAAACGCCTTTCGAGAACATACACAAAGAACCAGTTGTGGACCTAGTGCATCATCATAACTAAGGTCTCTTGCATTTTACTAGAAGTAATTGGATCTCATATGGAGATGTTTAGTGAAGTAGAATGGAAAAAATCAAATGCAACTACACAAGAATTAGTCTGTAACTGTCGTTCAGAATCAGTTTCGCACAATGTTAACTGAAACATGGATATCTGACTCATACTGAGTCTATTTTGGCTCCGCAAGTAGTCAAAACATTTGTGAGAACCAAATGCTTCAAAAGATTCTTTCATAGGGAACTTTCGGAGAAATTTTCTTAAAGGTCGTTCACAAACTTTCTTAACGAGCACTCGACAAACGTCTTTCGAGAATATACACAAAGTCCCAGCTGTGGACCTAGTGCATCATCATAAATAAGGTCTCTTGCATTTCCCTATATGTAATTGGATCTTATATGGAGATGTTTTGTGAAGTAGAATAAAAAAATCGAATGCAACTACAAAAGAACTAGTCTGTAACTGTCGTTTGGAATCATTTTTGCGCAGTGTTAACTGAAATGTGGATATCTGACTCATACGGAGTCTGTTTTGGCTCCACAAGGAGTTAAAACGTTTGTGATGACCAAATGCTTCAAATGATTCTTTCATAGGGAACTTTTCGAGAACTTTTCTTAAGGAGTTCGTTCAGAAACTTGTTCGGAAAGTTTTTATTGAACACTAGGCAAACGCCTTTAGAGAACATGCTCAAAGTCCCAGCTCTGGACCTAGTGCCTAATCGTAATTAAGGTCTCTTGCATTTTACTAGAAGTAGTTGGATCTCGTATGGAGTTGTTTAGTGAAGTAGCATGGAAAAAGTCGAATGCAACTAGACAAGAACTAGTCTGTAATTGTCGTTCGGAATCAGCTTTGCGTAGTGTTAACTGAAACATGGATATCTGACTCATACGGAATCCGTTTTGGCTCCACAAGTAGTCAAAATATTTTTGACGACCATATGCTTCAAAGGATTCTTTCATAGGTTACTTTTGGAGAAATGTTTTGAAGGAGTTCGTTCACAAACTTTCTTAACGAGCACTCGACAAACGTCTTTCGAGAATATACACAAAGTCCCAGCTGTGGACCTAGTGCATCATCATAAATAAGGTCTCTTGCATTTCCCTATAAGTATTTGGATCTTATATGGAGATGTTTTACGAAGTAGAATGAAAAAAAATCGAAAGCAACTACAAAAGAACTAGTCTGTAACTGTCGCTCCGAATCAGTTTTGCGCAGTGTTAACTGAAACATGGATATTTGACTCATACGGAGTCCGTTTTGGCTCCACAAGTAGTAAAAACGTTTGTGAAAACCAGATGCTTCAAACTATTCTTTCATAGGGAACTTTTGGAGAACTTCCCTTAAGGAGTTCGTTCAGAAACTTGTACAGAAACGTTCTTAACGAGCACTAGAGAAACCTCTTTCGAGAACATACGCAAAGTCCCAGCTGTCGACCTAGTGCATCATCATAACTAATGTCTCTTGTATTTCCCAATAAGTATTTGTATCTCATATGGAGATGTTTAGTGAACTAGAATGGAAAAATCGAATGCAACTACACAAGAACTGGTTTGTAACTGTCGTTGGGAATCAGTTTGACGCAGTGTTAACTGAAACATGGATATGTGACTCATATAGAGTCTGTTTTGGCTCCACAAGTAGTCAAAATATTTGTGACGACTAGACTCTTCAAAGGATTATTTCCGAGGGAACTTTTGGAGAACTTTTATTAAGGATTTCGTTCAGAAACTTGTACAGAAACTTTTTTATTGAACACTCGACATACGCGTTTAGAGAACATACACAAAGTCCGAGCTGTGGACCTAGTGCATCATCATAACTAAGGTCTCTTGCATTTTCCTAGAAGTAATTGGATCTCATATGGAGATGTTTAGTGAAGTAGAATGGAAAAAATCGAATGCAACTACACAAGAACTAGTCGGTAACTGTCGTTCGGAATCAGTTTTGCGCAGTGTTAACTGAGATGTGTATATCTGACTCATACGGAGTCCGTTTTGGCTCCACAAGGAGTCAAAACATTTGTGATGACCAAATGCTTCAAATGATTTTTTCATAGGGAACTTTTCGAGAAGTTTTCTTAAGGAGTTCGTTTAGAAACTTGTTCGGAAACTTTTTTATTGAACACTTGACAATGGCCTTTAGAGAACATACACAAAGTCCCAATTGTGGAGCTAGTGCATCATCGGAACTACGGTCTCTTGCATTTTTCTAGAAGAAATTGGATCTCATATGGAGATGTTTAGTGAAGTAGAATGGAAAAAATCGAATGCAACTACACAAGAACTAGTCGGTAACTGTCGTTTGGAATCATTTTTGCGCAGTGTTAACTGAAATGTGGATATGTGACTCATACGGAGTCTGTTTTGGCTCCATAGGAGTTAAAACGTTTGTGATGACCAAATGCTTCAAATGATTCTTTCATAGGGAACTTTTCCAGAACTTTTCTTAAGGAGTCCGTTCAGAAACTTGTTCGGAAAGTTTTCATTGAACACTAGGCAAACGCCTTGAGAGAACATGCACAAAGTCCCAGCTATGGACCTAGTGCCTCATCGTAACTAAGGTTTCTTGCATTTTACTAGAAGTAATTGGATCTGATATGGAGATGTTTAGTGAAGTAGAATGGAAAAAATCGAATGCAACTAGACAAGAACTAGTCTGTAATTGTCGTTTGGAATCAGTTTTGCGTAGTGTTAACTGAAACATGGATATCTGACTCATACGGAATCCGTTTTGGCTCCACAAGTAGTCAAAATATTTTTGACGACCAGATGCTTCAAAGGATTCTTTCATAGGTTACTTTTGGAGAAATTTCCTTAAGGAGTTCGTTCAGAAACTTGTACGGAAAGTTTCTTAAAGAGCACTCGACAAACGTCTTTCGAGAATATACACAAAGTCCCAGCTGTGGACCTAGTGCATCATCATAAATAAGGTCTCTTGCATTTCCCTATAAGTAATTGGATCTCATATGGAGATGTTTAGTGAAGTAGAATGAAAAAAAAGAATGCAACTACAAAAGAACTAGTCTGTAACTGTCGTTCGGAATCAGTTTTGCGCAGTGTTAACTAAAACATGGATATCTGACTCATACGGAGTCCGTTTTGGCTCCACAAGTAGTCAAAACGTTTGTAAAGACCAGATGTTTCAAAGGATTCTTTCATAGGGAAGTTTTGGAGAAGTTTTATTAAGGAGTTCGTTCAGAAACTTGTACGGAAACTTTCTTAACGAGCACTCGACCAACGCCTTTAGAGAACATACCCAGAGTCCTATCTTTGGACCTAGTGCATCATCATAACTAATGTCTCTTGCATTTCCTATTATTATTTGGATCTCATTTGGAGATGTTTAGTGAATTAGGATGGAAAAAAACCGAACGCAACTACAGAAGGAGTAGTCTATAACTGTCGTTGGGAATCAGTTTGACGCAGTGTTAACTGAAACATGGATATGTGACTTATACGGAGTCTGTCATGGAATTGTCACGGCAGATGTCCTAGTGTGAGGACTTGTCGTGAGGCCAAGGCAGTTAGGTAGTAGCCTGAACGGGGTTGATCGGAATCGAGAGACACGAGGCGATTAACACACAAGACAAGGGTTTAGACAGCTTTGGGCCCTGGGAAACATCATCCGGTAATAACCCTACATGTTGTTTGTGGCTTGGTCTCATTATGCTCATGAGGGAGTCAACGCATAAACCGGCTTTCCTCTAGTTGTGTCTAGCCCTCGAGATTATTCAGCCTGTCCTCTCGGGGTGCCCTGCCCCTCCTTATATAAGTTAGAGGGGCGGGTTACATGTGGAGTCCTACCAGGATTAGGACTAGTCTATCTTGTAATACAAGCCGGATACAAGTCCGGGTCCTGATTCCTTGTAAGGGAAATAATCCTCACGCCTTTCTTCTTAAGTCGGCCCACCATCACATGAACCGGCCAACTGGGCCTTGGGCCTTGTCGTCCGTCTGACCGGCCCGCCGGGTCATCAGTGAGTTGCTATGTTCAGGCGGGTTGCCCGTAAACCGCCAGGTCCAAGCGGGTCGCCAATGAGTCGCCAAGCTCCAGCCGGGTCATACATCCGGCGGGTTACACCACGGGGTATATATCCCTGATATTAGCCCCCAGTTTAGCTTGGATTTATCCATGGTAAACTTATCCTGCAAAACAAGACCAACTTTGATAGATTATACGTCGGGTCGAAGGTCCTTCTGGGCCAGCACTTGATCATCATTATGTCTTTGTCATTTCCTTGTTTGTAACATCCCAAATTTCCAATTTGGAATGTTATACATAGATCATTCATGCATATCATACTTTATTGCTTTTCGATTTGCGATCCTCGAAATTCTAAGCAACTCAAGGACCCACGGAGAGAGTTGGGGATTTCACCGTTTTCATATTTGAATTTTTATCAAATATCGAAACGAGGATCATTTGTTTTAATTATTTTTCTCTTCGAAAATATTTCATATTAAAATATATGAGAGGAGATAAAATGACTTCTCCAAAATAAATGAAATATTGGAGGAAAAATATATTAAAATCAAATATTTGATTATATTCGGATTTTATTGCTATTTTATTTGCATAGGAAAAATATGCGTTTTTCAAAATTGCATTATAGGCCAAAATTGCATAGAAAAAAAAACCGACTTCGGGCCGTACCCGGCCAGGAGACCTCGGGCCGGCCCCTTTATAAGCCGCCGCTCCGCACCCCCCTGCAGCCCACCCTGCCGCCCGCCGCCGCCCGCCGTCGCCGGAGCCGCCGCCGCCGTGCCGGATCTCGCCGGACCTAGCCGTTGACCGCCGTTGACAGGTCGGTTTCCTACGGATAACCCCGGTTTTTTTCTTCGGTTTATTTTCGGTAGATCAGTTTTTCCGACGGTTTGTTTATTTTGCGAACGTTCGTCCGTCCGTTCGTTTAAACGAACATCGTTCACTCGTTAGTCACAGACAGAGATCGTTCGTTCGTTAGCCTGTTCGTCAGTTTTTCTTTTTCTCGGATTTTTCCGCGATTATTTCCGATCGCGATTTCTGATCCGATTTTCTTTTTAGCGTATCTTTTCGCTCGTTTATCGGAACCAGGCGATTCAAGTGCCTAGATCTTCATATCGAAGCCCTCTTTCTGTTTAACCAACTTGAACAAGATTTTGGTACTGTAAAATTTGACATTAGTCCATATTAGTAAACGGATCTTGTTTCTTTCGCAGTTTGTGTTTCGTTGCTCCGTTTGATTTGATTCTTTTTGCAAACTGGAGTTCTTAAGTTGAAGTTTCTGGTTAGATCTTCTTATTTGAGTTTTGCCCGTGCATCTTTGCTTGATTGCTTATGTATGTTATTGTTTGTTTGCGATAGAATTCCTGGAGTGCAAAGCGTGCTACTACGAGTCACTAGGTTTTGCGGATCGTCAGCAAGGCAAGTAACACATTGATCATACTCCTTTCATACCCAGTTTTTATGCATTAGTTCCAATCCTCAAACATTGCATGATTAGGATGTGATTAACTTGTGGGTATTGGGAAGTAGTTGATGAGGTAGAACATATTACCTATTTTATTATCAAACCCTTGGGAGTTACTTCTACGTTATGCTTATATTGCCATGCTATGCTCGTAGACGTGGATTGGGTTGAGTGAATCCATGATAGATGTGAGATTGTTAATTGATGGTTCAAGTTAAGGTGGCTACTTTAATACACATCTGGGTGGATTGCTTGTTTGGGCACCTGGGAATCCAATGTTGTCCTAGGAGATCCCGGGGTATCCGTGTGATCATCCTACGGTCCGCCACCCAGGCTCAAAGGGATCGTGAGATTTTTCATGCTAGAAACTTCCGTGTGCAGCCACAAGCTATTATGGGCTCTAGCATAGTTGAGTATGTTGCATGACCTCTTCCAGTGGTAGGCTAGCAGATGTAGAGGGATGTAGGTTGGTACTGTCTACCCGGGGTTAGAGTTAATGTTTCTGAAAGACTGTGTCTCGGTCATCCGTTTCTCAAACACCATGTAGTGCGAGAAATCCAACGGAGGAGATCGAGTCTTGTGGGGAAAAGTGTGGAAACCTCTGCAGAGTGTACAATCTAATCATGGTTAGCTGTGTCCCCGGTTATGGACAATCTTGAGTATCTAGTACTTGGATTATCAAATGTATCTCATCACTCTATGTTAATATGTTGGGTTGATAATTACTTTTAATTGGGATTGAGTTGGAGGTACCTTCTCAATGATGTTTCAACTACATGATAGTTAAATAAAATATATTCCTTTGTTGTAGGGAAAAATTGGCTTTTCGCAAAAACATATAACCATAGAGCCTCCACCAGCCATATATCCATGTAGTGATAGCTTTTATCTGTTCATTGCTCTACTGTGTTACATTGCCAGCATATTCCATGTGCTGACCCGTTTTCGGTCTGCAACATACTATGTTGCAGACTTTTCAGACGACGAGTAAAGGTGCGATATGTCGTTGTCATGCACTCAGCTATGCCGTTGGAGTTGATGGACTCACTTTATC
Source organism: Triticum aestivum (assembly GCF_018294505.1). NCBI lineage: Eukaryota > Viridiplantae > Streptophyta > Magnoliopsida > Poales > Poaceae > Triticum > Triticum aestivum. The sequence continues at coordinate 375,848,559 of NC_057805.1, forward strand.
TTCCAAGCCTTCCGCTGTTATCGTAGTAGATGGCCTTAAGCCATATTTATTGTAATAAGTTCTCTTTTGAGACATTCGATGTAATAAGTGTGTGATTGCTACTCTGTTATAAATCCTTCGAGTACTGTGTGTGTCAGCATTACCGATCCAGGGATGACACTGAAACACAGAGAATTGAACATCTGAGGTCAGGTCGCTACAAGATGGTATCAGAGCACACGCTGAATGTAGGACACGACCACTAAGAAAAGCCATAGGTCACTCTTCTCTACTCATTTCTGACTCCTCTCCATTTTCTACTCTTTAGGATGGTGGACTCAAGGAAGAAGTTTGCTCAACCGGATGAAGATACACCTTTTGGACGACACTTGAAGGAAGTTACTAGATACCTGAACATAGGAATACCAAGCTTCACTGGGACCTTCAACGCCACCTTACTAGACGTGGAGCGCTGGATGATTCAAGTTCGAATTCCAGGAAGGACTTTCACGCCAGTCACTAAGCCCATAGAGTTTTCCTTTGATTCCCCAACCTGGAGTCTAGGCAAGAGCATGGCAGCCCACATCGCCATGGGACGCATCGGCGAAGTTTACCACAAGGAGAGCAATGGGAGATGATCAGCACCAGGAAGGACAGGTCCATTGTAGCTTTCATCCAGGAGTTAAACCAGCACATTCGACGCCAGGAGAACCAGATGTGTTCATACATGATAAATTTGAAGAAGGCGATTACAAGGATCACCGAGCTAAAAGAGGAACTCAAGTCTACACGCGATGGATATGAGGAGGAAATTGCGACACTATTAGAGAAGAATGACGACCTGATAAAGAAGATCGGAGTATTCATGGGAGACCCCGCACCAGGAGGAGATGACGATGATTCCACTTGCCCGGAGAACTACATCATCATCGACGACACCGACTCCGACCCCGATGACACTGATGATGACTTTGAAGACGAAGCTGGAGCAGACATCATGGAGTCTTCCACCGATCAAAATTTCTAGTAGACCACCATATGATTAGTAGTGTTCCCCCATGTATATAGTAGTAGTGTGATCACTTTTAACGATAGTTCTAGACCGTTTGTATGCCCTTGCTTGATTGATTTGGTGTGATATGATTGTGTTTGTCTCATGTGCATATGGGTAGTGCTTTCTCACTAGACCTCATTTCTATTCTATTCTCTCCCCTCTAAACCCATCAGATGCCTCCGAGACGTGACACCGGATTTGTCTTCCCACCGGAGATCACCCAGTTGATCCAGCAGCAGAATGCCTTGATGCAGATATTAGTCCAGAACCAAGGCAACAACAACAACAACAACTCGCCTCCGGTTGACAACTTAGCCCGCTTTCTGAGGTTACAGCCGCCAGTGTTTTCCAGTAGCACCGAGCCAATAGTTGCGGATGACTGGCTACGCAGGATTGGGAGGGAGTTGACCACCGCAGGTTGCACAGATGTAGAGAAGGTGCGTTTCGCCGCACATCAGTTGGATGGACCAGCAGCCTCATGGTGGGAGAATTACACAGCCACTTTTCCCATAGCCAACGTTACATGGGATCAGTTTTAGCAAGCATTCCGCACATCCCATGTCTCAACTGGAGCTATGAGCATGAAGAAGCGTGAGTTTCGCAACTTACGCCAGGGGAACCGTACTGTAGCTCAGTACCTGGATGAGTTTAGTAAGCTATCTTGTTATGCCCCTGATGATGTGGCCACAGATGCCGCGAAGCAGGAGAAGTTTGTGGAAGGTCTGAATGATGAGATGAGCATGTAGTTAATGGTGGCAACATTCAACAATTTCCAGGAGTTGGTAGACAAGGCTCTTATGATTGAAGGGAAGCAGCAGCAGATTGAGAGCCGCAAGAGGAAGTATGGACAAGGAAAGTACAATTCTAGATCTCAACAGAAGCCTCATTTCACCCCGAATTCGGGAGGACTTGTCCATAATCATGGAGGCCACAACCACAATGGAGGAAGTTCTCACAACCACAATGGCCCCAAGAATGGAAACGGGAATGGAGCAGGCAGCAATCAAAACTGTTCTAACCCAGCCACACCCGCCAAGAAGGACCAAAGTCACATTACTTGTTTCAAGTGCGGGAAGACTGGACACTACGCCAACGATTGTCCGGAATTGAAGAACGACAATGGTAATGGAAGCGCTGGGAAGAAGCCCAACCCTTTCAATAGGGGACAAGTGAACCACGTGAACGTGGAGGAGGTTGAGGAGCAGCCTGATGCAGTTATCGATAAGTTTTTGGTTAAGTCTTTTACCGCTCTTGTTCTTTTCGATACTGGTGCATCGCATTCATACATATCAAGGGGATCTGTGGACAAGTTTAAGTTACCCACCTTAGCCCTTAGGACACCCTTGCTAGTGAGCTCACCCGGTGCAGAGTATATGGCTAGCCGATGGTGTGACTGGATACCCTTAACCATTGGTAGCCATGTTTTCCCGTCAGACCTAATAATTTTGGAATCACAAGGATTGGATGTGATATTAGGCATGGATTGGATGTCGAAGTATGGATGAAGCATTGATTGTGCTAGTAAGTCAATTCTGCTCACCACCCCGGAGGGAAAAAGGATCAAGTACGTATCCAAGCATTCGTCAAGGAGAACCCAAGTAAATTCCCTCTCAGGAGTTGTTCAGGAGGAAGTACCTGTTGTGAAGGATTATCCAGATGTATTTCTAGAGGAATTACCCGGCATGCCCCCAGATCGAGACATCGAGTTTTTGATAGAACTATTGCCAGGCACCGGACCAATATCGAAGAGACCATACCGGTTGCCCGCAAATGATCTGGAGGAGATTAAGAAGCAGATTAAGGAGTTGTTGGAGAAAGGTTACATTCGACGAAGTTCGTCACCGTGGGGAGCCCCAGTGCTTTTGGTTGAGAAGAAAGATGGATCGTTAAGGATGGTTGTTGACTATCGTGCGTTGAATGAAGTAACAATCAAGAACAAGTACCCACTGCCGATGATCAATGATTTGTTTGACCAGCTGCAAGGAGCTAAATCATTTTCGAAGATCGATCTGCGATCAGGATATCACCAGCTGAATATTCGACAGAAGGATATACCTAAAACAGCTTTCACCACAAGGTACGAGTTATATGAATATACGGTCATGTCATTTGGACTGACTAACGCCCCTGCCTATTTCATGAGTATGATGAATAAGGTGTTCATGGAATTTTTGGATAAGTTCGTTGTGGTGTTCATTGATGATATAATGGTATACTCGAAGAATGAAGAGGAGCACAAGGAGCATTTGCGTTTAGTTCTCGAGAAACTCAGGGAACATCAGTTGTATGCCAGGTTCAGCAAATGTGAGTTCTGGTTGAAGGAAGTTGGATTACTTGGACATGTTACATCAGGAGAAGGTATAGCAGTAGACCCCACCAAGGTTCAGTCGGTCACTGAGTGGTTGGCACCCACCTCAGTTAGCGAGATCCGCAGTTTCCTTGGACTCGCGGGATACTATCGAAGATTCATTGAGAATTTTTCCAAGATTGCGAAACCCATGATGGAGTTATTGAAGAAAGATACAAAATTCAAATGGACGGAAGAATGTGAGGCAAGTTTTCAGGAGTTGAAGAAACGTTTGACTACAGCCCCAGTGCTGATTCTGCCGGATACACGCAAGGACTTCCAAGTGTATTGCGATGCTTCACGCTCAGGACTTGGAGGTGTACTTATGCAGGATGGAAGAGCTGTTTCATATGCATCCCGACAGCTTTGACCGCATGAGCTGAACTATGCTACTCATGATTTAGAGTTAGAAGCCGTAGTGCATGCACTCAAGACTTGGAGACATTACCTTATTGGAAACCGTTGTGATGTGTACACGGATCATAAGAGTTTGAAGTACATTTTCACACAGAAGGAACTGAACGTCAGGCAGAGGAGATGGTTGGAGCTTATAAAGGATTATGACATGAAGCTGCATTATCATCCAGGAAAGGCTAATGTCGTAGCAGACGCTTTGAGCCGAAAGAGTTATGCAAACACCCTCGTAAGCGGAGGGATGCCAAAGGAGTTAGCCGAGGATCTCAGGGAGCTACGTTTGGAGATAGTGCCTAGAGGTTTTGTTGCAGCAATGGAAGTTCAGTCTACATTGTTGTGAAAGATTCGAGAAGCCCAGAAGGATGATAAGGAGATCGCCGAGATAAAGGAGAGAATGAGCAAAGGAAAGGCCAAAGGTTTTCGTGAGGATGAGCACGACACCCTATGGTTTGAGGACCGCATTTATGTGCCCAATAATGCGGAAATCAGGAAGTTGATACTTCAGGAGGCTCACGACTCACTATACTCGATACACCCCGGGGAACACCAAGATGTATTTGGATTTGAAGGAGCATTTCTGGCGGACCGGAATGAAGAAGGATATTGCCGAGTATGTAGCCGTATGTGATGTATGTCAGAGAGTAAAGGCAGAACATCAGAAGCCAGCAGGATTACTGCCAACCTATGCCGATACCTGAATGGAAGTGGGATAAACTTGGCATGGATTTTATCACCGGATTGCCCAGGACCCGATCAGGATATGATTCTATCTGGGTAGTAGTGGATCGCTTGACCAAAGTAGCACACTTTATCCCAATGAAAACCACTTATACGAGTGCGAAGTTGGCCAAGATATACATGACCAGGATCGTATGTCTGCACGGAGTTCCGAGGACCATCGTATCGAATAGAGGAACACAGTTTACTTCAATGTTTTGGCATCAGTTACACCAGACTTTGGGAACCAGGCTAGAGTTCAGTACAACTTTTCACCCGTAGACAGATGGACAGACCGAGAGAGTCAATCAGATTTTGGAGGACATGTTGAGAGCTTGTGCGTTGGATTATGGATCTAGTTGGGATGACAATTTACCCTACGCGGAGTTCTCATACAACAATAGCTACCAGGCCAGTTTGAAGATGGCACCGTTCGAAGCCCTGTATGGAAGGAGATGTTGAACACCGTTGATGTGGGATGAAGTTGGAGACCGCCAGTTGTTTGGACCGGATTTGATTAAGGAATCTGAAGAGAAGGTTAAGCTAATTCGAGATAGACTGAGGGTAGCCAGTCCCGATAGAAGATATGCAGATTCGAAACGCAAGGAGGTAGTCTATGAAATCGGAGACAGAGCATATCTGCGAGTATCACCTCTTCGAGGAGTTAAGCGTTTTGGGGTTAAGGGAAAGTTAGCCCCGAGGTTTGTAGGACCTTACCGTGTCTTGGAACGCATGGGAGAAGTTGCCTACAAGTTGGAGTTACCTGAAGGACTGTCAGGAGTACATGATGTGTTTCACGTTTCCCAGTTGAAGAAGTGCCATGCAGAGATGGCCGATATACCTCTGAGAGATGCAGTGCCCTGGAAGTGATTCAGTTGGACAGTGATTTGACATATGAGGAGAAACATGTCAAGATTCTTGAGTTTGCCAGCCGAGTTACTCGCAGCAAGGTTATCAAGTTTTGTAAAGTTCAGTGGAGCCACCATACCGAGGATGAAGCCACCTTGGAACGAGAGGATGATCTTCGCAAAGACCAACCACACCTATTTTCTAGCCAACCCGAATCTCGAGGGCGAGATTCATCTTAAGGGGGGTAGGTTTGTAACATCCCAAATTCCAATTTGGAATATTACACATAGATCGTTCATCCATATCATACTTTATTGCATTTCGATTTGCGATCCTCGAAATTCTAAGCAACTCAAGGACCCACAGAGAGAGTTGGGGATTTCACCGTTGTCATATTTGAATTTTTATCAAATATCGAAACGAGGATCATTTGTTTTAATTATTTTTCTCTCCAAAAATATTTCATATTAAAATATATGAGCGGAGATAATATGACTTCTCCAAAATAAATGAAATATTGGAGGAAAAAATATTAAAATCAAATACTTGATTTTATTCGGATTTTATTGCTATTTTATCTGCATAGGAAAAATATGCGTTTTTCAAAATTGCATTATAGGTCCAAATAAATGTTCACCTTGTCCGGCATATTTTTAGAGGACGGGGAAAATTTATTTCGGAATTTTTGGAGTCCGTTTAGTACTCTTTTTCTTTCTTTTTCTGCACATCAAAATTATTTAAAAAACCGACTTCGGGCCGTACCCGGGCAGGAGACCTCGGGCCGGCCCCTAAATAAGCCGCCGTTCCGCACCCCCCCGGCAGCCCACCCAGCCACCCCGCCCCGTCAGCCCTAGCCGCCGCCGCCGCCCGTCGCCGCCCGCCGCTGCCGCGCTGCCGTCCGCCGTCGCCGGAGCCGCCGCCGCCGCGCCGGATCTCGCCGGACCTCGCCGTTGACCGCCGTTGGCGGGTCGGTTTCCTACGGAAAACCCCGGGTTTTTTCTTTGGTTTATTTTTGATAGATCGGTTTTTCCGACGGTTTGTTTATTTTGCGGACGTTCGTCCGTCCGTTCGTTTAAACGAACGCCGTTCACTCGTTAGTCACAGACAGCGAACGTTCGTTCGTTAGCCTGTTCGTTAGTTTTTCTTTTTCTCGGATTTTTCCGCGATTATTTCCGATCGCGATTTCTGATCCGATTTTCATTTTAGCGTATCTTTTCGCTCGTTTATCGGAATCAGGCGATTCAAGTGCCTAGATCTTCATATCGAAGCCCTCTTTCTGTTTAACCAGCTTGAACAAGATTTTGGTACTGTAAAATTTGACTTTAGTCCTGATTAGTAAACTAATCTTGTTTCTTTCGCAGTTTGTGTTTCGTTGCTCCGTTTGGTTTGATTCTTTTTGCAAACCGGAGTTCTTAAGTGGAACTTTCTGGTTAGATCTTGTTATTTGAGTTTTGCCCGTGCATCTTTGCTTGATTGATTATGTACGTTATTGTTTGTTTGCGATAGAATTCCCGGAGTGCGAAGCGTGCTACTACGAGTCACTAGGTTTTGCGGATCCTCAGCAAGGCAAGTAACACACTGATCATACTCCTTTCATACCCAGTTTTTATGCATTAGTTCCAATCCTCAAACACTGCATGATTAGGATGTGATTAACTTGTGGGTATTGGGAAGTAGTTGATGAGGTAGAACCTATTACCTGTTTTATTATCAAACCCTTGGGAGTTATTTCTACGTTATGCTTATATTGCCATGCTATGCTCGTAGACGTAGATTGGGTTGAGTGAATCCATGACAGATGTGAGATTGTTAATTGATGGTTCAACTTAAGGTGGCTACTTTAATACACATCTGGGTGGATTGCTTGTTTGGGCACCTGGGGAATCCAGTGTTGTCCTAGGAGATCCCGGGGTATCCGTGTGATCATCCTACGGTCCGCCACCCAGGCTCAAAGGGATCGTGAGATTTTTCATGCTAGAAACTTCCATGTGCAGCCACAAGCTATTATGGGCTCTAGCATAGTTGAGTATGTTGCATGACCTCTTCCAGTGGTAGGCTAGCAGATGGAGAGGGATGTAGGTTGGTACTGTCTACCCGGGGTTAGAGTTAATGTTTCTGAAAGACTGTGTCCCGGTCATCCATTTCTCAAACACCATGTAGTGCGAGAAAACCAACGGAGGAGATCGAGTCTTGTGGGGAAAAGTGCGGAAACCTCTGCAGAGTGTACAATCTAATCATGGTTAGCCATGTCCCTGGTTATGGACAGTCTTGAGTATCTAGTACTTGGATTATCAAATGTATCTCATCACTCTATGTTAATATGTTGGGTTGATAATTACTTTTAATTGGGATTGAGTTGGAGGTACCTTCTCATTGATGTTTCAACTACATGATAGTTAAATAAAATCTATTCCTTTGTTGTAGGAAAAAATTGGCTTTTCGCAAAAACATATAACCATAGAGCCTCCACCAGCCATATATGCATGTAGTGATAGCTTTTATCTGTTCATTGCTCTACTGTGTTACATTGCCAGCATATTCCATGTGCTGACCCGTTTTCGGGCTGCAACGTATTATGTTGCTGACTTTTCAGACGACGAGTAAAGGTGCGATAGGTCGTTGTCATGCACTCGGCTATGCCGTTGGAGTTGATGGACTCACTTTATCTTCCAAGCCGTCCGCTGTTATCGTAGTAGATGGCCTTAAGCCATATTTATTGTAATAAGTTCTCTTTTGAGACATTCAATGTAATAAGTGTGTGATTGCTACTCTGTTATAAATCCTTCGAGTACCGTGTGTGTCAGCAATACCGATCCTGGGATGACACTTGTGACACCCAAAAAATTTAATTGGCTTTTCCAAACTTTTATTTGATTTGAGGGAGGTGATTTAAAGTTTTTCTTCTAAAAGAACCCTTCCTCTCAAAAAACTTTCTTTTATGACAAGTGTTTTGTTTGGATTCACCCAAGACTTGATTTTTGGTCTTGGAGGTTTTTCCATCTTATTTGGACTCAAAACCAAATACTTTTCATTTGGGAAATTTCTTTTGAAAAACCTTTTAAATAGCCCTATGGCATTTGGAGTGATCTTTTCCCCTTTCAAAAATCCCTCTTGCCATGACCCAAGTGGAAATCCCCTCCCAAAAGCCTTTCCCCATCTTTGTGTCATGATATACTTCAAATCCAGCAGTTTGAACCTCCCCATAAATTTTCTTCCATTTAATTCTTATCAAAAATAATTTCTGCCCTTTACTTTGGCTCTTGGAGATTTACAAAGGAGCTACCATTTCTACTTTGAGTTTGGCCTCCAAACCAATTTCCCTAGCTAGTCCTTAGAGCCCTCAACCAAGATCCATGAAGATCCACTGGTCTCCAGTTCAAATATTTCAAATTGTACTTGCTGCAAGTTTGGACCTTATTTGCCAAATTTGATGAAATTCATTTGTTTTCTCCTCCTAAAAATCTGAGAAAATTCAAGCAGCCTCTGGATGCATTGAGAGGTCACCTCACCAAGTCCCAGCTCCAGAAAAAATTTTCTTCATGCCAAATCATTTCGTCGAGCACCTGATGGGCACTGTTACTGTCAATGTTCAGAAATTCAGAGTAACAGTTTCAGAAACTGCTATCGTTTTCTTCAGAGCCCGTTGTCGATCTCGCCAGTACCACGGTGGCGCCTTGCTCCCTGTTCCCTCCTTCTTATCCCTGTGCCGCACGATCGCCTGGAAGCTTGCGGGCGTCGACGACGAGCAGGAGGAGGTGCGCCACCCGTGAGCGATGGCAGCAGCGGCTTTGCGGCTGCCAGAGAGAGGCGCAACGTGGACGGCGCCGTCCAGCGCCGCCCAAGCCACCGGAGGCCGCCGCGTGGCCACCCACTCACCCGTGCACGCTGCCATCTGTCGTCGTGAACTGCTAGGCGCGGAGCGTGCTCTCCGCCGCCGCCGTGCCCGTACGGCCGCCCCGTCGAGGATCGGCGCATTACGCCTAGCCCAACCGAGGTTTAACGGGGAAACGGCACCAGTGATCCTCCCTGATGGTGCCTGGCCACTTAAACTCCCTGCCCAACCCCTGCCTCGCTGTAATCGCTCGCCGGAGCTACCCCGTTCACGGCCACCCCCTCGGATCGCCTATAAAAGGGGGCCCCGAGCTCGAACTCGAACCCACACCACCTCTGCACTCCACCAACACCACGCCAAGCCACTGGAAGAGCCCCGAGGGAGCCTTCTTCCCCAACTCCGGCCGCCTCGACCCGCCACGGGACCCAGCTCAATTCACCCCCGTGCGTACACCCCTACCCCTCAACTCTTGCCAGCAGCCTTCCAGTACATCCACTCTTCTGACCCGCGCTTCAATTTGGAGTTTGCAGCGCCCACCGGAGTACTCCACCATCGCCCGAACCACCGTCCGCCGGAGAAAGTGTCGCCGTCGACGTGGTGCTCTTCGACGACCAAGTCCACCACCCACCGACGCTGAAGAACGCCCTGGACCTCTTGGTACCCTCCGATCTCTCTGCCTCGCCGTGGTTCGACGCTGGCGACCACCGCAGCCTTCGGGCGCCGGCGAGCGTCGTTGAGTTTTAAACCTGACGGGTGGGACCCCCCCGTCAGCCTCTCTTCTTTCCCCCCCTCGAACCGTTTTCTAATGGCGCCTTCGGGCAAATGCGCTTTCCCTTTGGGCTGGCGCATTTCTTTCTGAACCGTTTTCTGGTTTTTCAAACAAGTCCCTGGTTCTTTTCTGTTTCATCACAGATCAGTCCCTGGACTAAAACCCTTATAACTTTTTAATAAAAGATGATTTTTGATTGATTCTTTTTCTGTCAGTCTTATAATTTTGTCTAGTTTTTATAGTATTTATTTGGAAAAAATTTGGAACAATTTTTGTGCACGCGACGATTTTCACGTTAGTGTACGGTTCCGTTATACCGTAGGTTCCGGAGGAGGTGACGGAGCCGCGAACTTCGCTGAGCTAGACTCCGACTTCTCCGAACCAGGCAAGCATGTTTGATCCTTTGATATGATAGGTGTTTTGCATGTTTGCTTGAATGGTTTGTGCATGGCATATGAGCATCGGTGAGTATTACGTTGCATGCAAGGCAACCAACTGTGTGTTCCGAAGTTACTGTGATCTCTGATGAGAGATGACCTGATCATGTGGTGACATGAAAGGTAGTAAGATGGTTTTGTTGTAGCATGCCAGTCTTCGTCATCCGATAAACTCCGACGTTAACGTGGACTGAGTCACGTTACCATTCTTCCCCTTTCGTGCTGCCACATGTTTTCTGCAAAGAATACGGTTTAGTAAGTTGTTAACCTCTTTCCTTGTACACACCAAATAGAGGGGCCGGGATGAGGGTTCCATGGCCCTGGATTAAAGCCAGTCACCCGGTCAGGGGGCATGGGTGTTTCCGGTTGGGACCGAGAGGGGGGCACCGCTTAGAGCGCGCGTATATAAATTTGATCCCATGCTACGCGAGGTTGTAGCCTCCCCGTCTCAAAGTTTTTCTTGAATGTTGCCGAGGGTGATTCCTGGCATCGGAATGTTGAATGGGTGTGTACTGGTTAGATGTGTTTCTCCTAAAACACCGTAAACGGAACTAGTCCCTTGTGACTACTGAAATCCGTTGGCTGTGGTTAAAGTACAAACTCTGCAGAGTAAAATCCTTCCGAATCATCGTGTCCATGGTCAAGGACCATGGCCAGTATATCCATATCTATGTCGGTCCTCGTGGTAAATCCCCGGTGAACAAGCTTGAGCAGTATACCCGTTGAATTGTTATTCCTGTGGATGGACTAACCTTTTTTTATCTCATACCTGAATATTCCCTTGAAATGAATTAAATTCATGAGCTACTGAATTATTAAGTTGTGAAATATAAGGCCTTTATGTGATGTCGCTCAGACGTCCGACTGTGGCACGCTCGTTATTTACTTTTGATATAAGCCCTTTATGTGATGTCGCTCAGACGTCCGACTGTGGCACGCTCGTTGTTTACTTTTGATATAAGCCCTTTATGTGATGTCGCTCAGACGTCCGACTGTGGCACGCTCATTATTTACTTTTGATATAAGCCCTTTATGTGATGTCGCTCAGACGTCCGACTGTGGCACGCACTGTTATTTTTTTAATTATAAGCCCTTTATGTGGTGTCGCCTTGACGCCCGACTGCGGCATTGTTATTTCATTTGTATCCTTTCGAGGAGTCATTCAGACACTCGATTGGCCTTCAGTATTACATTGGGATTTTGGGAGGACTACCGCCCGACTTCCCTTTTATTTCCTATGCATGGCTATCTCATTGTCTGAGTGCGTTTTGTTAATCTGTTCATATGCATCATGTTTACATTTGTTATATCTCATGTCCGAACTGTCTTGCGAGTACTTTCATAGTACTCACCTGGCTTGTTGATTTGGCCAGATGTTGACGAAGGCGATCTCATGGATGAAGAGTTTGATAGTGAGTCCGACGCCTAGAGGAATCCCAGTCAGTCCCGTGCGATCCTGGATATTGGTCACTTGTATTATATACGCTTCCGCCACCCACAATAAGTATCCTCGAGCCTCACTCCGATGCTCGAAGAGCTGTTAGTTTCAGGAGTCATGTCACCCACTTCGCTGTGATATATCCACCACCGCTTTTATTGTGAGTCAGTAGTATGCCACCCCATCCGCCTTTATGTGTAATATTGGCGCGTTTGTAATAAATTGTTGAGCAGTCTCCGCTCAACCTTGTATTATATTTAGTACTCCTGGTTTTCTTCTGTGATCAAGAAATTGTCTACCAGTGAGAAGGATTCTTCTCTACTGGTCCATAAAAGGGATCGGTCTCTCAATAAATATTTTTATTGGAAAACCGGTCATGACAAGCCTGGTATCAGAGCCAGGCTAACTGTAGGAAGCCACTAGGTGCGATCGCTAATCGGTTATTAGCGTCTTTAGTGCTTTTTCAGCATTTTGCAAAGTAGCTATTTTCTGTTGGTCATCATAAATTTATGATATGACTACTCAGAATTTTTGCCTACTTTTGTAGATGGCTGGCAGCAACTGCGAGACTCGGGTGTTCACTAATGTGCCCGAGGGGTTTGTCAAACTCCTCGTCTCCATCACCAAGCTCGCGATCGGGCCAGCGACTCATCCGGAGTTCACGCTTTACCAGCACAAGCTCGGCGACGACGTGTCTATGCACCAGGACGTGGTGCAATTCAAGGGAGGACGTTATGCGTCTCGCCACTTCCGTTTTGTGGGAAGGGCCATGCCTACGGAGAGGCATGCCATGCAGATGGCTGCCCGTGAGGCGATAGCTCGCCTTCGGGACATTCTTCCTTCGATGAAGACTCGTCGCTACCGCTACCTCCCATGCCATGTGCCATATACTTGTCACTATGCATTCGCCTGCCATAGGGGTGAGCGAGATGAAGCTATCGAGATGCTTGTTGAGTATCTCAAAGCTCTGGAGGAAGATTTCGACAACCTCGTGGACGATCTTGTGGCTGCCCGCATGGACTTAGTTCGGGGCGGTTCTGCCAGCAGGAAGGAGCTTCTCCACATGGCACCGCCACTGACGTACGTCTCGTCCTCAGCGTCCTTTTCACCTGCCATTTTGGCCACTGCTCGCCGTCTGCCTACTACTGAGGAGTTCGACCGGGTCATTGCTCCTACTCCAGTCAGAGCTGCACCACCTGCCGCACCCGCACTACCGCCTGTCGCACCCGCGCCATCACCTCAGTGCAGTGCTACGCGCTTGGAGCCTTTTAGGGAGGAGGTGGAGGTTGAGTCTCCTGCACCGCTGGGTCTTACCCTCGGCAAGGGGAAAGACGTCTTCACCATCTCCGACTGAGTGCGCCTACTCGCCGCGCGTTGTGCCTGCATGTATGATATGTTTTTTATGTACGTTAGTTTGTGGTATTTGTGTGCGCATCATGTAGGATCCCGGAGGAGTGTGCTAGCCTTAATAACATGTCAGGAGTGTGTACGCACGTCCTGAGTGATGTATCGTGTGTTTACGTTTCGCGTGTAAGATATGTGCTACGCAGTCCTTCTCCGTGCGAAAATCGTTTTTGTTCTTGAAAAATCTTGAGGTCTTTTAAAGTTTTCGTCTTTGAATTTTTTTTCCTGTGCCACACAGTTCTTCTCATAAATTTTGCAAAATAATACCCCCAGAGTGGAAAATGTCTCGTCCGTGGACTCGTTCCATGCCCAATCAACCCGAAGAAGTTTATGGGACACAGACAAGCAACAACTTCACTCAGGGACAGTCTAGTCAACAGGACAGTGAGGCAGCCTTATCTCAAGTATGTCGCCTTTTCGAACAAAGCCAACAGCAACACCAAGAGATGATGAATCACGTCATCAATATGGGAAATCACCGTGAGCCATACCAACCACACTCCAAGTTGTTTGAACTGCAGAAGACACGCCCTCCAACGTTTGCTCACACTGATAGGCCACTTGAAGCCGGTGATTGGCTTCGTGACATCGAAAGAAAGTTGATTATTGCTCAATGTTCTGATCATGAGAAGGTGCTTTATGCACCTCACTACCTCACTGGAGCAGCTGCAGCATGGTGGGAGAACTTCCTACACATGCATCCCAGTGAACATAATATCACCTGGGAGGAGTTTAAGGAAGGCTTTCGTGGGGCACACATCCCCAGGAGCATCATAAAAATCAAGAAAAGAGAATTTGATGACCTCAAGCAGAGAGGCATGACAGTGACGGAATACAACAGTCAGTTTACCCAGCTATCTCGTTATGCCTACGACGAGCATATGACTGAGAACAAGAGGATGGCACCATCCGAGTTGGTAGAATCTAAAAAGAAAATAAAGGAATTACTGGACAAAGGATTTATTCGAGCCAGCTCCTCACCTTGGGGTTCGCCAGTTTTGTTCGCCAAGAAAAAGAACGGGACACTGAGATTGTGTATAGACTATCGAGCTCTCAATATGGTCACCATCAAAAACAAACATCCGATGCCACGGATAAAAGATTTGTTTGACCAGCTCGCGCAAGCCAAGGTGTTCTCAAAAATTGATTTGAGATCGGGATATCATCAATTGAATGTACGGACAGAAGATATCCCTAAGACAGCATTCACCTCCAGATACGGATTATATGAGTTCACAGTAATGCCGTTTGGACTGACGAACGCCCCCGCATATTTCGTCCACCTCATGAACAAAGTGTTTATGAAAGTCATGGACAAATTTGTTGTGGTGTTCATTGACGATATTCTGGTATATTCGAGGACACCAGAAGAGCATGCTGAACATCTCAGAATTGTTTTGGGAGAATTAAGGAAACATCAATTGTACGCCAAATTTAGCAAGTGTGAATTTTGGCTAAGACAAGTTGGTTTTCTAGGCCATATATTGACCCAAGAAGGCGTGGCCGTAGAACCTGAAAAAGTCAAAGCCATACTTGACTGGAAACCACCAGCCAACATGACAGATGTACGGAGTTTCCTAGGAATGGCTGGATATTACAGAAGATTTATTGAAGGATTCTCCACTGTGGCAAAACCAATGACACAGTTGCTCAAGAAAGACAAGAAATTTGTATGGACGGAACCGTGCGAGAAAAGCTTCCAAGAACTCAAGAAGAAACTAACAACAGCACCAGTTTTGATCGTGCCAGACATACACAAGAGTTTTGAAGTGTATTGTGATGCATCCCGGAAGGGCCTCGGGTGCGTGCTGATGCAGGATGGCAAAGTTGTCGCGTATGCTTCCAGGCAACTACGGAAGCATGAGGAAAATTATCCAACTCATGACTTGGAGCTAGCAGCAGTCATCCATGCACTCAAAGAGTGGAGGCACTTTCTGTTGGGAAATCGTTGTGAAATATATACGGACCATAAGAGCCTTAAATATATTTTCACACAACCGGAGCTAAATTTACGACAACGACGCTGGTTGGAATTGGTCAAGGATTATGATGTCGGCATTCACTACCATCCAGGGAAAGCAAATGTAGTGGCAGATGCTCTTAGTCGGAACCCCAGCCCGGGCAACGACAGTCCACAGAACTTGATGCCCGAGTTTCAGCAGGAGTTCGCTAGACTCAACATGGTGTTAGTCTCTGAGGGCAATGTATCAAATCTGGAGATACAACCCACCCTAATGGAACAAATTAAGAAGGCTCAGCATGGACATCCCAGCATCGAAGGTATAAAGAGGAAGATGAGCATTGGCAAGGCTTCAGAGTTCGTCACAGACAATGAAGGAATATTATGGTACGGGGACAGACTTTGCGTACCACACATTGAGGAACTCAAGCATCAAATCCTAACCGAAAGCCACACCTCTCCATACTCGATCCACCCTGGAGGAACCAAAATGTACAAAGACATTCAGGAAAGATTTTGGTGGCACGGTATGAAAAGAGACATAGCCGCATTCATTGCCTGTTGCGATTCTTGTCAGCGCATAAAAGCCGAGCATCAAAAGCCAGCAGGGCTGCTACAGCCAAACCGGATACCTGAGTGGAAATGGGATGAAATTGGGATGGACTTCATCGTCGGACTACCTCGATCGCAACGCGGAAATGATGCCATATGGGTCATCACAGATAGGCTAACCAAGGTAGCACATTCCCATGAAGACGACCTACTCCACTCAAAGGCTAGCCAAGCTTTATCTCTCCCGTATAGTTTGTTTGCATGGAGTCCCAAAGACTATAATGTCCGACCGAGGCACTCAATTTGTCTCTAAATTTTGGGATCACCTACAACAAGCTCTGGGCACGCAACTAGCATTCAGTACAGCGTACCACCCTCAGACTGATGGACAGACGGAACGCGTGAACCAAATCCTAGAGGACATGCTGAGAGCCTGTGTGCTCACCTATGGATCCAGTTGGGAAGAAAGTTTGCCGTATGCCGAGTTTGCTTACAACAACAGTTACCAAGCCAGCCTGCAAATGGCACCTTTTGAAGCACTGTACGGACGGAGGTGTCGTACCCCACTAAATTGGTCAGAAACAGGTGACAGTCGTATCTTCGGCCCAGACATGCTCAAGGAAGCCGAGGAGAAGGTTAAACAGATCAGGGACAGACTCAAGACAGCTCAAAGCCGACAAAAGAGCTATTACGATCGAAAACATCGTGAGGTCAGCTTTGAACCCGGTGATTACGTATACCTCCGAGTGTCTCCTATGAGGGGCCTGCAACGGTTCAAGATTAAGGGGAAGCTAGCCCCGAGATTTATTGGACCCTTCTGTATAGTTGCACAAAGAGGCACAGTAGCCTACCAGCTAGATCTACCCAAAGAGCTGTCAGACGTCCACGACGTGTTTCACGTCTCACAGTTGAGGAAATGTGTAAGCAACCCGGAGAAGCATGTATCTCATGAGAGCATTGATGTGCAACCAGACCTCACCTACAGAGAGCGGCCAGTGAAGATATTGGAAGAGTCTGAAAGGAGGACCCGTCAGAAAACGATAAAAAATTTCAAGGTTCAGTGGAGCAATCACACCGAGGATGAAGCTACATGGGAAAGAGAAGATTTTCTTCAGGCAGAGTACCCACATCTATTTTCTTCAGGCAGAGTACCTACGGTTCCGTTATACCGTAGGTTTCGGAGGAGGTGACGGAGCCGCGAACTTCGCCGAGCTAGACTCCGACTTCTCCGAACCAGGCAAGCATGTTTGAACCTTTGATATGATAGGTGTTTTGCATGTTTGCTTGAATGGTTTGTGCATGGCATATGAGCATCGGTGAGTATTACGTTGCATGCAAGGCAACCAACTGTGTGTTCCGAAGTTACTGTGATCTCTGATGAGAGATGACCTGATCATGTGGTGACATCAAAGGTAGTAAGATGGTATTGTTGTAGCATGCCAGTCTTCGTCATCCGATAAACTCCGACGTTAACGTGGACTGAGTCACGTTACCGTTCTTCCCCTTTCGTGCTGCCACATGTTTTCTGCAAAGAATATGGTTTAGTAAGTTGTTAACCTCTTTCCTTGTACACACCAAATAGAGGGGCCGGGATGAGGGTTCCATGGCCCTGGATTAAAGCCAGTCATCCGGTCAGGGGGCATGGGTGTTTCCGGTTGGGACCGAGAGGGGGGCACCCCTTAGAGCGCGCGTATATAAATTTGATCCCATGCTACGCGAGGTTGTAGCCTCCCCGTCTCAAAGTTTTTCTTGAACGTTGCCGAGGGTGATTCCTGGCATCGGAATGTTGAATGGGTGTGTACTGGTTAGATGTGTTTCTCCTAAAACACCGTAAACGGAACTAGTCCCTTGTGACTACTGAAATCCGTTGGCTGTGGTTAAAGTACAAACTCTGCAGAGTCAAATCCTTCCGAATCATCGTGTCCATGGTCAAGGACCATGGCCAGTATATCCATATCTATGTCGGTCCTCGTGGTAAATCCCCGGTGAACAAGCTTGAGCAGTATACCCGTTGAATTGTTATTCCTGTGGATGGACTAACCTTTTTTTATCTCGTACCTGAATATTCCCTTGAAATGAATTAAATTCTTGAGCTACTGAATTATTAAGTTGTGAAATATAAGGCCTTTATGTGATGTCGCTCAGACGTCCGACTGTGGCACGCTCGTTATTTACTTTTGATATAAGCCCTTTATGTGATGTCGCTCAGACGTCCGACTGTGGCACGCTCGTTGTTTACTTTTGATATAAGCCCTTTATGTGATGTCGCTCAGACGTCCGACTGTGGCACGCTCGTTCTTTACTTTTGATATAAGCCCTTTATGTGATGTCGCTCAGACGTCCGACTGTGGCACGCTCGTTGTTTACTTTTGATATAAGCCCTTTATGTGATGTCGCTTCAGACGTCCGACTGTGGCACGCACTGTTATTTTTTTTAATTATAAGCCCTTTATGTGGTGTTGCCTTGACGCCCGACTGCGGCATTGTTATTTCATTTGTATCCTTTCGAGGAGTCATTCAGACACTCGATTGGCCTTCAGTATTACATTGGGATTTTGGGAGGACTACCGCCCGACTTCCCTTTTATTTCCCATGCATGGCTATCTCATTGTCTGAGTGCGTTTTGTTAATCTGTTCATATGCATCATGTTTACATTTGTTATATCTCATGTCCGAACTGTCTTGCGAGTACTTTCATAGTACTCACCTGGCTTGTTGATTTGGCCAGATGTTGACGAAGGCGATCTCATGGATGAAGAGTTTGATAGTGAGTCCGACGCCTAGAGGAATCCCAGTCAGTCCCGTGCGATCCTGGATATTGGTCACTTGTATTATATACGCTTCCGCCACCCACAATAAGTATCCTCGAGCCTCACTCCGATGCTCGAAGAGCTGTTAGTTTCAGGAGTCATGTCACCCACTTCGCTGTGATATATCCACCACCGCTTTTATTGTGAGTCAGTAGTATGCCACCCCATCCGCCTTTATGTGTAATATTGGCGCGTTTGTAATAAATTGTTGAGCAGTCTCCGCTCAACCTTGTATTATATTTAGTACTCCTGGTTTTCTTCTGTGATCAAGAAATTGTCTACCAGTGAGAAGGATTCTTCTCTACTGGTCCGTAAAAGGGATCGGTCTCTCAATAAATATTTTTATTGGAAAACCGGTCGTGACAACACTGAAACACAGAGACTTGACCATCTGAGGTCGGGTCGCTACATTGTTGATATATACATGTCCATGATCTCATAGCAAATCTTCTTTAGCAGATATGTTTTAACTTTGTCAATGCAAAAAAATCCAGATACTTCTTTTTGAAAAATCCGGGTCAACAAGCCAGCTTTAGAGTCAATTTGCAGGATAACCATAATAAGGGAGCGTAGTAACAACTTAAGACTTGCTTCAATATAAATGTTGCAACCTTGAAGAAATCCAGGTTGCACATCTCAATCACTAGTCAAAACTGAATATTCCACATATGTGCCCCCAATTGCCGGGTTGTCATGCTTGCAGCAACCTGGGACTTGTAATTGCCTTATACTCATGACAACTTCAACCAGTGTAGCCCCCAAGGGCCGGCTCAGTAAGATAATACTGAGCTAGGACTTTATATATACTTCATTTGAAAATAACATCATATGATGTAGCCTCCATCATAGGGCTTGAACCCACGTCCACAAGGTTAAGAGCCTTGTGCTTTACCAACTGAGCAATGAACCCTTCAATATAATAGATTTAACTTGTGTACCTTGAATTTTTAACAGGAGCAATTAGTAGCCCCCAAGGGTCGGCTCATTGCGATGTGATGAGTCGAGTCTTCAACGAGGCAAGTAAGAAATGACCTTGCATTAGCCCCCAAGTGTCATGGTGCATGCTTGCAACGACATGAGACTTCCATATTTGGTATAATCATGAGTTGAATAATGTAGCCCCCAAGTGTCGGGTCGTAAGCCTGCAGCGACTCGGGACTATTCCTTTCATTGCAGAATAAATCATATCCATTGATAAAGAAATAATAGCCATTGCGCCGGAGCGACTTTGAAAACCTCAATCATAATATTGGTTATTGATAACCATAATAAAAATCCAGCCATGTTGGCTATTCCAGATTTGAGTAATATAATCCGGTATGAAAACCTCAATCATTCAATATCATCATGAAAATCTAGCCAATTTTGGCTATGAAAGATGTGAATACGTTATCGGTTGACAAGTAAATCCAGAGTTTAAATACTCGGCGGCTCTTGGCCGATGGCGACTTAATGCGCATTCATTGTAAGCTAGAATTTTTAGAACCCGACGGCTCATAGCCTTTGAGAAAATCCAGAATGGATATCCCTTTTGAAACATCAATTTTGATGATGAGCTTGAACTTAATCATTTATGGAAGCCATAGCTCTACATGTTCTGCACAAAGTTTAGACAACATATGCCCTGGCGACTTAACATCCAAAACCAGGGCGGGTAACAACCCAAACATAATATAGTCTTATGCAATTATGGAAAAGACTAGCATTAAGGCCATTCAAGCCTTCACAAACTGGCAACTTAAAGTTAAAAGCCAGGGCGGGTTATCAAACCTCGCATATTCATATAGCTAGGAAAACATACCTATAGGATTGATTTATACTGCCGGCTTACATTGCCATACCCAGTGACGGTGACAATCCAATGATTTATAAGCGCATGATTCCAATGGCGCAATTCAAAATATACTAGCGACTTAACGTCCAAAGCCAGGGCGGGTTATCAAACCTCGCATATTCATTCAACAATTAAAAATATACCTGGAAGATTGGCTCAAATTGCCGGCTTACATCGCCACATCCAGTGAGGGTGTCCATCCCAAAGATTTATAAGCGCATAATTCCAATGGCGCAATCCAAATATATACTGGCGACTTAATGTCTAAAGCCAGAGTGGTTTATCCAACCCAAAATATTCATACCATTATTGAAAGACATACCTGTGGATTAATACCATGGTGATGCCTTGATAATTATAATCCGGGGCCAGTATCAACCCGGAGTCATGAAATATCATCATTTTCATTGCTCAAGGCAAAATATCCTAGCAACTTAAAGTCTGCTATCAGGGCGGGTTATCAAACCCAAAGATGCTCAATGATGAGTCATATAATCAAGGCTACATGGCCTGTGAAATCAGTTCATACCGCCGGCTTAACATGGCACATGCAGTAAGGGTAATAGCCCAAAGCTTAGAGCGCAGAACTCCAAGCGCATAATCATGACACACTGGCGACTAAATCGTCCAAAGCCAGGCCGGGTTAACGAACACCGGATAGATTCATATATGAACCATAAGGCAACATAGCCCTCATCGATTTTCAACCATGTATTAACATGTCATAAGAGATGAATCTCAGAGAATGTTCAAATCAAATCAAAAAACCAAGGCTTTCACAGGCTGCCAAGCCTTCAAGTCAAGTGCTTTTCAAGGGCCGCACAGCCACTGATTTAAACCTTCATTCAACCTTGTAAGACGGGACATGCATGACCAATCGCCATTTTAACTTCGACAAGTTCAGGGTCTGTATAAGATTGACTGTCAAGAGTACGGCGAGTCATTCTAGGATTACCTGGGCAGAGTGGCAGACTTAAGAAAGGTAGGATAACCCAGATTTTTAGGTGAATACACCTGGCTTCCAAGCCTACTACAAGGGTCATCAAAGCTTTGTCCATTTAACAAAGAGCCCCCAAGTAATATTTCATTCCAGGCATACAAGCCGGATCAATAGGGTAGTCATAGCTATGCTCAATGAGCAGGAAGCTCCCAAGTATTTGGTAATTATGCCGTACAAGCCAGATCAAGAGGGTAGTCATAGCTATGCTCAGTGAGCAGGAAGCCCCCAAGTGACCATAATAAGATGAGCCCATAAGGCAGCATAACCCGTGTTTGAACTGCGCATCATGGCAGCAAGTTCTCTTTGGCAACCATTAATTTTTCTGAGAACTCGAACTTGCGAGAGATGAATTCTTTTTGAACCGGAATTTCAAACCGGATATTGAAAGCTTCAAGCTTTGTGAGAGACAGATTTCCCTTGAGCCGGATTTTAAACCGGATATTGAGAGCTTCAGCGTTGTGGGAGACAACATTCCCTTGAACCGGATTGTGAACCGGAATCCTTCTTTTTAAGCCAGAAATTTTCTGACGACCCTTAAATATTCACCAATAAGGCAGTATTCTCCGGGGCCGGGTTATTTTTTCCCTCCAATGACCCGGAGTTCTTGAGTTCACTGAAACCGGCCAATCCTACCAAGTCATGTCATTGTAGCCCCTGAGTCTCAAGATGACTCAAGGATTTAGCTTGAGATTCTTCATATTTAACCGTGATATAAACCGGTATGAGTCTTTCAACAGCTCAGTGATATAATAGTCCCTTTTTGCAGTAGACAATTTTTCCTGCATTGGAGAACTTTCAAGCCAGAGTAATTGATCTTTTTAAAGAAAGCAAATATATATTATAAAAATATACTGGATGGATTTCACCTGATACGTCGGGCCAGAAATTATCCACCGCGGAGTTGATGATACCATGGGGAAACTGAAATCAATCACAGGTGAACCGGCCGCGGCATTGTGAGCCAGCACGGACGGGCGAGTCAATCACAGGCGCGATAAGCCGTGCGAACGGACGAGTCAACCACGTCATATTGATGTAAATTGGGCCGTAAAAACAGCGGTTTGCACATATATTCGTCGAGGATCATCGCACGGTGAGATGCTAGTGCATGATAGTGGTGGCGCGAGCTATACATCCATGACACGACCATCGCTCTTGCAGTGAACAATTGTCCTGCACAAACAATATTGCAGACCAAGGCAAAGATAAACTGTTCTTTGACAAAAACAATATGTGCTAATAAAACAAACTTAGATGGATATCACCTGATTCGTCTGGATAATAGACAGAGTCATACATTCCGTCCGTAAATCAGCTCCAGTAATTTGAACGGCAATTGAGCCATAAAAAATAGGCCTCCAAGATGCCCTGTACCAATAGCAAATATAGCCATGTGTGCTCTGTTGACTCCGTCCCTCCCAACCAAACCATCTGCAGATCTGTGCACTCAGTATTCTTTGAGTAATATCCAATGACATACCAACTCTTGTCTGCTGGCTGCTGAAACGGTGAACACAAGCTGCAGCGCCAGTTTACAGATATGGCATCTTGCGGCGACACGCGGCGAAAATAGAAGCAAACTGCAGCAGAGGGTGAAGCCATGGCCACTGTAGTGGCGGCTTGACAGCAAGGTGAGGCAGGTACAACTCGCCGGCGGGTTTATGGCATAATCAGAAGGGCCCAGTGGCTCATAGCAAAAACAAGGCCGGCTCAAGGCGTGTGGAGGCAAGGCAAGGCAAAGCCTGGCGCGGGCAGCTGTCCGGCGGAGGTGATGGTGACTTGCAGTGAATCCTTTTCAGAATTGTTTTCCACTACTTCAGAACTGTACTTGCAAAGCTAGCTAGTTTCGGAAGCCAGCACTCAAGTAGCTTAATTGATGAATCATTGTACATCTAGCAAGCATATGTACGTACGTGAAGGATTTACCAGCAACGATAGGACCGATTGATCTTCTCCAGGAACTTTCAAATAAACAGACAGAGAAAAAACCAATAGTGTTCCTATGCATCATGCACACAACATGACTTCTCCATTGCACACTCTTCAGGAGATCTCGGGTAACCAACGATGAAAATACAAGTGCTTCGCCAACAGAATTTTTTTCTCCTTCAGAAGATCTCGAACTGAACCAAACTCCGCTCACAACCTTTTAATGAAGGTAACAGGGATACGACTTGATAGCGGAGCAGCGATGCATCGGCGAAAACGGCTGGCGGTTTCACAAGGTCGGCGACAGCAGAGGAGTAGCGGCTCGAGCGTGACCGGCTGGTAGTTACACAAATACCTTTAGAGAACATACACAAAGTCCCAGCTGTGGACCTAGTGCATCATCATCACTAAGGTCTCTTGCATTTCCCTAGAAGTAATTGGATCTCATATGTAGATGTTTAGTGAAGTAGAATGGAAAAAATAGAATGCAACTACACAATAACTAGTCTGTAAGAAAAAATCGAATGCAACTACACAATAACTACTCTGTAACTTTCGTTCGGAATCAATTTTGCGCAGTGTTAACTGAAACATGGATATCTGACTCATACGGAGTCCGCTTTGGCCCCACAAGTAGTAAAAAAGTTTGTGACGACCAGATGCTTCAAACAATTCTTTCATAGGGAACTTTTGGGGAATTTTCTTAAGGAGTTTGTTCATAAACTTGTTCGGAAACTTTTTTATTGAACACTCGACAAGCGCCTTTAGAGAACATACACAAAGTCCCAGCTGTGAACCTAGTGCATCATCATAACTAAGGTCTCTTGCATTTTCCTAGAAGTAACTAGATCTCATATGGTTATTTTTAGTGAAGTAGAATGCAACTACACAAGAACTAGTCTATAACTTCCGTTCGGAATCAGTTTTCCGCAGTGTTAACTGAAACATGGATGCTTCAAAGGATTTTGCTCCACAAGCAGAATGGAAAAAATGGAATGCAAATACGGAGTCCATTTCTACTCCACAAGTAGTCAAAACATTTGTGATGACCAGATGCTTCATAGGATTCTTTCATAGGGAACTTTTGGAGAAAATTTCTTAAGGAGTTCGTTCAGAAACTTGTACAGAAACTTTCTTAACGAGCACGCGACAAACGTCTTTCGAGAACATACACAAAGTCCCAACTGTGTAGCTAGTGCATCATCATAAATAAAGTCTCTTGCATTTCCCTATAAGTAATTGGATCTCATATGGAGATGTTTAGTGAAGTAGAATGAAACCAAATCGAATGGAACTACAAAAGAACTAGTCTGTAACTGTCGTTCCGAATTAGTTTTGCGTAGTGTTAACTGAAACATGGATATATGACTCATACGGAGTCCGTTTTGGCTCCACAAGTAGTCAAAACGTTTGTCACGACCAGATGCTTCAAAGGATTCTTTCATAGGGAACTGTTGGAGAAATTTTCTTAAGGAGTTCATTCAGAAACTTGTATAGAAACTTTTTAACGAGCACTCGACAAACGTCTTTCGAGAACATACACAAAGTCCCAACTGTGGACCTAGTGCATCATCATAAATAAGGTTTCTTGCATTTCCCTATAAGTAATTGGATCACATATATAGATGTTTAGTGAAGTAGAATGAAAAAAAAATCAAATGCAACTACACAAATCGGAATCAGCTTTGCGCAGTGTTAATTGAAACATGGATATGTGTCTCATATGGAGTCCGTTTTGGCTCCACAAATAATCAAAATGCTTTTGAAGTCCAGATGATTCAAAGGATTCTTTCATAGTGAACTTTTGGCGAACTTTTCTTAAGGAGTTCGTTTAGAAACTTGTAGAGAAACTTTCTTAATGAGCACTCGACAAATGTCTTTTGAGAACATACACAAAGTCCCGGCTATGGACCTAGTGCATCATCATAACTAAAGTATTTTTCATTTTCCTATAAGTATTTGGATCTCATATGGAGATGATTAGTGATGTAGAATGGAAAAAATCGAATGCAACTACTCAAGAACTAGTTTGTAACTATCTTTCGGAATCAGTTTGGCGCAGTGTTAACTGAAACATGGATATCTGACTCATACGGAGTCTGATTTGGCTCCACAAGTAGTCAAAACGTTTGTGACGACTATATTCTTCAAAGGATTCTTTCATAGGAAATGTTTGGAGAACGTTTCTTAAGGAGTTCGTTTAGAAACTTGTACAGAAACTTTCTTAACGAGCACTCGACAAACGTCTTTCGAGAACATACACAAAGTCCCAGCTTTGGACCTAGTGCATCATAATAACTAAGGTCTCTTGCATTTCCCGAGAAGTAATTGGATATTGAGATGTTTAGTGAAGTAGAATGGAAAAAATCGAATGCAACTACACAAGAACTAGTCCATAACTGTCGTTCGGAATTAGTTTAACGCAGTGTTAACTTAAACATGCATATCTGACTCATACGGAGTCCGTTTTGGCTCCACAAGTGGTCAAAACGTTTGTGACAACAAGATGCTTCAAAGGTTTCTTTCATAGGGAACTTTTGAAGAACATTTCTTAAGGAGTTCGTTCAGAAACTTGTACAGAAACTTTCTTGATGAGCACTCGACAATCATCTTTCGAGAACATACACAAAGTCCCAGCTGTGGACGTAGTGCATCATCATAACTAAGGTCTCTTGCATTTCCCTAGAAGTAATTGGATCGCATACGGAGGTGTTTAGTGAGGTAGAATGGAAAAAACCGAATGCAACTACACAAGAACTATTCTATAACTGTCGTTCGGAATCAGTTTTGCGCAGTGTTAACTCAAACATGGATATCTGACTCATATGGAGTCCGTTTTGGCTCCACAAGTAGTCAAAACGTTTGTGAAGACAAGGTGCTTCAAAGGATTATTTCATAGGGAACTTTTGGAGAACTTTTCTTAAGGAGTTCATTCAAAAACTTGTACAGAAACTTTCTTAACAAACACTCGACAAACGTCTTTAGAAAACTTACACAAAGCCCCAGTTATGGACGTAGTGCATCATTGTAACTAAGGTCTCTTGCATTTCCCTATAAGTAAATGGGTCTCCAATGTATCTATAATTTTTTATTGTTCCATGCTATTATATTATCCATCTAGGATGTTTTATATGCATTTATATGCTATTTTATATGATTTTTGGGACTAACCGATTGACCTAGAGCCCAGTGCGAGTTTCTGTTTTTTCCTTGTTTTTGAGTTTTACAAAAAAGGAATACCAAATGGAGTCCAATTGACGTGCCAAATTTTGATGATTTTTTATGGACCAAAGAAGCCCCCGGAGTAAAATAGTTGGGCTAGAAGAGTCCCGAGCCGTCAACGAGGGTGGAGGGCGCGCCCAACCCCCTGGGCGCGCCCCCTGCCTCATGGACGACTCGGAGACCCCCCTATGCTTGTAGATCATGAAAAGAATGATTTATCTGATGGTTATATTGTTGAATTTATTCATGATGTTACTGAAAATTATTATGAGGGAGGAATATATGCTTGTAGGAATTGTAATAATATCAAGTTTCCTCTCTATGTGCTTAAAATCTTGAAGTTATGCTTGTTTTGCTTTCCTATGCTAGTTGATTCTTGTTCCCATTAATTGTTTGCTCACAAAATCCCTATGCATAGGAAGTCGGTTAGACTTAAATGTGCTAGTCATATTCTTCATGATGCTCTCTTTATGTTTCAATTATTATCTTTTATGTGAGCATCATTGAAATCATCATGCCTAGCTAGGGGCGTTAAACGGTAGCGCTTGTTGGGAGGCAGCCCAATTTTATTTTTGTTCTTTGATTTTTGCTCCTGTTTAGTAATAAATAATCTATCTAGCCTCTGGTTAGATGTGCTTTTATGTTTTAATTAGTGTTTGTGCCAAGTAGAAACAATAGGATCTTCTTGGGTGACAGTTGTTTGATCTTGCTGAAAAAGACAGAAACTTTGTGCTCACTGAAATAATTGTTAAAATTCACCAGAACGTGATAAAATGCTAATTAGTTTTGCAGAATACCAATATCCAAATTATCCAGGTTTTCCTAGTTTTTCAGAGTTTTTGGAGTTCCAGAAGTATTCGAACAAATCAGATTGCTACAGATTGTTCTGTTTTTGACAGATTCTGTTTTCTATGTGTTGTTTGCTTATTTTGATGAATCTATGAGTAGTATCGGAGGGTATGAACCATAGAGAAGTTGTAATACAGTAGATATTACACCAATATGAATATATAATGAGTTCACAACAGTACCTAAGTGGTGATTTATTTTCTTATACTAACGGAGCTTACAAGTTTTCTATTAAGTTTTGTGTTGTGAAGTTTTCAAGTTTTGGGCAAATATTCGATGGACTATGGAATAAGGAGTGGCAAGAGCCTAAGCATGGGGATGCCCAAGGCACCCCAAGGTAATATTCAAGGACAAAAAAGAGCCTAAGCTTCGGGATGCCCCGGAAGGCATCCGCTCTTTCGTCTTCGTTCATCGGTAACCTTACTTGGAGCTATATTTTTATTCACCACATGATATGTGTTTTGCTTGGAGCGTCATTTTTTTGCTTGCTGTTTGAATAATATCCCAAGATCTTAAATTCTTAAATCTTAGAGAGTCTTCACATAGTTACATAATTATTCAACTACTCATTGATCTTCACTTATATCTTTTTGAGTAGTTTGACATTTGCTCTAGTGCTTCACTTATATCTTTTTAGAGCACGACGGTAGTTTTATTTTGAAGAAATAGATGAACTCTCATGCTTCACTTATATTATTTTGAGAGTCCTTCGAACAGCATGGTAATTTGCTTTGCTTATGAATTTAGTCCTAATATGATGGGCATCCAAGAGGGATATAATAAAAACTTTCATATAAAGTGCATTGAATACTATGAGAAGTTTGATTCCTTATGATTGTTTTGAGATATGAGGATGGTAATATTAGAGTCATGCTAGTCGAGTAGTTGTGAATTTGAAAGATAATTGTGTTAAAGTTTGTGAGTCGCGTAGCATGCACCTATGGTGAACAGTTATGTAACGAAGTTGGAGCATGATTTGTTTATTGATTGTGTTCCTTATGAGTGGCGGTCAGGGACGAGCGATGGTATTTTCTTAACAATCTATCCCCCTAGGAGCATGCGTGTAGTGCTTGGTTTCGATGACTTGTAGATTTTTGCAATAAGTATGTGAGTTCTTTTTGACTAATGTTGAGTCCATGGATTATATGCAATATCATCCTTCCACCATTGCTAGCCTCTCTAGTACCGTGCAACTTTCGCCGGTACCATGAACCCACCATTTACCTTCCTCAAAAAATCCACCATACCTACCTATTATGGCATTTCCATAGCCATACCGAGATATATTGCCATGCAACTTTCCACCGTTCCGTTTATTATGACACGCTTCATCATTGTCATATTGCTTTGCATGATCATGTAGTTAACATCGTATTTGTGGCAAATCCACCTTCATAATTCTTTCATACATGTCACTCTTGATTCATTGCACATCCCGGTACACCGCCGGAGGCACTCATGTAGAGTCATATTTTGTTCTAAGTATCGAGTTGTAATCCTTGAGTTGTAAATAAATAGAAGTGTGATGATCATCATTATTAGAGCATTGTCCCTTGTCAGGAAATAAAAAAAGAGGCCAAAGAAGCCAATGAAAAAAAAGGAGGCCAAAGAAGCCAAACAAAAAAAGAGAGAAAAGGAGAGAAGGGACAATGCTACTATCCTTTTTCCACACTTGTGCTTCAAAGTAGCACCATGATCTTCATGATAGAGAGTCTCTTATTTTGTCACTTTCATATACTAGTGGGAATTTTTGTTATAGAAGTTGGCTTGTATACTCCAATAATGGGCTTCCTCAAAATGCCCTAGGTCTTCATGAGAAAGCAAGTTGGATGCACACCCACTTAGTTTCTTTTGTTGAGCTTTCATACATTTATAGCTCTAGTGCATCCGTTGCTTGGCAATCCCTACTCACTCACATTGATATCTATTGATGGGCATCTCCATAGCCCATTAATATGCCTAGTTGATGTGAGACAATCTTCCTCCTTTTTTCCTTCTCCACAACCACCACTCGATTCCACCTATAGTGCTATGTCCATGGCTCACGCTCATGTATTGCATGAAAGTTGAAAAAGTTTGAGAATACTAAAGTATGAAACAATTGCTTGGCTTGTCATCAGGGTTGTGCATGATCTGAATATTTTGTGTGATGAAGATGGAGCATAGCCAGACTATATGATTTTGTAGGGATGAACTTTCTTTGGCCATGTTATTTTGAAAAGACATGATTACTTTGTTAGTATGCTTGAAGTATTATTATTTTTATGTCAATATTAAACTTTTGTTTTTAATCTTATGGATCTGAATATTCTTGCCGCAATAAAGAATATTACATTGATAAATATGTTAGGTAGCATTCCACATCAAAAATTCGGTTTTTATCATTTACCTACTCGAGGACAAGCAGGAATTAAACTTGGGGATGCTTGATACGTCTCCAACGTATCTATAATTTTTGATTGTTCCATGCTATTATATTATCCATCTAGGATGTTTTATATGCTATTTTATATGATTTTTGGGACTGACCTATTAACCTAGATCCAGTGCCAGTTTCTGTTTTTTCCTTGTTTTTGAGTTTTACAGAAAAGGAATACCAAACGGAGTCCAATTGACGTGCCAACTTTTGATGATTTTTTTATGGACCAAAAGAAGCCCCCGGAGTAAAATAGTTGGGCCAGAAGAGTCCCGAGCCGTCAACGAGGGTGGATGGCGCGCCCTACCCCCTGGGCGCGCCCCCTGCCTCGTGGATGACTCGGAGACCCCCCCTGACGTGAGACCGACGCCAAAAATTCCTATAAATACATAAACCCCCAAAAAATAACCTAGATCGGGAGTTCTGCCGCCGCAAGCCTCTGTAGCCACCAAAAACCAGTCGGGACCCTGTTCCGGCACCCTGCCGGAGGGGGGATCCATCACCGGTGGCCATCTTCATCATCCTGGCGCTCTCCATGACGAGGAGGGAGTAGTTCACCCTCGGGGCCAAGGGTATGTACCAGTAGCTATGTGTTTGATCTCTCTCTCTCTCGTGTTTTTATATGGCACGATCTTGATGTACCGCGAGCTTTGCTATTATAGTTGGATCTTATGATGTTTCTCCCCCTCTACTCTCTTGTAATGGATTGAGTTTTCCTTTTGAAGTTAACTTATCGGATTGAGTCTTTAAGGATTTGAGAACACTTGATGTATGTCTTGCATGTGCTTATCTGTGGTGACAATGGGATATTCACGTGATCTACTTGATGTATGTTTTGGTGATCAACTTGCGGGTTCAGTGACCTTGTGAACTTATGCATAGGGCTTGGCACACGTTTTCATCTTGACTTTCCGATAGAAACTTTGGGGCACCCTTTGAAATACTTTGTGTTGGTTTGAATAGATGAATCTGAGATTGTGTGATGCATATCGTATAATCATACCCACGGATACTTGTGGTGACATTGGAGTATCTAGGTGACATTAGGGTTTTGGTTGATGTGTGTCTTAAGGTGTTATTCTAGTACGAACTCTAGGATAGATCGAACGGAAATAATAGCTTCGTGTTATTTTAATACGCACTCTTGAATAGATCGATCAGAAAGGATAACTCTGAGGTGGTTTTGTACCCTACAATAATCTCTTCGTTTGTTCTCCGCTATTAGTGACTTTGGAGTGACTCTTTGTTGCATGTTGAGGGATTTTTATATGATCTAATTATGCTATTATTGTTGAGAGAACTTGCACTAGTGAAAGTATCAACGCTAGGCCTTGTTTCGAAGCATTGCAATACCATTTTCACTCACTTTTATTACTTGTTACCTTGCTGTTTTTATAATTTCATATTACAAAAACCTATATCTACCATCCATATTGCACTTGTATCACCATCTCTTCGCCGAACTAGTGCACCTATACAATTTACCATTGTATTGGGTGTGTTGGGGACACAAGAGACTCTTTGTTATTTGGTTGCAGGGTTGTTTGAGAGAGACCATCTTCATTCTACGCCTCCCACGGATTGATAAAACTTAGGTCATCCACTTGAGGGAAATTTGCTACTGTCCTACAAACCTCTGCACTTGGAGGCCCAACAACTTCTACAAGAAGAAGGTTGTGTAGTAGACATCAAGCTCTTTTCTGGTGCCGTTGCTGGGAAGGCGATGTAAGCGGCACTAACACCCCGTCAACTAAGCTCTTTTCTGGCGCCGTTGCCGAGGAGGTTAGTACTTGAAGGTATATCTTTAGATCTTGCGATCGAATCTTTTAGTTTCTTGTTTTATCACTAGTTTAGTCTATAAAAGAAAACTACAAAAAAATGGAATTGAGGGTGCCTCATATGCTTCATCTTTTTAATGTATTTCGTGAAAATGATGGAAAGGAAAATTGTGCTCAAGTGCTATAAGAATAATGCATTAGAATGTTTGGCACTAAATCTTTGAATGATGAGCATGATTGCAATGTTGATAGTATGAATTCCTTGAATATCCATGATGCTAATGATATGCAAAGCCACAAGCTTGGGGAAGCTATGTTCGATGATGATATTTTTCCCCCCAAGTTTTGATGAGAAAATTTATTATGATGAAAGCATGTCTCCTATTTATGATGATTATATTGATGAAAGTGGATTTGGAGAGGTCATCACTTTATTTAGTGATGAATCCACTATTTCGAAAAACGTTCCAATTGATTATGAGAACAAAGTTGCTATCTATGATGATTATTGTGATGACTTGTATGCTATAAACAATAATGATAACCATGAAACTTGTCATCATGATTTTAATTTTCAATTGGATTATGCCTCACATGATAGTTATTTTGTTGAGTTTGCTCCCACTACTATTCATGAGAAGAAATTTGCTTATGTGGAGAGTATTAAATTTTTTACGCTTGTAGATCATGAAGAGAATGACTTATGTGATGGTTATATTGTTGAATTCATCCACGAAAATTATTATGAGGGAGGAATATATGCTTGTAGGAATTGCAATAATATCAAGATTCCTCTCTATGTGCTTAAAATCTTGAAGTTATGCTTGTTTTGCTTTCCTATGCTAGTTGATTCTTGTTCCCATCAATTGTTTGCTCACAAAATCCCTATGCATAGGAAGTGGGTCAGACTTAAATGTGCTAGTCATATTCTTCATGATACTCTCTTTATGTTTCAATTCTTATCTTTTATGTGAGCATCATTGAAATCATCATGCCTAGCTAGGGGCGTTAAATGTTAGCGCTTGTTGGGAGGCAACCCAATTTTATTTTTATTTGATTTTTGCTCCTGTTTAGTAATAAATAATATATCTAGCATGTGGTTAGATGTGGTTTTATGCTTTAACTAGTGTTTGTGCCAAGTAGAACCAATAGGATCTTCTTGGGTGACAGTTGTTTGATCTTGCTGAAAAAGACAAAAACTTTGTGCTCACGGAAATAATTGTTAAAATTCACTAGAACGTGATAAAATTCTAATTATTTTTGTAGAAGATCAATGTACAAATTATCCAGGTTGTCCTAGTTTTTCAGAATTTTTGGAGTTCAAGAAGTATTCCAACAAATCAGATTACTACAGACTGTTCTGTTTTTGACAGAATCCGTTTTCTATGTGTTGTTTGCTTATTTTGATGAATCTATGAGGAGTATCGGAGGGTATGAACCATAGAGAAGTTGTAATACAGTAGATATTACACCAATATGAATTTATAATGAGTTCACAACAGTACCTAAGTGGTGATTTATTTTCTTATACTAATGGAGCTTACGAGTTTTCTATTAAGTTTTGTGTTGTGAAGTTTTCAAGTTTTGGGTAAAGATTCAATGGACTATGGAATAAGGAGTGGCAAGAGCCTAAGCTTGGGGATTCCCAAGGCACCCCAAGGTAATATTCAAGTACAACCAAGAGCCTAAGCTTGGGGATGCCCCGGAAGGCATCCCCTATTTTGTCTTCGTTCATCGGTAACCTTACTTGGAGCTATATTTTTATTCACCACATGATATGTGTTTTGCTTGGAGCGTCATTTTATTTTATTTTGTTTTTCTTGCTGTTTGAATAATATCCCAAGATCTTAAATTCTTAAATGTTAGAGAGTCTTCACATAGTTACATAATTATTCAACTAATCATTGATCTTCACTTATATCTTTTTGAGTAGTTTGTCATTTGCTCTAGTGCTTCACTCATATCTTTTTAGAGAACGACGGTAGTTTTATTTTGAAGAAATAGATGAACTCTCATGCTTCACTTATATTATTTTGAGAGTCCTTAGAACATCATGGTAATTTGCTTTGCTTATGAATTTAGTCCTAATATGATGGGCATCCAGGAGGGATATAATAAAAACTTTCATATAAAGTGCATTGAATACTATGAGAAGTTTGATTCCTTTTGATTGTTTTGAGATATGAGGATGGTAATATTAGAGTCATGCTAGTCAAGTAGTTGTGAATTTGAGAGATACTTGTGTTAAAGTTTGTGAGTCCCGTAGCATGCACCTATGGTGAACCGTTATGTAACGAAGTTGGAGCATGTTTTATTTATTGATTGTCTTCCTTATGAGTGGCGGTCAGGGACGAGCGATGGTCTTTTCTTACCAATCTATCCCCCCTAGGATCATGATGATGGCCCACAAGTATAGGGGATCTATCGTAGTCCTTTTGATAATTAAGAGTGTCGAACCCAACGAGGAGCAGAAGGAAATGACAAGCAGTTTTCAGTAAGGTATTCTCTGCAAGCACTAAAATTATCGGTAACTGATAGTTCTGTGATAAGGTAATTTGTAACGGGTAACAAGTAATAAAAGTAAATAAGGTGTAGCAAGGTGGCCCAATACTTTTTGTAGCAAAGGATAAGCCTGGACAAACTCTTATATAAAGGAAAACGCTCCCGAGGACACATGGGAATTATCATCAAGCTAGTTTTCATCACGCTCATATGATTCGCGTTCGTTACTTTGATAATTTGATATGTGGGTGGACTGGTGCTTGGGTACTTCCCTTCCTTGGACAAGCATCCCACTTATGATTAACCCCTCTCGCAAGCATCTGCAACTACCAAAGAAATATTAAGGTAAACCTAACCATAGCATGAAACATATAGATCAAAATCAGCCCATTATACGAAGCAACGCATAAACTAGGGTTTAAGCTTCTGTCACTCTAGCAACCCATCATCTACTTATTACTTCCCAATGCCTTCCTCTAGGCCCAAACAATGGTGAAGTGTCATGTAGTCGACGTTCACATAACACCACTAGAGGAAAGACAACATACATCTCATCAAAATATCGAACAAATACCAAATTCACATGACTACTTATAGCAAGACTTCTCCCATGTCCTCAGGAACAAACGTAACTACTCACAAATCATATTCATGTTCACAATCAGAGGGGTATTAATATGCATAAATGATCTGAACATATGATCTTCCACCAAATAAACCAACTAGTATCAACTACAAGGAGTAATCAACACTACTAGCAACCCACAGGTACCAATCTGAGGTTTTGAGACAAAGATTGGATACAAGAGATGAACTAGGGTTTGAGAGGAGATGGTGTTGTTGAAGATGTTGATGGAGATTGACCCCCTCCCGATGAGAGGATCCATGGTGATGATTTCCCCCTCCCGGAGGGATGTTTCCCCGGAAGAACAGCTCCGCCGGAGCCCTAGATTGGTTTCACCAGGTTCCGCCTTTAGACGGCGGCGCTTCGTCCCGAAAGCTTCCTTCTGATTTTTTCGAGGGTGAAAGACTTCATATAGCCAAAGATGGGCACCGGAGGCCTGCTAGGGGGCTCACGAGGCAGGAGGGCGCGCCCCCCACCCTCGTGGATGGTGGGTGGCCCCCCTCTGGTGCTTTCTTCGCCCAATATTTTTTATATATTCCAAAACTGACTTTCGTGGAGTTTCAGGACTTTTGGAGTTGTGCAGAACAGGTTTCTAATATTTGCTCTCCAGCCCAGAATTCCAGCTGCCGGCATTCTCCCTCTTCATGTAAAGTAAAATAAGAGAGAATAGTGTCGGTGTTCTGGGAACGGGGGTCCCCAGACTTGCCTGCCTGCGGCCCGCGGCGTGGCTAAGCCAACAGGCCGTACGGCCCATCTTCATCGACAAGGCATCCAAGACCCCCGCGAGGGGCCGAGCCTCGCGAGGCGGACGACACAAGACCTCCTCAGCAGTGGCCTAGTCAGGCAGGCTCACGAGGAGCGGAGATATCAAGGCGGGGCAAACCTCACGAGGCTCTCGTGACGTGAGCCATGACGATTGGCACCAGGCGAGCGCCAGCGCGCGTAGCGTCCTTGTTTCCTCTTTGGTGCTAAGGAGGCCAGCGCAGGCGAGGAGTCCCGAGGCATCAGGCAAAGGTTGCTATATTGGTGCAACGAGACCAAGACCAGAAGGACGACAGGACGGAGGTCATCGTGGAGCCCAAGACGGTGTCACCACCAGAGCCTTTCGCAGGCGAAGACCACTTTCGTCAGGTTAGCTTGTACTAGCTGTCCCCTTCAAATTTGCCCCCCGTTGTTGGCTCCCTTCCCGCTCAATATTTGGGAAGAGGGCCAGGGCCTATATAAGTAGAGCTAGCTATCGGCGCTCTGGGAACGGGGGTCCCCAGACTTGCCTGCCTGCGGCCCACAGCGCGGCTGAGCTAGCAGGCCGTACGACCCGTCTTCATCAACAAGGCGTCCAAGACCCTCGTGAGGGTCCAAGCCTCGTGAGGGGGGCGACGCAAGACCTCCTCTGGAGTAGCCTAGTCAGGCAGGCTCACGAGGAGCGAAGATATCAAGGCGGGGCAAACCTCACGAGGCCCTCGTGACGTGAGCCATGACGCATCGCACCAGGTGGGCGCAGGCGGGCGCCGGCGCGCACAGCGTCCTTGTTTCCTCTTTGGTGCTAAGGAGGCCAGCGTAGGCGAAGAGTACCGAGGCATCAGGCAAAGGTTGCTATATTGGTGCAACAAGACCAAGACCAGGAGGACGGCAAGACGGAGGTCATCGTGGAGCCCAAGACGGCGTCACCACCAGAGCTTTCGCAGGCGAAGACCGCTTTTGTCAGGATAGCTTGTACTAGCTATCCCCCTTCAAATCTGCACGCCGTTGTTGGCTCCCTTCCTGCTCAATATTTGGGAAGAGGACCAGGGCCTATATAAGTAGAGCTAGCCACCATAGTAGAGGCATCTCATCTTAGCTTGATCCAACCCGATCGAATCCTCACGCCACAAGTTCATACGCACAAGAACACCTCAACCTCAGGAGGCTGTTCTTCCCTTGTACTGTTCATCATCAGCCCAAGAGGCAATCCACCACCACCACACTGCAGTAGGGTATTACACCACAACAGTGGCCCTAACCAGTATAAACCTCGTGTCTTCCCGTGTTGCGAGTTGGTCGAGTTCGTCTATGAGATCTTAGCGAGCTAGGGCGTAGATCGGTAGGAGGGAAAGACTTCGCGCGCACCCCAGTGTTCGAACCTTAAGGGTTTGCCGGAACCACACATCCGACATTTGGCGCGCCAGGTAGGGGTGCGCCATAGTTTCCCTTCCATCAGTTCGTTGCTCCGTCGCTCCATCGGCTCCATGGCGGACGCTCGCCGTGCTCGAGCTGAGCGTCGGGCTGCCCTCACCGTCCGCGTCGCTCAGAAGGCTCCCATTGGCGGGCCACCTCGTCATTCTCCGTCTCCCGCCGCCAACGCTGCCACCGGCCCGACGGGGAACGAGCAGCAGGCGTCTTCGCTCCATCCTTCGGTGTGGCAGAACGGCCGCACCGCTACTCCATCACTGACCCCTGCCGGTTCTTTGTCTCACGCGCACCGCGCTCCCATGGAGGCACGGGCCGCGCTCCTCGCGGCGAATGAGCTCCTGCGCTACCGCCCCGTCGACGACCTCTACGAGGAGTGGCTCGACCGCGTCGCCGAGCTCGTCCGCGCCGCGGGGGGCTCTCCGGCGCCGTCCCACTCTCTGCCTCCCCCTCAACCAGCCACGGGCGACGGAGCTCATGGCGTGCCTCCTCCACCTCAGCCCCAAGACGGCGCCTTGGCACCAAGGCATGCGGCTCCGCGGCGTGACCCACCACGTCCGGCGCCCGCGCGCGAAGAGAGAAGCTGCCAAGAAATCCCGCGGCCGCGAGAAGCTGCACCTGCGCTCCCCGCGCCACCTCGTCAAGGTCGCGCACCGCTCGCAGCGGCGCAGCGCGAACCTCGTCAAGACCAAGCACCACCGCCAAAATGGGCCCCTGCAACCACAGCCGGCTACCGCGCCTTCACCCCTGAGCTGCGTAGCGTCGCCTGGCCAGGCAAGTTCAAGCCGGATCTGCCTCCTCGCTATGGCGGCACCGCCGACCCCGCGGAGTTGCTGCAGCTCTATGAGCTGAGCATCGAAGCGGCCAACGGCGATGAGAAAGTCATGGCGAACTGGTTCCCCATGGCTCTCAAGGATGGAGCCCGCTCCTGGCTCCTGAACCTGCAGCACGGCTTGATCTCCTCCTGGGACGAGATGCGCGATCACTTCATCGCCAACTTCCAGGGCACCCGCGACCGCCCGCCGGCCGCGGGTGACCTGCGCCGCATCAAGCAGCAGCCAGGAGAGACCCTCCAGAAATACATCCAGCGCTTCAACAACACCCGCCTCAAGATCCCCAAGGTCATGGACGAGGCCATCATCTCCGCGTTTTCCGACGGCGTCCGTGACGTCAAGATGAAGGAAGAGCTCGCCATCCATGAGGAGCTCTGCACATCTCAGGAGATGTTCAACCTGGCGACCAAGTGCGCAAGAGCTGAGGAGGGGCGCATTTCCCTCCTCGAGCTGCCAGCCGCAGGTGCAGAAGAGAAGAAGGCCAAGGCTAAGGACGTGAAGCGCAAGGAGGCAGCTGTGCTTGCAGCGGAGCCCGACACCAATGGGGCAGAGATCAGCCCGAGTCATCCAAGAAAGGCCGACCGTTCTGCGCCTTCCACAACCTGAACACCCACAACACCAACGACTGTCAAGAGCTCAGAGCCATACGGGAAGGACGCTATGGTCGACGCCCCGAGCACAGCAACCGTGGCTACGGCCGCGGAGGAGGACGTGGAGGTGGATGCTGGGACGATCATGGCCCATGCCAGGAGTGGCGCGACAGGCCTCGTGACGACCGCTGGCAGGACCAACCTCGCAAGGGCGCCTGGAGGGATCCGCCTCGTGAGGATCGCCCCCAGGGCAACACCGGTCTTCCTCTGCTGCCACCACCAAGAAGGAATGACGACCACCACCAGGACGAGGGGGCTGGGGGCTTCCAGGAGCCGCGTGCAATCACCTGCATTCTGGGTGGCGCCCAGGCCCCCGCCTCTCAGCGTAACTTCAAACAGTTTGCTCATGAGGTGAACGCCGTGCTCCCCAAGCTTGAGGCCACGCGCCTGCTCAGGTGGTCCCAATGCGCCACCACTTTCAACTCGGTGGATCAGCTCAAGTGCGCCGCCACCGCTGGCGTCCTCCCTATGCTGTGTTCCCCAGTCATCAGCAATGTGCAGGTCACCAAGACCCTCATCAACGGCGGCGCAGGGCTCAACGTCCTGTCTGTCGACACGTTCGACAACCTCCAAGTGCCATATGAACAGCTCCAGCCCACCAAGCCCTTCTCAGGAGTGACTCACGATTCCACCACGCTGATAGGGCAGGTCCGCCTGCCTGTCACCTTCGGGGAGCGCAAGAACTACCATACCGAGCTCATCGACTTCGACGTCACGCACATCCGCCTGCTGTACAATGCCATCCTCGGGTATCCAGCCCTGGCCAAGTTCATGGCAGTCACTCATCACGGCTACAACATTCTCAAGATGCCAGGAAGCGGAGGAATCATCTCAGTCCCATGTGAAGAAAGAGATGCGGTGTGCTCCCTTGAGCGCGCCTTTCAAGCCGCAGCAATCGACGACCCCGACGGTAGAAGTAAAGGCCCTCCGGAGGCCATCCCCAAGAAGAAGCAGCCGCGCCGTGCAGGACCTCAGGAGGATGGCGTCGCGGCAGGAGCCTCGTCAGGATCAGCGCCCACTCCAGGGGCGCCTCCCTCCATCGCGTAGGAAGGCGCGCCCGGCGCCGTCCTCGGGCAGGGCTCGGGGGCTCTCTTCTGGAGGGCCTCAGACCTAGCCAACCTCACGAGGGAGGTGCTCGGGCACCATTTGGAGGCGTGCTTCGCGGCACGAGACCTTCAGGAGAGCACGGGGCAAGGAGTGCCCACCACTCAGGAGTTCATCACCAAGACCACTCAGGAACTGCAAGAAGCAAGAGCCATGTGCGGCGACAGCCGCTCACGAGGCACAGCTCCGCATCCTGGCGAGGATGCCGGGCTACGTGTCTGCGTCGACATCCCAGAGCTCAACAGGGCCGCGTCTCAGGAGCGTTTCTGGCCATCGCGTGTGGGCCGCTGCGAGGTCCCGCCTCACAGCTACGTTCGCATGCCTTTCGGCTTGCCGAGCGCGGCGTCAGCCTATCAACGCAACTTGCGGCGTGTCTTGGCAGCTCAGGAGGCCAGGTACCACGTCGTCGTGGAGGAGATGGAGACGGTCTTCAGGGAACCTCCCGAGCCCCCAGAGCCTCCCGAGGCTCAGGGTCCCGGTGGCTCATGAGGAGTTGTTTCTTCAGCACACGCCTTCAGACTGCACCGACTCTACTTTGTCTACAGAACCAGGTGACACCTTCCAAGCTTGTTTAGCTGGGAGCGCCCCTCGGGCTGCATTATTCCCAGGCCACATGGGTCCGTCCCTGTGGCATGTATCCCTTTTGCTTATGTCTTTAGCTTACCTTGCTGGGGGCGCTCCTCGGGCTGCATCATCCCCAAGCCGCTCGGGCCGGACCCAGTGGCATGTATCTTCCTGCATTTATCCAAGTTGATCTGCCCTCCATGCTTAACTTGCCAACTGCTACCGCCTGCTCAATCATCGCCTCCCTCGGGGCCTCCACACAGGCACGGCGCTGGCGCATGGATCCGTCCCTGTCACGTCGCCAAATCTGAGCGGTCGAGCTCTGGCTCGCGGCACGCCCCGCGCACGTCACCTCACCAGGCCCTCAGTGCCTTCCCCTCATCCAGAACAACTAACGGCAGGCTGGCTGCTGTAACAGCAGACCATGTTTCTTCTTGTGCCTGTCCACAGGAATCCCGTGGAAGGATAGCAGGCGGCACCGCGAGTCTCCTTTTCTCTCATGCAATTCGCTTGGGCGTTAAAGGGGGGCTCCTGAGCATCGCGACTCAGGAGCTCTTACTGGCTCTCCAGCCCTCACCCCTGGCCTTGACCACGGCATCGTGACCTGGCATACCAGCGGCGGCTGAGCTCGCTCGAGGGCCGGGACCTGAGGACGTAGAGCA
The DNA here is from genome assembly GCF_018294505.1 of Triticum aestivum. Classification (NCBI taxonomy): domain Eukaryota; kingdom Viridiplantae; phylum Streptophyta; class Magnoliopsida; order Poales; family Poaceae; genus Triticum; species Triticum aestivum. Next base: position 375,889,255 of record NC_057805.1, read on the forward strand.
CTAAGGAGAGCACGAGGGGTGGGAAGCTCATCGGGCCGGCCTGTCTATGCCGCACAAGTTGTCGTGCAGACCTAGGGCAGTGTCAGGAATCGCCGCGAAGTCAGCAAGATAAGTCTCGCCCTCGGATCGGCTAAGTACTTGAGCCTAATGGTCACTCACACCATGCCGCACCCCCGTTGCGGCCAAGCCATCTACCTTTCTCACCTTGCCATAGCTGCTTGAGCGCTAAGGGGGACCTCCTGAGCATCGCGCCTCAGGAGCTCTTACTGGACCCCAGGCCGCGCACCTCCTAGCCTTGACCACGGCACGCGACCTGGCATACCAGCGACGGCTGTAGCCGACTTGGGACCGGGACCTGTCGGCATAGAGCAACAAGCTATCACAAGGAAAGAAAGGGGGGACCGAGCCTTAACGGGACATGCGTTCACCCAATTTTCATAACAAGGAAGATAAGCACAAAAGACATTACAGATCCTTACATGCCCCCATGGGGTGATTCATGGTTTTTCGCAGGAAACAAAAGCTGATACTAAGGGGAATCCTATCTACATCCCTTCGTGGCAGACGCCATCATCAACAGTGGGCCACGGGAGGCCGGCGCCAACCCCATCCAGATCAGCGGCGGCGACGGCTGGACGCCGCAGCTCTGCTTCGGGCGCGGCGAGAGCTCGGGGGCACGTAGCTGTCGTCGCTCATCTCCGGAGTCTCGTAAAGCTCAGGAGAGCTACTGGACTCCCAAGGGCTGCTGCTACTAGAGTAGCCGCGAGCGGAGCGCGCGTCAGCTTGGCGCTCCTCTCTGGGGCAGCACTCCGGGCGGCGGCCCTCGGCATCGAAGACCTTGAAGAAGAGCGTGGAAGCGCCGTGGTACTCGAAGTGGATTGCGAGGGCGCCCCTCGCACGGCAGACCCGTGCGATCTCCCCCCAGCCACGAGTCATGAAGATCTTGCCGGCGGGGACCGCTTCGATCTCCGCCCCGGTCGCCGGAGCGCCGCAGTCGGCGTGCTGCAACCAGAGCTCTAGAGGCCCCCTCGGCGGCATCACGTTGGAGAAGAACCGCCGGAAACGGATCCAGGAGCTTGGAGGCATCGGTGCCCATAGCACCAACTCACACGAGGAGTCCGCTGCATGGACCCCAGGGACGACGGGACGCGTCGCTGCGGCGCGGCGACCCCGGCCACGGCGCGGGCGGCGCTGCCCGACACTCCGACCTCCCGAGCCCTCGGCTCAGGCATACAAGGGTAGCGGGTACCCCGGAGGAGGCCGCTCGCACCAAGGCCTCGACACCACCATCATCGCTGCTTCATCACGGCGATGGATCGACCTCTTCTTTGGCGGAAGTGGCCCTGGATCATCAAGGGGAGCTTTTCCTTTCTCTTTGGCAGAAAACCTTCTGACAGGTGCCATTGTTGCTAGCAGTGGAGCAGGGAGGATGGAGCAAGCAATCGAGGAAGAGATGGGTGACGGGGGCTTCGCTCCCCTCCCCATTTATAGCAAGAGAAGGCCAACCGGCGTCTCCCACGATCGCAGGTAATGATGGTTTTACTTGCATGTCGCAGGGACTTGTCAAGTCGTGCAGTTGCCGAGGCAGCGTGGGGAAGCGGGGACGCCCACGTCCAATCAACCGCCACGCATCGACCGAGGCCGCGGGCTTTTGGGGCCTGCGGTGCTCTGAACTTGACCCTTGGCTTCGCCACGAAGCCAAGCCCGAGCGCACCTTGGGCCCGGGGGCTACTGTCGGCGTTCTAGGAACGGGGGTCCCCGGACTTGCCTGCCTGCGGCCCACAGCGCGGCTGAGCTAGCAGGCCGTACGGCCCATCTTCATCAACAAGGCATCCAAGACCCTAGCGAGGGTCCATGCCTCGCGAGGCGGACGACGCAAGACCTCCTCTGGAGTAGCCTAGTCAGGCAGGCTCACGAGGAGCGGAGACATCAAGGCGGGGCAAACCTCACGAGGCCGTCGTGACGTGAGCCATGACGCGTCGCACCAGGCGGGCGCAGGCGGGCGCCAGCGCGCACAGCGTCCTTGTTTCCTCTTTGGTGCTAAGGAGGCCAGCGCAGGCGAATAGTACCGAGGCATCATGCAAAGGTTGCTATATTGGTGCAACGAGACCAAGACTAGGAGGACGGCAAGACGGAGGTCATCGTGGAGCCCAAGACGGCGTCACCACCAGAGCTTTCGCAGGCGAAGACCGCTTTTGTCAGGATAGCTTGTACTAGCTGTCCCCCTTCAAATTTGCCCGTCGTTGTTGGCTCCCTTCCCGGTCAATATTTGGGAAGAGGACCAGGGCCTATATAAGTAGAGCTAGCCACCATAGTAGAGGCATTTCATCTTAGCTTGATCCAACCCGATCGAATCCTCACGCCACAAGTTCATACGCACAAGAACACCTCAACCTCAGGAGGCTGTTCTTCCCTTGTACTGTTCATCATTAGCCCAAGAGGCAATCCACCACCACCATACTGGAGTAGGGTATTACACCACAACGGTGGCCCGAACTAGTATAAACCTCGTGTCTTTCCATGTTGCGAGTTGGTTGAGTTCGTCCGTGAGATCCTAGCAAGCTAGGGCGTAGATCGGTAGGAGGGAAAGACTTCGCGCGCACCCCAGTGTTCGAACCTTAAGGGTTTGACGGAACCCCACATCCAACACTAGCCACCACAGTAGGGGGGATCGGATCCTAGCTTGATCCAATCTGATCTGGGACTAGATCCACTCCATCCTGGCACGCACAAGCTAGTCGAGCACAAGAACACCTCAACCTCAGGAGGCTGTTCTTCCCTCTGTAGTGTTCTTCATTAGCCCAAGAGGCAATCCACCACCACACACACTGGAGTAGGGTATTACACCACAACGGTGGCCCGAACCAGTATAAATCTCATGTCTCTTTGCGTTGTGAGTTCGTCGAGTTCGTCCGCAAGATCTTAGCGAGCTAGGGCGTAGATCGGTAGGAGGGAAAGACTTCGCGCGCACCCCAGTGTTCGAACCTTAAGGGTGTGCCGGAACCCCACATCCGACATTTGGCGCGCCAGGTAGGGGTGCGCCGCAGCTTCCCTTCCATCGCTCCGTCGCTCCGTCGTCGCCATGGCGGACGCCCGCCGTGCTCGAGCTGAGCGTCGGGCTGCCCTCACCGCCCGCGTTGCTCAGACGGCTCCAGTCGGCGGGCCACCTCGTCGTTCCCCGTCTCCCGCCGCCAACGCTGCCACCGGCCGCAACAGGCATCCTCGCTGCATCCTTCGGTACGGCAGGACGGCCGCACCGCCACTCCATCGCTGACCCCGGCCGGTTCTTCGTCTCACACACGCCACGCTCCCATGGAGGCGCGGGCCGCGCTCCTCGCCGCAAACGAACTCCTACACTACCGCCCAGTCGACGACCTCTACGAGGAGTGGCTCGACCACGTCGCCGAGCTTGTCCGCGCCGCAGGGGGCTCCCTGGCGCCGTCCCTCTGTCTACCTCACCCTCAGCCAGCCACAGGCGACGATGAGGGAGTCCTGGATTAGGGGGTCCTCGGACAGCCGGACTATATCCTTTAGCCGGACTGTTGGACTATGAAGATACAAGATTGAAGACTTCGTCCCGTGTCCAGGTGGGACTCTCCTTAGCGTGGAAGGCAAGCTTGGCAATTCGGATATGTAGATCTCCTCCCTTGTAACCGACTCTATGTAACCCTAGCCCCCCCGGTGTCTATATAAACCGGAGGGTTTAGTCCGTAGGACAACAACAATCATAATCATAGGCTAGCTTCTAGGGTTTAGCTTCTACGATCTCGTGGTAGATCAACTCTTGTAATACTCATATCATCAAGATCAATCAAGCAGGAAGTAGGGTATTACCTCCATCGAGAGGGCCCGAACCTGGGTAAACATTGTGTCCCCCGCCTCCTGTTACCATCCGCCTTAGACGCACAGTTCGGGACCCCCTACCCGAGATCCGCCGGTTTTGACACCGACATTGGTGCTTTCATTGAGAGTTCCACTGTGCCGTCATCATAAGGCTCGATGGCTCGTCTCGTTGTCAAGGACATTACCTCGGGGGGAGCCCTGGCTGTAGGCCAAACCCTCCGATTAGGTGGCTTCGTCATGACCGCCCGTTCGGCCGTTGCGCCGACAATGACTTCTCAGGTCATCAAAAACAGCCTCCACGTCGGCTCGGGATTCGCCGAGCAGATGGATCCAATGGAGCTCTCTTCCTTAAACGAGCTCTTGGATCGCATCGCCGCCTTGGGAGTCGCTACGGACTATGATCGGATCGGGCTTAAACCCGACCAAAGGGAGATTAATTCTCCGCTGGTCACCCATCAGATAGCGGTGGTGGAGGAGCAATGCAACAATTCTTCCTCTATCTTGAGGATGAACTATGTCCGGATTCCCGAGCTCTCCAAGCCGGATACCCGTCTACGGGAGGACATTGCCCAAACTTTAAACCTAGAATCAGACAGCGGGCCAGATCTATTAGGCAACATTCCGAAGCCCGAACTGCCAAGCTCAGAAGCTCCTCCGCCCATGGGTCTCAGATCGGGTCATGGTTCGGACCTAAATCTACCCACCCACCCAGATATAAGTGATCTTTCCCATATTAGACAAGAGCCCCAAGAGACAGTACATCACTATTGGGCCAGATTCCTCCTTGTAATGAGCAAGGTTAAGGACTGTCGCGAGGACGACGCAATTTCATTCTTTTGCAAAAATTTGACGGAAAAGGGAATCCTCAACGCCATAAGTCGCCGTGACATAGCACACTTCCCCGACTTGGCGGCCATAGTACAGAAGTATTGTGCGATGGAAAGCGCCTGGAAAACCCAAACAAAATGCTGGGATCCCCCGGTCCTCATCAAACCCCCCGTCCGAACTAAAAGGGTGTACTCTCGTAAGTCACCCGATCCTATTACGAAGAAGCCAAAGCCCACTACAGGGCGTGGAACTGTATTGGAGGGATGGCTCAACGGGCCATGCAAAATCCACAGCACAGCGGATACCATGCCAACACATAGCCTTAGAGCATGTTGGATACTCCGGTAGGTGGCCAAGAGTGGCGAGGATATCCTCATCAACAATACAACAGAGCACCATTCCGTGGAAAATAACAATACAGTATTGACGGTCTTCGAGACCTTCGCCTCAAATAACAGGCGTAAGCGTGCACTCCGCAGCCTTGCCGAAGTCTGCCACGTAGCAGCAATAAATCCATGGAGCGACACGGCTATAACCTTCAATGCTAGTGACGAACCTAAATTCCGAACAGCCCGAGCACCAGCCGCCTTGGTCCTCAGTCCAATTATGGACGGCTTCCGGCTTACTAAAGTGCTCATGGACGGTGGCAGCGGATTAAACCTCATCTATGAGGAAACCCTTCAAAAAATGGAAATAGACAAGAGCCGCATTGAGCAAAGCAGCACGACCTTAAGAGGAATCATACCTAGTCGGGAGGCACGATGTGCAGGAAAAATCACACTAGACGTGGTATTCGGCACGCCGGAGAATTATAGGTCCGAAGAAATCACATTCCAAGTGGCCCCGTTCAGCAGTGGATACCACGCCCTTTTAGGGCGGGAGGCGTTCATGATCTTCCAAGCTATACCCCATTACGGGTACATGAAGCTCAAAATGCCCGGGCCCAATGGAATCATCACTCTAGCTAGTGATCCGGACATAGCACTCCGCGCCGAAAATAAAACCGCCGCACTAGCCCTCGAGGCGTTATCCGAAGCCTTTGCAGCCGAAGAACTAACTGTGCTGCGCTCCACAGTGGACAGGGACGACGTGATACTCGACAAAAGACCCAAGTCCACCTCTTTTAAGCCAGCAGAAGAAATAGTAAAATTCCAAGTCCAACCATGGACCCTGCAAAAACAGCATCCATCGGGGCACAGTTAAACCCCACAGTAGACGTCGCATTACGGGAGTTCTTGCGCGAGAATTGGGACATCTTCGCCTGGCATCCTTCGGACATGCCAGGAATCCCACGCAGGCTGGCCGAGCATAGCCTTAACATTATAAAGGGGTTCAACCCGGTTAAGCAAACTCTTCGGCATTTCTCCGAGCCTAAGCAACAAGCCATGGGAGAGGAGCTAGCCAAGTTACTTGAGGCCGGATTCATTAGAGAAATAAAACATCCGAACTGGCTAGCAAACCTGGTGATGGTGCCAAAGAAGGACAAATCCTGGCACCTATGTGTCGATTTCAAGGACCTTAACAAGGCTTGCCCCAAGGATCCCTTCCCTCTCCCCCGCATCGATCAAATCATCGACGCTATCGTAGGACACGACTCATTGTGTTTCCTCGACGCATACTCCGGATACCATCAAATTAAGATGGTGGAGACTGATGAAGCTGCAACGGCATTTATCACTCCATACGACCCCTTCTGATTTAACACCATGCCTTTCGGGCTCAAAAACGCCGGTGCAACCTATCAACGCATGATTGAGACATGCCTGGAAATACAAATTGGCAAAACAGTGGAGGCATATGTAGACGACGTGGTCATCAAAACCAGACACGTCGAATCCTTAATAGACGACTTGAGGCTCACGTTCGACAATCTTCGAACATATGACATCAAGCTCAATCCGGAAAAATGCATTTTCGGTGTACCCGCCGGAAAGCTCTTAGGCTTCATCGTCTCCGGTAGAGGAATTGAAGCAAATCCGGCTAAAATCTGAGCTCTGTCACAGTTGGCTATCCCAACAGACCTCAAACAAATCCAGAAATTAGCTGGATGTGTGGCTGCCTTAAGCCGCTTTATCTCCCGATTAGGAGAAAAGGCACTGCCCCTTTATCGCCTTCTTCGACGCACCGAACACTTTGAGTGGACGGATGCGGCCACGGTCGGACTGGAAGAAATAAAAGCCGTATTGGCCACCAACCCAATCTTGGCCACGCCAAATGTCGGCGAACCAGTGCTGTTATATATAGCGGCAACACACCAAGTTGTAAGTGCAGTGCTCGTCGTCGAACGAGAGACGGACGGACATAAGTTCCCGCTTCAAAAGCTGGTATACTATGTATCCACTTTCCTCACTCCATGCAAATCACGGTACCCACATTATCAAAAGATAGCATACGCGGTCTTCATGGCATCCCAGAAATTACGACACTACTTTCAAGAGTGTTCAATTACGGTGGCATCTGAAGTACCACTCAATGACAAAATAAACAACCGCGATGCAACGGGCCGGATTGCTAAATGGGCTATCGAGCTCCTCCCGTTCGACATAACATACAAACCACAGCGAGCCATTAAGTCACAAGTACTGGCTGATTTCGTGGCCGAATGGACAGAAGCCGAACTCCCTAAAGAGTACGGCGCGTACTCCAATTGGATCATGCACTTTGACGGCTCCAAGATGCTGGCTGGTCTGGGGCAGGCGTCGTCCTGACATCCCCCACCGGAGATACAGTCCAATACATACTCCAAATATTATACACAGACTCCAACAATGCAGCAGAATATGAGGCCCTGTTGCATGGTCTCCGGATAGCAGTCTCCATGGGCATTCAATGCCTAGAGGCGCGTGGGGATTCGAACCTCGCAATATCTCAAATAAATGGAGACTTTGACGCCAAGGACCCAAAAATGGCGGCTTACCGTAACGCCGTCCTCAAAATGTTAGCTCGGTTCGAGGGGCTTGAATTCCACCATGTGGTCAGGGAAAACAATCAAGCGGCGGATATCCTCGCCCGCATCGGCGCTAAGCGCGACCCTGTCCCACCTAATATCTTCTGGGAAAGGCTGTTTAAGCCATCCGTGGTATGGGAAGGAGATACCGGCAACAACAGTCCGGACCTGGCCACAACACCAGATACCGAACACTCTGACATAATCGGAGGCTCTGCCGCCGAAATAACACCTTCGGCCCACGTGATTAGGGTTGTCATCGCCCCGTGGACAGAACCAATCTTGGCCTACCTAATTAGGCAAGAACTCCCTCAAGACCCAAACGAGGCACGTTGCATTGTACGGTTGTCTAAAGCCTACAAAGTCCACGAGGGAGAGCTTTATAAAAAAAGCGCTACCGGAGTCCTTCAAAGGTGCATCTCCGAAGAGGAAGGACGACAACTTTTGGCAGAAATTCATGCTGGACATGGCGGCCACCACGCCGCAGCTCGGGCCCTTGTAAGCAAGGCCTTCCGTACAGGTTTTTACTGGCCGACAGCCCGAGCAGACGCACAGGACCTCGTTCAATGTTGCGTCGGTTGCCAGCTGTTCGCAAACCAAAGCCATATGCCACCTACCGCTCTCCAAACGATCCCCATCACTTGGCCCTTTGCGGTCTGGGGGCTTGATATGGTCGGACCCCTTAAAGGGGGAAGCCATAAGAAAAAATACCTATTGGTCATGGTGGACAAATTCACCAAATGGATAGAAGCCAAACCAGTTAAAACGGCCGAATCCGGACCAGTGATAGACTTCACATCCGGGGTTGTACACCGTTATGGCGTCCCCCACAGCATCATCACCGATAACGGCTCGAACTTTACGGCCAACGAGGTAAAACTTTGGTGCAGCAACATGGGCATTAAGCTCGATTATGCTTCTGTCTATCACCCGCAAACTAACGGTCAAGTCGAGCGAGCAAATGGTCTTATCATGAGTGGCATTAAACCCAGATTAGTGCAATCCTTGAAGGAATCCGATACACACTGTGTAGAGGAGCTCGACTCCGTACTATGGGGGCTGCAGACCACGCCGAATCGCACTACCGGATAAACACCGTTCTTTATGGTGTACGACGCAGAGGCGGTACTGCCCTGCGACATAATTCATGACTCACCTCGAGTGCGCATGTACGAAGAGAAAGAAGCCGAGCTTGATTGGCAGGACAGTTTGGACGCCCTGGAGGAGGACTGTGATGTGGCGAAAGCCCGTTCCGCATTCTATCAGCCACAGGCTCGAAGGTATCAAAGCAGAGAAGTACGGGCCAAAACTTATAACGTTGGCGAACTCGTTCTACGACTACCGGAGAAGAAAAAGAACAAGCTCAAGCCCAAATGGGAAGGTCCCTTCGTTATTGACCAAGTTCTGACCGGTGGAGCGTACCGTCTGCGGGATGCATCGGACAATCGACTCGAGCCAAACCCATGGAACGCAGCCAGACTCCGAAGGTTCTACGCCTACTGCCGGACTACGTGTTCGTCTCCTTACCTCCGTCAAATTTTTATATATCCGTTATCTGTCTTTTTCTCTCTTTCTTTCTTCCCTTTTTTTTCTTCACAACCTTAAAAGGTTAAAATATGTCGTGACTACACAATCTTGACGCGCTAGCCGCGCTCATTATACCTGGGGGCTTCTTCTACAGAAGCTTAATATAACTATTTTTCGGGCTCTATGCCCCACACATGTGTTACTCTTCCACATGTACCTTTTTTCGCCATTATATGCATCGATATGACTTAAGTTTTGGCCATGTTGGGTTGCCTGGCTCTTGTGTTTTTGCCCTACGTTCCCGTTAATTCGGCTAGGGCATAAGGGGAGCACCTCTGTGATTGTTACTGCCGGGTCAGCCAGATGTGTACCTCAGACTGGGTGAAGCCGAAAGCTAGCGTTCTTAAGGGAATATTCGGTCGGTGAACAAAAGATGATTTTTACTTATTGTAATACATGCCCCCCAGATGTTTATATCCTACGTCTCTTTTCGCAGTTCGGACATGCACATTAATGCATGCGTACCCAGGGAAAGGAACCCTTAACGGAACTATTCTCCCTGGAAGATGTTTCTTACTATCCATGTAATATAACATAGCTAGTTGGATACTTGTCTGTTCAAGCACTTATGACCCTACGCCTGGTTTCCACGCATACCCCGGTTTTTACATAACTGAGCGGGTATTCAGATACACTCCGGACTATCGGGTCCGGAGGTCGAAGCGAAAAGGTCCGCCATGACAAATGATTTACAATCCGGCTAGGAACAAAATATGTCATTTGAAGTACACAGTCACTTAGACTGATTAAATTCTTCTTATATACCATCCAACAGGTTGTCTAGCCTACAATCCTGTTGGGAATACTTTGCGGCTAATTTTACCTGGTCATATACCAGACTAACGGGGATCTCTTTCCCATCAGACCCTACAGGTCCGACCTCGGCCATGTGGTTTGGGTCAGCCTTGGTATACCGCGTCTTCACCATGGCCCAGGCTTCCCTTGCACCTTGTCGGCAGGTCGATATCTTCCATAATCGGAAGCGCCGCCGCGCTCCCTTGAGCACCTCTACGAGCTCCCCCATGCCTCCTGGCAGGGAGGCGGATGGCCACAAGGCCTGGGCAATGCCCTGCATCACCTGCGGAACTTGTTCGTGCAGTTGTGAGAGCTCTTGCAGAAGATCGCCTGCAGATCCGGGTATCTCCTCTTCGGGACAACCCGTCAACATACCTACAAATATAGCTCTGTTAGCCGGTTTCTTCGCCGAACTCCATAAAAGTTCGTTCAAGCACTTACTAAATATGCCGCGTCGAAGCCTCTTGTTCTCCTTCATGGAGTCCGCAAGCTGGGCCCGAACATCTTTCAGTTCAACGCCCAGCCGGGTATTGGCATCTTGGAGATCATTTTTCTCCCGCCTAACCTACGTAAGCACAGGCTCGCCAGCCTTTAGCTGTCGTTGAGCATGTTGCTCATCCCCTCGCACGAACCCCGGATTCACTCCGGGGTCATGTGCAGAATCTATTGTTAGATTTGCATGCATGCCGAATACTAACTGTTACATGTCATTCTTTTCGATGGAAACAAGTATTACCAAATGGGGCCTTCTCGGACTCCTTCATTGCGGCAACTGCGGCCCGTAGTTGGGCTTTGCACTCCTCCAGCTCTTGAGACAATTGGGTATTCTTCTCCGTAAGATCCTACACATATAATGATCCTCAAATTAGTTGTGCCAACTGTTTCAAGTCTCAGGGGCTACTGGTGTACATAATTATCAGATTTTCTTACCAGTATATCCTTTACATACTGGTCCGTCACACTGGCCAGGCCATTTTGAGCAGCTCAGATGTACGTGTCTCCCGAGTTGAAGGCATCGAACGCCTCTTGAGAGAAACAAGCGCCGCGGAGCACGGCCTGGCGACGCCTATGATTCATGGCGCTCTCCACTTCGGAATTCGTAGCGGACAGCCTATCCGCATCCTCTGTAGGAGGAACATCCGGTGTTGGCCCCATGTTAGCGTCCTGCCTCTAAGTCCGGCTCTGAGCCCGGCTGGTGGAGGCGTGGCCGGCAGGCTCTCCGGATATGGTCCGGCGAGCGTTTTTCTGCTAGGAAACATGGACGTTATTATATTTTAAAAGACGACAACCACGGAGCGGGGTTCTTTTTCATACCTCTGCGACGGCGTCTCAGTCCTGACCGCCTTCCTTTTAAGCCTACCCGGTTCGGTGCCCCTTGTTGGTGAGTCACTGCGGGTTCGGCATGGCGTCCCGAGGCCTTCCCTGTAAGACACCATATGTGTGCGGTAGGTGAAGTGCAGAAAAAGGGATCCTTCTCGGAAGTTGGGACTCCGGTTGTACTTACATGCGATGCAGGGAGTAGTCCAGGATAATCGGCTATGATGGCCACCATGGCATCATCGCAACTCAGTTGATAGAACGTCCTGTCAATAAGCTCCACAAATGTGTCCGGATCTTCTTCGAGTCCGGGGTCGAGGGCCCGGTCAGGGTCCTCTGGTTGTGGAGGCACGCTGTGTACCTCCCTCATAGCTTTTCGCAGTTCCTGCTATGAAATAGCAAGGTAAATACCTATGACAAAAGGTGCGGGAAGGTTAGGAGTAAAAGGTAGCAGCTCACCCAGCTTGGGGGTTTGTACATGGAGAATCCATCCCGTGGCTTAATGCGGACGAACTCCTCTTCCTATCCTTTATATAAATCGGATAGTATTTTCGCTAAAGCAGCGACGGAGTCCGGTCCCTTACGACCGCAGCGGGTGGCATCGTCTTCTCCATTGAAGTGCCACATGGGGTGTCCCCGATACTGAAGTGGCTGCACCCCCCGCATTATACATATTGACATAACCTCGATTATTGTCAATCCTGATTTGGCCAGCGTCTTTATCCGGTCCATCAGGTAAAGGACTTCTCCGTTATCTTCCTCCTGGGGTCTCCGAGGGTGCCAGCTGCGGCGTTTCTTCAAAGGGGCGTTACTAAACTCAGGAAGGCCCATCCGAACAGGGTCCGGAAGGGGGACGTCCTCCATATAAAACCACTCTGAAGGCCAGTCTTCGGACGTCTTCTTCGGAGTACCGGACAGGTATCCGGTCCCGGCGATGCACCATATCTCGGCTCTGCCCACTTGATATATTGACCCCTCCTGTGTACGAGGTACGAGGCAGAATAGCCTCTTCCATAGCTCGAAATGAGCTTCGCAGCCCAAAAATAGCTGGCAAAGGGCGACGTAGCCAGCGATGTGTAATATGGAGGCGGGAGTAAAATTATGCAGCTGGAGCCTTAGAACTCCAGGAGCCCACGGAGGAACGGATGGATTGGAAATCCGAGTCCCCTCAATAAGTAAGTGACAAGCCATACCAAATCCCCGATGGAGGGGTTGGGAAAGCTCTCTGCTTGCTCCCCGCCATTATAAGTGGCTAATCCGGCTCGGATGGGGACCATATACGCAGGAGGGAGAAACCCGTGGGTCTGTAACTCTACTAATTGGCTGTGGGGAATAGAACACTTCTTCCAATTGCCCGGCTTAGGGCTACGGGAGCGAGAGGAGGAGCTGTGATGGCCGGCCATGATGGGATGGATTTTTCCGGGCGCTCTCCGATGGATGCTCGCTTTGGGAGAATGGTGTGATCTGGATCCGAGGATCCCTGTCTCTTTAAATAGATAGTTTACTTACAAGATTAGGGTGGCAAGTGTAAAAATGCCCCAACTTCTCGCATTCGATCGACACGTGGAGGATAGCCATTATTAGGCGCAGAAGCCGAGGAGTGCAACATTCATGGGAAGCCGGACACTACTCTACAGGTATTCGGAATTTGGAGAAGAACCCGCCTTGCAATGCCGAAGACAATCTGCTCGCAGGACTCATCGCCATTGAAGCCTGGTTCGGGGGCTACTGAGGGAGTCCTGGATTAGGGGGTCCTCGGACAGCCGGACTATATCCTTTAGCCGGACTGTTGGACTATGAAGATACAAGATTGAAGACCTCGTCCCGTGTCCGGGTGGGACTCTCCTTGGCGTGGAAGGCAAGCTTGGCAATTCGGATATGTAGATCTCCTCCCTTGTAACCGACTCTGTGTAACCCTAGCCCCCTCCGGTGTCTATATAAACCGGAGGGTTTAGTCCGTAGGACAACAACAATCATAATCATAGGCTAGCTTCTAGGGTTTAGCTTCTACGATCTCGTGGTAGATCAACTCTTGTAATACTCATATCATCAAGGTCAATCAAGCAGGAAGTAGGGTATTACCTCCATCGAGAGGGCCCGAACCTGGGTAAACATTGTCTCCCCCGCCTCCTGTTACCATCCGCCTTAGACGCACAATTTGGGACCCCCTACCCGAGATCCGCCGATTTTGACACCGACAGACGAGGTTCATGGCGCGCCTCCACCACCTCTGCCCCAAGACGGTGCCTTGGCACCAAGGTGCGCGGCCCCACGGCGTGATCCGCCACGCCCGGTGCCCGCGCGCGAAGAAAGAGGCTGCCAAGAAATCCCTCGGCCACGAGAAGCTGCACCCGCGCTTCCCGCGCCACCTCGTCAAGACCGCGCACCGCCCGCGGAGGCGCCGCGCGGACCTCATCAGGACCAAGATCCACCTCTGAAGCGGGCCCCAGCAATCACGGCCGGCTGCCGCGCCTTCACCCCCGAGCTGCGTAGCGTCGCCTGGCCAGGCAAGTTCAAGCCGGATCTGCCTCCTCGCTACGACGGCACCACCGACCCCGCGGAGTTCCTGCAGCTCTATGAGTTGAGCATCGAAGCGGCCAACGGAGATGAGAAAGTCATGGTGAACTGGTTTCCCATGGTTCTCAAGGATGGAGCCCGCTCTTGGCTCCTGAACCTGCAGCACGGCTCAATCTCCTCGTGGGACGAGATGTGCGACCGCTTCGTCGCCAACTACCAGGGCACTCGCGACCGCCCGCCGGCCGCGGGTGACCTGCGCCGCATCAAGCAAAAACCAGGAGAGACCCTCCAGAAATACATCCAGCGCTTCAACAACACTCGCCTCAAGATCCCCAAGGTCACGGACGAGGCCATCATCTCCGCGTTCTCCGACGGCGTCCATGACGTCAAGATGAAGGAAGTGCTCGCTATCCATGAGGAGTTGTGCACATCTCAGGAGCTTTTCAACCTGGCGACCAAGTGCGCAAGAGCTGAGGAGGGGCGCCTCTCCCTCCTCGAGCTGCCAGCTGCGGGAGCGGAGGAAAAGAAAGCCAAGGCCAAGGACGTGAAGTGCAAGGAAGCGGCAGTGCTCGCAGCGGAGCCCGACACCAAGCGGGCCAGAGATCAGCCCGAGTCATCCAAGAACAGCCGACCATTATGCGCCTTCCACAACCTCAACACCCACAACACCAGTGACTATCAAGAGCTCAGAGCCATACGAGAAGGACGCTTCGGTCGACGCCCCGAGCACAGCGACCGGGGCTACGGCCGTGGAGGAGGACGTGCAGGCGGACACTGGGATGACCGTGGCCCGCGCCAGGAATGGCGCGATAGGCCTCGTGAGGACCGCTGGCAGGACCATCCTCGCGAGGGCGCCTGGAGGGATCAGCCTCGTGAGGATCGTCCCCAAGGCAACACCGGTCTCCCCCCACTGCCGCCACCGAGAAGGAACGACGACCACCATCAGGACGAGGGGTCTGGGGGCTTCCAGGAGCCGCGTGCAATCGCATGCATCTTGGGCGGCGCCCAGGCCCCAGCCTCTGAGTGCATCTTCAAACTGTTTGCTCGCAAAGTGAACGCGGTGCTCCCCAAGCTCGAGGCCATGCGCCCGCTCAAGTGGTCCCAATGCGCCATCACTTTCAACTCGGCAGATCAGTATTACGTCCATTTTGCATCATGCTTTTATATCGATATTTATTGCATTATGGGCTGTTATTACACATTATGTCACAATACTTATGCCTATTCTCTCTTATTTTACAACGTTTACATAAGGAGGGAGAATGTCGGCAGCTGGAATTCTGGGCTGGAAAAGGAGCAAATATTACAGACCTATTCTGCACAACTCCGAAAGTCCTGAAACTCCACGGAAGTTATTTTTGGAAATAATAAAAAATACTGGAAGAAGAATCCACGTCAGGGGGGCCTCCACCTGTCCACGAGGGTGGGGAGTGCGCCCCCTGCCTCGTGGGCCCCCTGTTGGCCCTCCGGTGCCCATCTTCTGCTATATGAAGTCTTTCATGCGAAGAAAAATCATAAGCAAGCTTTCGAGACGAGACTCCGCCGCCACGAGGCGGAACCTTGGCGGAACCAATCTAGGGCTCCGGCAGAGCTGTTCTGCCGGGGACACTTCCCTCCGGGAGGGGGAAATCATCGCCATCGTCATCACCAATGCTCCTCTCATCGGGAGAGGGCAATCTCCATCAACATCTTCACCAGCACCATCTCCTCTCAAACCCTAGTTCATCTCTTGTATCCAATTCTTGTCTCCAAGTCTGGGATTGGTACCTGTAGGTTGCTAGTAGTGTTGATTACTCCTTGTAGTTGTTGCTAGTTGGTTTATTTTGTTGGAAGATCATATGTTCAGATCCTATATGCATATTAATACCCCTCTGATTATGAACATGAATATGCTTTGTGAGTAGTTACGTTTGTTCCTGAGGACATGGGAGAAGTCTTGCTATTAGTAGTCATGTGAATTTGCTATTCGTTCGATATTTTGATGAGATGTATGTTGTCTATCCTCTAGTGGTGTCATGTGAACGTCGACTACATAACACTTCACCATTATTTGGGCCTAGAGGAAGGCATTGGGAAGTAATAAGTAGATGATGGGTTGCTAGAGTGACAGAAGCTTAAACCCTAGTTTATGCGTTGCTTCGTAAGGGGCTGATTTGGATCCATATGTTTCATGCTATGGTTAGGTTTACCTTAATACTTTTGTTGTAGTTGCGGATGCTTGCAATAGAGGTTAATCATAAGCGGGATGCTTGCTCAAGTAAGGACAGCGCCCAAGCACCGGTCCACCCACATATCAAATTATCAAAGTACCGAACGTGAATCATATGAACGTGATGAAAACTAGCGTGACGATAATTCCCATGTGTCCTCGGGAGCGTTTTCCTTTATATAAGAGTTTGTCCAGGCTTGTCCTTTGCTACAAAAAGGATTGGGCCACCTTGCTGCACTTTATTTACTTTTGTTACTTGTTGCTCGTTACAAATTATCCTATCACAAAACTATCTGTTACCTATTATTTCAGTGCTTGCAGAGAACACCTTGCTGAAAACCGCTTATCATTTCCTTCTGCTCCTCGTTGGGTTCGACACTCTTACTTATCGAAAGGACTACGATAGATCCCCTATACTTGTGGGTCATCAAGACTCTTTTCTGGCGCCGTTGCCGGGGAGTGAAGCGCCTTTGGTAGGTGGAATTTGGTAAGGAAAAATTTATATAGTGTGCTGAAATTTACTGTCACTTGTTACTATGGAAAGTAATCCTCTGAGGGGCTTGTTCGGGGTATCTTCACCCCGACCAGTAGAGCAAAGAGTTGCTCCTCAACCTACTGAACCTACTGAAGATGAAAATGTCTACTTTGAAATTCCTTCGGGTATGTTAGAAAAACTGCTAGCTAATCCTTTTGCAGGAGATGGAACAAAGCATCCTGATGAGCACCTATTATATGTGGATGAAGTTTGTGGATTATTTAAGCTGCTTGCAGGTGTGCCCAGTGATGTTATTAAGTAGGAGGTCTTCCCTTTATCTTTGAAGGGAGATGCATTGACATGGTATAGGCTATGTGATGATACGGGGTCATGGAACTACAAACGATTGAAATTGGAATTTCATCAGAAATTTTATCCTATGCATCTTGTTCATCGTGATCACAATTATATATATAATTTTTGGCCTCGCGAAGGAGAAAGCATCGCTCAAGCTTGGGGGAGGCTTAAATCAATGTTATATTCATGCCCCAATCATGAGCTCTCAAGAGAAATGATTATTCAAAATTTTATGCTCGGCTTTCTGATAATAATCGCACCATGCTCGATACTTCTTGTGCTGGCTCTTTTATGATGAAGACTATTGAATTCAAATGGGATTTATTTGATAGAATTAAACGCAAATCTGAAGATTGGGATCTCAACGAAGGTAAGGAGTCAGGTATGACACCTAAGTTTGATTGTGTTAAATCTTTTATGGATACCGATGTTTTCCGTAAATTTAGCACTAAATATGGACTTGACTCTGAGATAGTAGCTTCTTTTTGTGAATCTTTTGCTGCTCATATTGATCTCCCTAAGGAGAAGTGGTTTAAATATCATCCTCCCATAGAACTAAAAGTAGCTGCACCTATTAAAGTTGAAGAAAAGACTATCACTTATAATGATCCTATTGTTCCTACTTCTTATGTTGAGAAACCACCTTTCCCTGGTAGGATAAAGGATCATGCTAAAGCTTCAACTGTGGTCCGTAAAAGCAATATTAGAACGTATGCACCTCCTGAGCAAATTAAAGTTGAACCTAATATTGCTATTGTTAAAGATCTCTTGTCTGATAATATCGATGGGCATGTTATTCATTTCCGTGATGAAACTGCTAGAATTGCTAAACCTTGTGCTAAAGATAAACATAGACCTGTGGTAGGCATGCCTGTTATTTCTGTTAAAATAGGAGATCATTGTTATCATGGCTTATGTGATATGGGTGCTAGTGCTAGTGCAATACCTATTGACCTATACAAAGAAATTAAGCATGATATTGCTCCTACTGAGTTAGAAGATATTGATGTCACAATTAAACTTGCCAATAGAGATACTATTTCACCAATGGGAATTGTTAGAGATGTTGAAGTCTTGTGTGGAAAAACTAAATATCCTGCTGATTTTCTTGTTCTTGGTTCCCCACAAGATAGCTTTTGTCCCATTATATTTGGTAGACCCTTCTTGAACACCGTTAATGCTAGGATAGACTGCGAAAAGGATATCGTTACTATTGGCTTGGGTGATATGTCTCATGAGTTTAATTTCTCTAAATTTAGTAGACAACACCGTGAAGAGGAATTGCCTAGTAAGGATGAAATTATTGGTCTTGCTTCTATTGCCGTACCTCCTAGTGATCCTTTAGAACAATATTTGCTAGACCATGAAAATGATGTGTTTATGAATGAAAGAAGGGAAATAGATGAAGTATTCTTTAAACAGGAACCTATCCTGAAACACAATTTGCCTGTTGAAATCCTAGGGGATCCTCCTCCACCCAAGGGTGATCCCGTGTTTGAGCTTAAACCGTTGCCTGATACTCTTAAATATGCTTATCTTGATGAGAAAAATATATATCCTGTTATTATTAGTGCTAACCTTTCAGAGCATGAAGAAGAGAGATTATTGAAAACTCTGAAGAAGCACCGTGCTGCTATTGGATATACTCTTGATGATCTTAAGGGCATTAGTCCCACTCTATGTCAACACAAAATAAATTTGGAGAAAGATGCCAAACCAGTTCGTGATCACCAACGACGGCTGAATCCTAAGATGAAAGAAGTGGTAAGAAAGGAAATACTAAAGCTCTTGAGGCAGGTATAATTTATCCCGTTGCTGATAGTCAGTGGGTAAGTCCTGTCCATTGTGTCCCTAAGAAGGAGGTATTACTGTCGTTCCTAATGATAAAGATGAATTGATCCCGCAAAGAATTATTACAGGTTATAGGATGGTAATTGATTTCCGCAAATTAAATAAAGCTACTAAAAAGATCATTACCCCTTACCTTTTATCGATCAAATGCTAGAAAGATTATCCAAACATACACATTTTTGCTTTCTAGATGGTTATTCTGGTTTCTCTCAAATACCTGTGTCAGCCGATGATCAATCAAAGACCACTTTTACTTGCCCTTTCGGTACTTTTGCTTATAGACGTATGCCTTTTGGTTTATGTAATGCACCTGCTACCTTTCAAAGATGCATGATGGCTATATTCTCTGACTTTTGTGAAAAGATTTGTGAGGTTTTCATGGACGACTTTCTCCGTTTATGGATCCTCTTTTGATGATTGCTTGAGCAACCTTGATCGAGTTTTGCAGAGATGTGAAGAAACTAATCTTGTCTTGAATTGGGAAAAGTGCCACTTTATGGTTAATGAAGGTATTGTCTTGGGGCATAAAGTTTCTGAAAGAGGTATTGAAGTTGATAAAGCCAAGGTTGATGCTATTGAAAAGATGCCATGTCCCAAGGACATCAAAGGTATAAGAAGTTTCCTTGGTCATGCCGGTTTTTATAGGAGGGTCATTAAGGACTTCTCAAAAATTTCTCGGCCTCTGACTAATTTATTACAAAAAGATATACCATTTGTCTTTGATGATGATTGTGTAGAAGCATTTGAAATACTTAAGAAAGCATTGATCTCTGCACCTATTGTTCAGCCACCTGATTGGAATTTACCCTTTGAAATTATGTGTGATGCTAGTGATTATGCTGTAGGTGTTGTTCTAGGACAAAGAGTTGATAAGAAATTAAATGTTATCCAATATGCTAGTAAAACTCTAGACAATGCTCAAAGAAATTATGCTACTACTGAAAAAGAGTTCTTAGCAGTTGTATTTGCGTGTGATAAGTTCAGACCTTATATTGTTGACTCTAAAGTAACTATTCACACTGATCGTGCTGCTATTAAATATCTTATGGAAAAGAAAGATGCTAAACCTAGACTTATTACATGGGTCCTCCTGCTTCAAGAATTTGATTTACATATTGTTGATAGAAAGGGAGCTGAGAACCCCGTTGCAGACAACTAGTCTAGGTTAGAAAATGTTCTTGATGACCCACTACCTATCGATGATAGCTTTCCTGATGAGCAATTAAATGTCATAAATGGTTCTCGTACTACTCCATGGTATGTTGATTATGCTAATTACATCGTTGCTAAATTAAAACCACCTAGTTTCACATACCAGCAAAAGAAAAAGTTTTTCTGTGATTTGAGACATTACTTCTGGGATGACCCTCATCTTTATAAAGAAGGAGTGGATGGTGTTATTAGACGTTGTGTACCTGAGCATGAACAGGAACATATCCTACGCAAGTGTCACTCCGAGGCTTATGGAGGACATCACGCTGGAGACAGAACTGCACATAAGGTATTGCAATCCGGTTTTTATTGGCCTACTCTCTTCAAGGATGCCCGTAAGTTTGTCTTGTCTTGTGATGAATGTCAGAGAATTGGTAATATTAGTAGACGTCAATAAATGCCTATGAATTATTCACTCGTTATTGAACCATTTGATGTTTGGGGCTTTGATTATATGGGACCTTTTCCTGCCTCTAATGGATATACACATATTTTAGTTGCTGTTGATTACGTTACTAAGTGGGTAGAAGCTATTCCAACTAGTAGTGCTGATCATAACACTTCTATTAAAATGCTTAAAGAAGTTATTTTTCCGAGGTTTGGAGTCCCTAGATATTTAATGACTGATGGTGGTTCACATTTTATTCATGGTGCTTTTCGTAAAATGCTTGCTAAGTATGATGTTAATCATAGAATTGCATCTCCTTATCACCCGCAGTCTAGTGGTCCAGTAGAATTGAGTAATAGAGAGCTCAAATTAATTTTGCAAAAGACTGTCAATAGATCTAGAAAGAATTGGTCCAAGAAACTTGGTGATGCATTATGGGCGTATAGAACTGCATATAAAAATCCTATGGGTATGTCTCTGTATAAAATGGTTTATGGAAAAGCATGTCACTTACCTCTCGAACTAGAACATAAGGCTTATTGGGCTATTAAAGAGCTCAATTATGATTTCAAACATGCCGGTGAGAAGAGGTTATTTGACATTAGCTCACTTGATGAATGGAGAACCCAAGCCTACGAGAATGCCAAGTTATTTAAAGAAAAGGTTAAAAGATGGCATGACAAAAGAATACAAAAGCGTGAGTTTAATGTAGGTGATTATGTATTGCTATACAACTCTCGTTTAAGATTTTTTGCAGGAAAACTTCTCTCTAAATTGGAAGGTCCTTACATTATCGAGGAGGTCTATCTATCCGGTGCCATAAAAATCAACAACTTCGAAGGCACAAATCCGAAGGTGGTAAACGGTCAAAGAATCAAACACTGTATCTCAGGTAATCCTATAAATGTTGAAACCAATGTTATTGAAACCGTAACCCCAGAGGAATACATAAGGGACACTTTCCGGAACGTTTCAGACTCTGAAAAGGAATAGGTATGTGGTACGGTAAGTAAAACGACAACAAAACATTTCTAATGGCAATTTTTCTCCGTTTTGGAATATTTAGAAAAATAGAAAAATAAGAAGCAGTCCGAGAAGGACACGAGGCCTACCCTACTGGGCGCGCCCCTACCTCGTGGGCACCTTGTGTGCTCTCCAGACTCCATTTTCTTGCACCCTACGTATTTTGGTCGGTAAAAATTCATTATATAATCTCCTGAAGGTTTTGACTCCTGTATCACGCAAATATCCTCTGTTTTTGTTTCGAGCTGTCCTGCTGCAGATTAGAGCAACATGTCGTCCCAGGATTCTGAAGGAGAAAGCTATGTGGCTGATTACCTTGCGAATCCTAAGGTCTATGGAGATGTGGAGCATTGTGGTTGGACTACGGAAGAAGAAGAGGACTATGAACTCAAGAGGAGGGAGGAGACGAGCTCAGACGAAGATGAAGTCCCATTACCTCAACCTGGGGACATGCATGTGGAGTTCAAAAAGTCAAGCCTCCCTGATAGAGCAAAGAAACTTAAGATCGAGTTTATCCCTTTTCGTCTCTTGCAGGAAAACAAGCAGGAAGTATGCAAAAAGATATTAAGCCTGGAGCAGGAGATTGATGACACGAGGGATCAAAATTCTGTCCTCAAGCGCAAATTAAGGATGAAGCATACGCCATCAACTAAACCATCATCTCCATCCTCTTCACCAGCAAAGGAGATATAATCACATGGGTATGGTCACTCCCCTTGGCAACTGCCAAGCTTGGGGGAGATGCCCCGGTATCGTATCACCATCACACTCCTATCTTTACCATTTTTCTTAGTTCGATCCTATTAGTAGTATCTTGATCTAGTAGAATAAAAGTTTTGGTATGATCTAGTTTTGAGTTTTGCTTTATGATCTCTCTTTGTAATCGAGTCCGTGAGCTATATAATAAAGATTAGTGTTGAGTCAAGGGCTTGATCATCTTGCTATGATCTTGAGGGAATAAAAGAAAAGAGAAAAGAATAAAAAGAAATAAAGAGATCATATTGATCTTATGGAGAGTAATGACTTCACATAGAAAGAGTATGATGATTAAAAATTGTTGAGAGTTGACAAACATAGCCTTGGTCATCGTTGCAATTAATAGGAAGTAATAAAGAAAGAGAGGTTTCACATATAAATATACTATCTTGGACATCTTTTATGATTGTGAGCACTCATAAAAATATGACATGCTAAAGAGTTGATGTTGGACAAGGAAGACAACGTAATGGGTTATGTTTTCTTATATCTGAGATAAAGTATATTGTCATGGATCATACAACATGTTGAGCTTGCCTTTCCCCCTCATGCTAGCCAAATTCTTTGCACCAAGTAGAGATACTACTTGTGCTTCCAAAAACCCTTAAACCAATTTTGCCATGAGAGTCCACCATATCTACCTATGGATTGAGTAAGATCCTTCAAGTAAGTTGTCATCGGTGCAAGCAATAAAAATTGCTCTCTAAATATGTGTGATTGATTGGTGTGGAGGAAATAAGCTTTATACGATCTTGTGATGTGGAAGAAATAAAACTGACGGACTGCATAATAAAGGTTCATATCACAAGTGGCAATATAAAGTGACGTTCTTTCGCATTAAGATTTTGTGCATCCAACCCTGAAAGCGCATGGAAACCTCTGCTTCCCTCTGTGAAGGGCTTATCTTTTACTATTATCTTCTACCTTATGCAAGAGTCATGGTGATCTTCACCTTTCCTTTTTACATTTTATCCTTTGGCAAGCACAGTGTGTTGGAACGATCCTCATATATATATATCTAATTGGATGTAAGTTAGCATGAGTTATTATTGTTGACATTACCCTTGAGGTAAAAGGCTGGGAGGCAAAACTATAAGCCCCTATTTTTCTCTGTGTCCGATTAAAACTCCGTAACCACAAGTACTGCGTGAGTGTTAGCAATTATGAAAGACTAAATGATAGTTGAGTATGTGGACTTGCTAGAAAGCTCTGACATAGACTCTTTCTGATGTTATGATAAATTGCAATTGCTTCAATGACTGAGATTATAGTTTGTTGGTTCTCATTAAAGTTTCTGATTCATACTTTGCATTGTGAATAAATTATTACTTGAGCATAAGAGATCATATGACAATATCTATATAAGTCTGTTATGAGAATAATCATGATGCCCTCATGTCTGTATTTTATTTTATCGACACCTCTACCTCTAAACATGTGGACATATTTATCGTTATCGGCTTTCGCTTGAGGACAAGCGAGGTCTAAGCTTTGGGGAGTTGATACGTCCATTTTTCATCATGCTTTTATATCGATATTTATTGCATTATGGGCTGTTATTACATGTTATGTCACAATACTTATGCCTATTCTCTATTATTTTACAAGGTTTACATAAGGAGGGAGAATGCCGGCAGCTGGAATTCTGGGCTGGAAAAGGAGCAAATATTAGAGACCTATTTTGCACAACTCCAAAAGTCCTGAAACTCCACGAAAGTTATTTTTGGAAATAATAAAAAATACTAGAAGAAGAATCCACGTCAGGGGGGCCTCCACCTGTCCACGAGGGTGGGGCGCGCCCCCTGCCTCGTGGGCCCCCTGTTGGCCCTCCGGTGCCCATCTTCTGCTATATGAAGTCTTTCGTGCGAACAAAAATCCTAAGCAAGCTTTCGGGACGAGACTCCGCCGCCACGAGGCGGAATCTTGGCGGAACCAATCTAGGGCTCCGGCAGAGCTGTTCTGCCGGGGACACTTCCCTCCGGGAGGGGGAAATCATCGCCATCGTCATCACCAACGCTCCTCTCATTGGGAGAGGGCAATCTCCATCAACATCTTCACCAGCACCATCTCCTCTCAAACCCTAGTTCATCTCTTGTATCCAATTCTTGTCTCCAAGTCTGGGATTGGTACATGTAGGTTGCTAGTAGTGTTGATTACTCCTTGTAGTTGATGCTAGTTGGTTTATTTGGTGGAAGATCATATGTTCAGATCCTATATGCATATTAATACCCCTCTTATTATGAACATGAATATGCTTTGTGAGTAGTTACTTTTGTTCCTAGGGACATGGGAGAAGTCTTGCTATTAGTAGTCATGTGAATTTGGTATTCGTTCGATATTTTGATGAGATGTATGTTGTCTATCCTCTAGTGGTGTTATGTGAACGTCGACTACCTAACACTTCACCATTATTTGGGCCTAGAGGAAGGCATTGGGAAGTAATAAGTAGATGATGGGTTGCTAGAGTGACAGAAGCTTAAACCCTAGTTTATGCGTTGCTTCGTAAGGGGCTGATTTGGATCCATATGTTTCATGCTATGGTTAGGTTTACCTTAATACTTTTGTTGTAGTTGCGGATGCTTGCAATAGAGGTTAATCATAAGTGGGATGCTTGTTCAAGTAAGGACAGCACCCAAGCACTGGTCCACCCACATATCAAATTATCAAAGTACCGAACGCGAATCATATGAACGTGATGAAAACTAGCTTGACGATAATTCCCATGTGTCCTCGGGAGCGTTTTCCTTTATATAAGAGTTTGTCCAGGCTTGTCCTGTGCTACAAAAAGGATTGGGCCACCTTGCTGCACTTTATTTAGTTTTGTTACTTGTTGCTCGTTACAAATTATCCTATAACAAAACTATCTGTTACCTATTATTTCAGTGCTTGCAGAGAACACCTTGCTGAAAACCGCTTATCATTTCCTTCTGCTCCTCGTTGGGTTTGACACTCTTACTTATCGAAAGGACTACGATAGATCACCTATACTTGTGGGTCATCAATCAGCTCAAGTGCGCGGCCACCGCCGGCGCCCTCCCGATGTTGTGCTCTCCAATCATCAGCAATGTGCAGGTTACCAAGACCCTCATCGACGGCGGCGCAGGGCTCAACCTCCTGTCCGTTGACACGTTCGACAACCTCCAAGTGCCGTATGAGCAGCTCCAGTCTACCAAACCTTTCTCAGGAGTGACCGACGGTTCCACCACACTGATAGGGCAGGTCCGCCTGCCTGTCACCTTCGGAGAGCGCAAGAACTACCGCACCGAGCTCATCGACTTCGACATCGCGCGCATCCGCCTGCCGTACAACGCCATCCTTGGGTATCCGGCCCTGGCCAAGTTCATGACGGTCACCCACCACGGCTACAACGTCCTCAAGATGCCGGGAAGTGGCGGAATCATCATGGTCCCATGTGAAGAGAGAGATGCGGTGTGCTCCCTTGAGCGCGCCTTCCAAGCTGCAGCAATCAGCGACCCCGACAGCAGAAGCGAGGGCCCTCCGGAGACCATCCCCAAGAAGAAGCAGATGCGCCGCGCAGGACCTTAGGAGGATGGCGTCGCGGCAGGAGCCTCGTCAGGATCAGCGCCCGTCCCAGGGGCGCCTCCCTCCATCGCATAGGAAGGCGCGCCCGGCGCCCTCCTCAGGCAGGGCTGGGGGCTCTCTTTTGGAGCGCCTCAGACCTTGCCAACCTCATGAGGGAGGCGCTTGGGCACCACTTGGAGGCGTGCTTCGCGACACGTGTCCCTCAGGAGAACACAGGGCAAGGAGTGCCCACCACTCAGGAGTTCATCGCCAAGACCACCCAGGAACTGCAAGACGCAAGAGCCATGCGCGGCGACAGCCGCTCACGAGGCGAAGCTCCCCATCCTGGCGAGGATGCTGGGCTACGTGTCTACATCGACGTCCCCAGGCTCAACAGGGCCGCATCTCAGGAGCGCTTCTGGCCTTCGTGTGTGGGCCGCTGCGAGCGCCCGCCACACAGCTACGTTCGCATGCCCTTCGGCTTGCTGAGCGTGGCGTCAGCCTATCAGCGCAACATGCGGCGTGTCCTGGCGGCTCAGGAGGCCAGGTACCACGCCGTCCTGGAAGAGATGGAGACGGTCTTCAGGGAACCTCCCGAGCCCCAGAGCCTCCCGAGGCTCAGGGCTCCGGTGGCTCATGAGGAGTCATCTCCTCGACGCACGCCTTCAGCTGCACCAACTCTACTTCGTCTACAGAACCAGGTGACATCTTCCAAGCTCATTTAGCTGGGAGCGCCCCTCGGGCTGCATTATTCCCAGGCCGCATGGATCCGTCCCTGCGGCATGTATCCCTTTTGCTTATGTCTTTAGCTTATCTTGCTGGGGGCGCCCCTCGGGCTGCATCATCCCCAAGCCGCTCGGGCCGGACCCAGTGGCACATATCTTCCTGCATTTACCCAAGCTGATCTTCTTTTCATGATTAACCTGCCCACGGCTATCACCTGCTTGATCATCGCCTCCCCCGGGGCCTTCTCACAGGCACAGCACCGGTGCATGGGTCCGTCCTTGCCACGTCGACAAATCTGAGCGGCCGAGCTCTGGCTCGCGGCACGCCCCGCGCTCGTCACCTCACCAGGCCCTCGGTGCCTTCACTTCACCCAGAGCAACCTGTGGCAGGCTGGCAGCTGTAATGGCAAACCGTGTTTCTTCTTGTGCCCGTTCACAGGGATCCCATGGAAAGGATAGCAGGCGGCACCGCGAGTCTCCTTTTTTCCTGCGCAATTCGCTTGTGCGTTAAAAAGGGGGGCTCTTGAGCATCGCGACTCAGGAGCTCTTACTGGCTCTCCAGCCCTCACCCCCAAGCCTTGACCACGGCATCGCGACCTGGCATACCAGCGGTGGCTGAGCTCACTCGAGGGCTGGGACCTGAGGATCTAGAGCACTAAGGAGAGCATGAGAGGAAGGAAACTCGTATGGGTCGGCCTGGCTATGCCGCACAAGTTGGCATGCAGGCCTAGCGCACCATCAGGAATCGCCGCGAAGTCAACAAGATAAGTCTCACTCTCGGGTCGGCTAAATGTTTGGGCCTAATGATCACTCACGCCTTGCCGCAACCCCGTTGTGGCCACGTCGGCTCCTTTTCTTGCCTCACCATGGCCGCTTGAGCGCTAAGGGGGACCTCCTGAGCATCGCACCTCAGGGGCTCTTACTGGACCTCGGGCCGCACACCTCCTGGCCTTGACCACGGCACGCGACCTGGCATACCAGCGACGACTGTAGCCTGCCTGGGGACCGGGACCCGTCAGCGTAGAGCAACAAGTTATTCCGAGGAAAGAAAAGGGGGACCGAGCCTCAGCGGGATACGCGTTCACCAAATTCTCATAACAAGGAAGATAAGTACAAAAGACATTGCAGATCCTTACATGCCCCCACGGGGTACTTCATGGTTCTTCGCAGGAAACAAAAGCTAATACTAAGGGGAATCTTATCTATGCCCTCCCATGGTGGACGCCATCATCAACAGTGGGCCACGGGAGGCCGGCGCCAACCCCGTCCAGATCAGCGGCGGTGACGGCCGGACGCAGCAGCTCTGCTCCGAGCACGGCGAGAGCTCGGGGGCACGTAGCTGTCATCGCTCGTCTTCGGAGTCTCGTAAAGCTCAGGAGAGCTGCTGGACTCCCAAGGGCTGCTGCTGCTGGAGTGGCTGCGAGCGGAGCGCGCATCAGCTTGGCGCCGCTCTCCGGAGCAGCACTCTAGGCGGCGACCCTCGGCATCGAAGACCTTGAAGAAGAGCGTGGAGGCGCCGTCGTACTCGAAGTGGATCGCGAGGGCGCCCCTCGCGCGGCAGACCCGCGCAATCTTGCCCCAGCCGCGAGTCATGAAGATCTTGCCAGTGGGGACTGCTTCGATCTATGCTCCGGTCGCCGGAGCGCTGCAGTCGGCATGCTGCAACCAGAGCTCGAGAGGCCCTCTCGGCAGCATCGCGTCGGAGAAGAACCACGGGAAGCGGATTCAAGAGCTTGGAGGCATCGGCGCCCACAGCACTAGCTCCCGCGAGGAATCCGCGGCGTGGATTCCAGGGGCGACGGCGCGTGTTGCCGTGGCGCGGCGACCCCGGGCGCGGCGTGGGCGACGCTGCTCATCGCTCCGTCCTCCTGAGCCCTCGGCTCGGGCGTACAAGGGTAGCAGATACCCTGGAGGAGGCCGCTCGCACCAAGGCCTCGTCACCACCTGCATCGCCGCTTCGTCACGACGATGGACCGACCTCTTCTTCAACGGAAGCGGCCCCGGGTCATCCCGGGGGGCCTTCCCCTTTTCTTCAGGAGAGAACCTTCTGATAGGCGCCATTGTTGTTAGCAGTGGAGCAAGGAGGAAGAAGCAAGCAAGCGAGGAGGAGATGGGCAACGGGGGCTCTGCCCCCTCCCCATTTATAGCAAGAGAAGGCCAACCGGCGCCTCCCATGATCGCAGGTAATGATGGTTTTCCATGCATGTCGCAAGGACTTGTCAAGTCGTGCAGTTGCCGAGGCAGCATGGGGAAGCGAGACGCCCACGTCCAATCAACCGCCATGCGTCAACCGAGGCCGCAGGCTTTTGGGGCCCGCGGTGCTCCGAACTTGACCCTTGGCTTCGCCGCGAAGCCAAGCCCGAGCGCACCTTGGGCCCGGGGGCTACTGTCGGCATTCTGGGAACGGGGGTCCCCAGACTTGCCTGCGTGCGGCCCGCGGCGTGGCTAAGCCAGGAGGCCGTACGGCCCATCTTCATCGACAAGGCATCCAAGACCCTCGCGAGCGGCCAAGCCTCACGAGGCGGACGACGCAAGACCTCCTCAGGAGTGGCCTAGTCAGGCAGGCTCACGAGGAGCGGAGATATCAAGGCGGGGCAAACCTCACGAGGCTCTCGTGACGTGAGCCATGACGATCGGCACCAGGCGGGTGCCAGCGCGCGCAGCGTCCTTGTTTCCTCTTTGGTGCTAAGGAGGCCAGTGCAGGCGAGGAGTACGGAGGCATCAGGCAGAGGTTGCTATATCGGTGCAACGAGACCAAGACCAGAAGGACGGCAAGAACGGAGGTCATCATGGAGCCCAAGACGGCGTCACCACCAGAGCCTTTTCGCAGGCGAAGACCACTTTTGTCAGGATAGCTTGTACTAGTTGTCCCATTCAAATTGGCCCCGCCCGTTGTTGCCTCCCTTATCCCGCTCAATATTTTGGGGAAAGAGGACCAGGCCTATAATAAGTAGCGCTAGCCACCACAGTCGGGGGATCGGATCCTAGCTTGAACCAACTGATCTGGGACTGGATCCCTTCCATCCCTGGCAACGCACAAGCTCGTAGAGCACAAGAACACCTCAACCTGCAGGAGGCTGTTCTTCGCTCCGTACTGTTCTTCATCAGGCAAAGAGGCAATCCACCACCACACAACTGGAGTAGGGTATTACCACACAACAGTGGCCGACCCTATAAATCTCGTCGTCCTCTTTGCGTGTTGTGAGTTCGTCGAGTTCGTCCTGCGAGATCTGGGAAAGACTTTGCGCGCACCAGTGGTTCGAACCTCAAAGGGTTTGCTGGAACCCCACATACCGACCAATAGGCATAAGTATTGTGACATAATGTGTAATAACAGCCCATAATGCAATAAATATCGATATAAAAGCATGATGCAAAATTGACATATCAACTCCCCCAAGCTTAGACCTCGCTTGTCCTCAAGCGGAAGCCGGTATCGAAAAATATGTCCACATGTTTAGAGATAGAGGTGTCGATAAAATAAAATACAGACATGAGGGCATCATGATCATTCTTATATCAGCAACATATATATATTGTCATATGATTTCTTACGCTAAAGTAACAATCTATTCACAATGCCAAGTATGAATCAGAAACTTCATTGAAAACTAACAAACTATGATCTCGGTCAGTGAAGCAATTGCAATTTATCATAACATTGGAAAGAGTCAATATAAGAGCTTTTCAGCAAGTCCACATACTCAACTATCATTTTGTCTTTCACAATTGCTAACACTCACGCAATACTTATGGGTATGGAGTTTTAATCGGACACAGAGAAAGATAGGGGCTTATAGTGTTGCCTCCCAACCTTTTACCTCAAGGGTAATGTCAACAATAATAGTTTATGATAACTTACATCCAATTGGATATATATATCAGGATCTTTCCAACACAATGTGCTTGCCAAAGGATAAAATGTAAAAAGGAAAGGTGAAGATCACCATGACTCTTGTATAAGGTATAAGACAAGAATAAAAGACAGGCCCTTCGCAGAGGGAAGCAGAGGTTGTCATGTGCTTTTATGGTTGGATGCACAAAATCTTAATGCGAAAGAACGTCACTTTATATTGCCGCTTGTGATAGGGACCTTTATTATGCAGTCCGTCGCTTTTATTTCTTCCATCTCACTAGATCGTATAAAGCTTATTTTCTCCACACTAATAAATCATACATATTTAGAGAGCAATTTTTATTGCATGCAACAATGACAACTTACTTGAAGGATCTTACTCAATCCATAGGTAGATATGGTGGACTCTCATGGCAAAACTGGGTTTAAGGATATTTGGAAGCACAAGTAGTATCTCTACTTGGTGCAAAGAATTTGGCTAGCATGAGGGGGAAAGGCAAGCTCAAGATGTTGGATGATCCATGACAATATACTTTATTTCGGATATAAGAAAACATAACCCATTACGTTGTCTTCCTTGTCCAACATCAACTTTTAGCATGTCATATTTTAATGAGTGCTCACAATTATAAAAGATGTCCAAGATAGTATATTTATATGTGAAAACCTCTCTTTCTTTATTACTTCCTATTAATTGCCACGATGACCAAAACTATGTTTGTCAACTCTCAACAACTTTTATTCATCATACTCTTTTATATGTGAAGTGATTACTCTCCATAAGATCAATATGATCTCTTTATTTATTTTTTTCTTTTCTTTATTTTGTATTCCCTCAAGATCATAGCAAGATAATCAAGCCCTTTACTCAAAACTAATCTTTATTATATATAGCTCACGGACTCGATTACATAGAAGGATCATAAAGCATAACTCAAAACTAAATCATACTAAAACTTTATTCTACTAGATCAAGATATTACCAAAAGGATCGAACTAAGAAAAACGGTAAAGATAGAAGTGTGATGGTGATACGATACCGGGGCACCGCCCCCAAGCTTGGCAGTTGCCAAGGGGAGTGCCCATACCCATGTATTTATGTTTCCTTCTTCGGGGGTGAAGCAGATGGTGATGATGATGATAATTATGCCTTCAGCTTTTTCATATTGTATTTGAGAAGAGCAATTTCCTCCTTTAAATCATCGACCTCCAATTCCAGCTTCAAGATCTTGTCACATAAATATCCTTTGCTTTTTTGCCAAAAACGAGAAGGAATAGATCGGTTGTTAGACAGTTTAGCCCTCTTAGGGAGACTAGACTTTTTGATCTTCATGTGCATATCCCCAGGTTGAGGTAGAGGAACATCCTCCTCCTCGAACTTGAATCATTGATCCTCATCAAATGAGCATCCTCCTCATCATCCGTAGTTCGACCACAAGGAGATAGGTCCCCATAGGTCTTTGGGCCAGCAATGAGATGTGAGACATAGCTCTCCTCATCGGAGTCTTGAGATGACATCTTGCTCTAAATCTGCAGCAGAAACAACTCAAAACAAAAACAGAGGATATTTGCATGGTACAGTGGTCAAAACCTTCGGGAGTTTATATAATGAATTTTTTCCGACCAAAAGAAGTATCATGCAAGAAAACGGAGTCTGGAGAGCACACGAGGTGCCCACGAGGCAGGGGGCGCGCCCAGGGTGGTAGGGCGCGCCCTCCACCCTCGTGGATGCCTCGTGTCCCTTTCGGACTACTTATTACTTTCCTATTTTCTTAAATATTCCAAAACGGAGAAAAATTGCCATTAGAACTGTTTTGGAGTCGATTTACTTACCATACCACATACCTATTCCTTTTCAGAGTCTAAAACATTCTGGAAAGTGTCCCTTCTGTATTTCTCCGGGGTTACGGTTTCAATAAAATTGGTTTCAACATTTATGGGATTACCTGAGATATAATGTTTGATTCTTTGACCGTTCACCACCTTTGGATTTGTGCCTTTGAAGTTTTTCATTTTTATGGCACCGGATAGATAGACCTCCTCGATAACGTAAGGACC
Organism: Triticum aestivum; assembly: GCF_018294505.1. Classification (NCBI taxonomy): domain Eukaryota; kingdom Viridiplantae; phylum Streptophyta; class Magnoliopsida; order Poales; family Poaceae; genus Triticum; species Triticum aestivum. The sequence goes on from NC_057805.1 coordinate 375,921,521, forward strand.
TTCCCATTTAGAGAGAAGTTTTCCTACAAAAAATCTTAAACGAGAGTTGTATAGCAAAGCATAGTCACCTACATTAAACTCACGCTTTTGTATCCTTTTGTCATGCCATCTTTTAACTTTTCTTTAAATAGTTTGGCATTCTCATAGGCTTGGGTTCTCCACTCATCAAGTGAGCTAATGTCAAATAGTCTCTTCTCACCGGCAAGTTTGAAATCATAATTGAGCTCTTTAATGGCCCAATATGCCTTATGTTCTAATTCGAGAGGTAAGTGACATGCTTTTCCATAAACCATTTTATACGGAGACATACCCATAGGATTTTTATATGTAGTTCTATAGGCCCATAATGCATCATCAAGTTTCTTGGACCAATTATTTCTAGATCTATTAACAGTCTTTTGCAAAATTAATTTAATCTCCCTATTACTTAGTTCCACTTGACCACTAGATTGTGGATGGTATGGAGATGCAATCCTATGATTAACGTCATATTTAGCAAGCATTTTACGAAAAGCACCATGAATAAAATGTGAACCACCATCATTCATTAAGTATCTAGGGACTCCAAACCTTGGAAAAATAACTTCTTTAAGCATCTTAATAGAGGTGTTATGATCAGCACTACTAGTTGGAATAGCTTCTACCCACTTAGTAACGTAATCAACAAGTACTAAAATATGTGTATACCCATTAGAGGAAGGAAACAGTCCCATATAATAAAAACCCCAAACATCAAATGGCTCAATAACATGTGAATAGTTCATAGGCATTTCTTGACATCTACTAATATTACCAATTCTTTGACATTCATCAAAAGACAAAACAAACTTACGGGCATCTTTGAAGAGAGTAGGCCAATAAAAACCGGATTGCAATAGCTTATGTGCAGTTCTATCTCCAGCGTGGTGTCCTCCATAAGCTTCGGAGTGACACTTGCGTAGGATCTGTTCCTGTTCATGCTCAGGTACACAACGTCTAATAACACCATCTACTCCTTCTTTATAAAGGTGTGAGTCATCCCAAAAATAATGTCTTAAATCATAGAAAAACTTTTTCTTTTGCTGGTATGTGAAACTAGGTGGTATAAATTTAGCAACAATGTAATTAGCATAATCAACATACCATGGAGCAGCACGAGAAGCATTTATGACAGCTAATTGTTCATCAGGAAAGCTATCATCAATAGGTAGTGGGTCATCAAGAACATTCTCTAACCTAGATAAGTTGTCTGCAATGGGGTTCTCAGCTCCCTTTCTATCAATAATATGCAAATCAAATTCTTGTAGTAGGAGAACCCATCTAATAAGTCTAGGTTTAGCATCTTTCTTTTCCATAAGGTATTTAATAGCGGCATGATCAATGTGAATAGTTACTTTAGAATCAACAATATAAGGTCTGAACTTATCACAAGCAAATACAACTGCTATAAATTCCTTTTCAGTAGTAGCATAATTTCTCTGGGCACTGTCTACAGTTTTACTAGCATATTGGATAACATTTAATTTCTTATCAACTCTCTGTCCTATAACAGCACCTATAACATAATCACTAGCATCACGCATAATTTGAAAGGGTAAATTCCAATCAGGTGGCTGAACAATAGGTGCAGAAATCAAGGCTTTCTTAAGTATTTCAAATGCTTCTACACAATCATCATCAAAGACATAACAATCATATTTTTGTAAGAGATTAGTCAGAGGCCTAGAAATTTTTTAGAAGTCTTTAATGAACCTCCTATAAAAACAGTCATGACCAAAGAAACTTCTTATACCTTTAATGTCCTTAGGACACGGCATCTTTTCAATAGCATCCACTTTAGCTTTATCAACTTCAATACCTCTTTCAGAAATTTTATGCCCCAAGACAATACCTTCATTAACCATAAAGTGGCACTTCTCCCAATTCAAGACAAGATTAGTTTCTTCACATCTCTACAAAACTCGATCAAGGTTGCTTAAGCAATCATCAAAAGAAGTTCCATAAATGGAGAAATCATCCATGAAAACCTCAACAATCTTTTCACGAAATTCAAAGAATATAGCAGTCATACATCTTTGAAAGGTAGCACGTGCATTGCATAGACTAAAAGGCATACGTCTATAAGCAAAGGTACAGAAAGGGCAAGTAAAAGTGGTCTTTTCTTGATCCTCTTTTAACACAGGTATTTGAGAGAAACCAGAATAACCGTCTAGAATGCAAAAATGTGTATGTTTGGATAATCTTTCTAGCATTTGATCAAGAAAAGGTAAAGGGTAATGATCCTTTTTAGTAGCTTTATTTAGTTTGCGGAAATTAATTACCATTCTATAACCTGTAGGAATTCTTTGTGGGATCAATTCATCTTTATCATTAGGAACTATAGTAATGCCTCCCTTCTTAGGGACACAATGGACAGGACTTACCCACTGACTATCAGCAACGGGATAAATTATACCTGCCTCCAGAAGCTTTAGTATTTCTTTTCTTACCACTTCTTTCATCTTAGGATTTAACCGTCGTTGGTGATCAACAACCGGTTTAGCGTCTTTCTCCAATTTTATTTTGTGTTGCCATAGAGTGGGACTAATGCCCTTAAGATCATCAAGAGTATATCCAATAGCAGCACGGTGCTTCTTCAGAGTTTTCTATAATTTCTCTTCTTCCTTCTCTGAAAGATTAGCACTAATAATAACAGGATATATCTTCTTTTCATTAAGATAAGCATATTTAAGAGTATCAGGTAATGGTTTAAGCTCAAACACGGGATCACCCTTGGGTGGAGGAGGATCCCCTAGAATTTCAACAGGCAAGTTGTGTTTCAAAATAGGTCCCTGTTTAAAGAATACTTCATCTATTTCCCTTCTTTCATTCATAAACATATCATTTTCATGGTCTAGCAAATATTGTTCTAAAGGATCATTAGGAGGCACGGCAATAGAAGCAAGACCAATAATTTCATCTTTACTAGGCAATTCTTTATCATGGGGTTGTCTACGAAATTTAGCAAAATTAAAATCATGAGACATATCCCCTAATCCAATAGTAACAATATCCTTTTTGCAATCTATCTTAGCATTAACAGTATTCAAGAAGGGCCTGCCAAATATAATGGGAGAAAAGTTATCTTGTGGGAACCAAGAACAAGAAAATCAGTAGGATATTTAACTTTCCCACACAAGACTTCAACATCTCTAACAATACCAACTGGAAAAATAGTATCTCTATTGGCAAGCTTAATTGTAACATCAATACCTTCTAACTCAGCAGGTGCAATATCATGCATAATTTCTTCGTATAAATAATGAGGTATTGCACTCGCACTAGCACCCATATCACATAAACCATGATAGCAATGATCTCCTATTTTAATAGAAATAACAGGCATGGCTACAATAAGTCTATGTTTATTTTTAGTATCAGGTCTAGCAATTTTAGCAGCTTCATCACAGAAGTAAATAACATGCCCATCAATATTATCGACCAAGAGATCTTTAACCATAGCAATACTAGGTTCAACTTTAATTTGCTCAGGCGGTGTAGGTTTTCTAATATTACTTTTGTTGACCACAGTTGAAGCTTTAGCATGATCCTTTATTCTAGCAGGGAAAGGTGGTTTCTCAATAGAAGCGGTAGGAACAATAGGATCAACATTAGAAGTGATAGTCTTTTCTTCAACTTTAATAGGTTTAACTACTTTTACTTCAACGGGAGGATGAAATTTAAACCACTTCTCCTTAGGAAGATCAACATGAGTAGCAAATGATTCAAAAAAATAAACTACTATGTCAGAGTCAAGTCCATATTTAGTGCTAAATTCACGAAAAGCATCGGTACCCATAAAAGATTTAACACAATCAAACTTAGGTGTTATACCTGACTCCTTACCTTCTCGAGTTCCCAATCTTCAGAGTTGCATTTAATTCATTCCAATAAATCCCATTTGAATTAAATAGTCTTCATCATAAAAGAACCAGTACAAGAAGTATCGAGCATGGAGCGATTATTGAGAGAAAGCCGAGCATAAAATTTTTGAATAATAATTTCTCTTGAGAGCTCATGATTGGGGCATGAATATAACATTGACTTAAGCCTCCCCCAAGCTTGAGCGATGCTTTCTCCTTCGCGAGGCCAAAAATTATATATATAATTATGATCACGATGAATCAGATGCATAGGATAAAACTTTGATGAAATTCCAATTTCAATCGGTTGTAGTTCCATGATCCGAAATCATCACATAGCCTAAACCATGTCAATGCCTTTCCCTTCAAAGATCAAGGGAAGACCTTCTTCTTGATAACATCCTCGGGCATACCTGCAAGCTTAAATAATCCACAAACTTCATCCACATAGATTAGGTGCAAATCAGGATGCAATGTTCCATCTCCTGTAAAAGGATTAGCTAGCAGTTTCTCTATCATACCCGAAGGAATTTCAAAGTAAACATTTTCAGTAGGTTCAGTAGGTTGAGGAGCAACTCTTTGCTCTACTGGTCAGGGCGAAGATACCCCGAACAAGCCCCTCAAAGGATTATGTTCCATAGTAACAAGTGACAGTAAATTTCAGCACACTATATAAATCTTCCCTTACCAAATTCCACTTACCAAAGGCGCTTCACTCCCCAGCAACGGCGCCAAAAAAGAGTCTTGATGACCCACAAGTATAGGGTATCTATCATAGTCCTTTCGATAAGTAAGAGTGTCGAACCCAACGAGGAGCAGAAGGAAATGACAAGCGGTTTTCAGTAAGGTATTCTCTGCAAGCACTGAAATTATTGGTAACAGATAGTTTTGTGATAAGGTAATTTGTAATGGGTAACAAGTAATAAAAGTAAATAAGGTGCAGCAAGGTGGACCAATCCTTTTTGTAGCAAATGACAAGCCTGGACAAACTCTTATATAAAGGAAAATGCCCCCGAGGACACATGGGAATTATCATCAAGCTAGTTTTCATCCCGCTCATATGATTCGCGTTCGTTACTTTGATAATTGATATGTGGGTGGACCGGTGCTTGGGTACTGCCCTTCCTTGGACAAGCATACCACTTATGATTAACCCCTCTCGCAAGCATCCGCGACTACGAAATAAATATTAAGGTAAACCTAACCATAGCATGAAACATATGGATCCAAATCAGCCCCTTACGAAGCAACGCATAAACTAGAGTTTAAGCTTCTGTCACTCTAGCAACCCATCATCTACTTATTACTTCCCAATGCCTTCCTCTAGGCCCAAACAATGGTGAAGTGTCACGTAGTCGACGTTCACCTAACACCACTAGAGGAAAGACAACATACATCCCATCAAAATATCGAACGAATACCAAATTCACACGACTACTTATAGCAAGACTTCTCCCATGTCCTCAGGAACAAACGAAACTACTCAAAATCATATTCATGTTCATAATCAGAGGGGTATTAATATGCATAAAGGATCTGAACATATGATCTTCCACGAAATAAACCAACTAGTATCGACTACAAGGAGTAATCAACACTACTAGCAACCCATAGGTACCAATCTGAGGTTTTGAGACAAAGATTGGATACAAGAGATGAACTAGAGTTTGAGAGGAGATGGTGCTATTGAAGATGTTGATGGAGATTGACCCCCTCCTGATGAGAGGATCGATGGTGATGATTTCCCCCTCCCGGAGGGATGTTTCCCCGGCAGAACAGCTCCGCCGAAGCCCTATATTGGTTTCGCCAGGTTCCGTCTCGAGACGGCGGCGCTTCATCCCGAAAGCTTCCTTCTGTTTTTTTCTAGGGCGAAAGACTTCATATAGCCAAAGATGGGCACCGGAGGCCTGCAAGGGGGCCCACGAGGCAGGGGGCGCGCCCCCCACCCTCGTGGATGGTGGGTGGCCCCTCTGGTGCTTTCTTCGCCCAATATTTTTTTATATATTCCAAAACTGACTTTCGTGGAGTTTCAGGACTTTTGGAGTTGTGCAGAATAGGTCTCTAATATTTGCTCCTTTTCCAGCCCAGAATTCCAGCTGCCGGCATTCTCCCACTTCATGTAAACCTTGTAAAATAAGATAGAATAGGCATAAGTATTGTGACATAATGTGTAATAACAGCCCATAATGCAATAAATATCGATATAAAAGCATGATGCAAAATGGACGTATCACATGCGCGTAGTGCTTCGTTTTGATGACTTGTAGATTTTTGCAATAAGTATGTGAGTTCTTTATGACTAATGTTGAGTCCATGGATTATAGGCAATCTCACCCTTCCACCATTGCTAGCCTCTCTAGTACCGCGCAACTTTCGTTGGTACCATGAACCCACCATTTACCTTCCTCAAAACAGCCACCATACGTACCTATTATGGCATTTCCATAGCCATTCCGAGATATATTGCCATGCAACTTTCCACCGTTCCGTTTATTATGACACGCTTCATCATTGTCATATTGCTTTGCATGATCATGTAGTTGACATCGTATTTGTGGCAAAGCCACCTTCATAATTCTTTCATACATGTAAATCTTGATTCATTGCACATCCCGGTACACCGTCGGAGGCACTCATATAGTCATATTTTGTTCTACGTATCGAGTTGTAATCCTTGAGTTGTAAATAAATAGAAGTGTGATGATCATCATTATTAAAGCATTGTCCCGTGTGAGGAAATAAAAAAAAGAGGCCAAAGAAGCCAATGAAAAAAAGGGACGCCAAAGAATCCAAACAAAAAAAGAGAGAAAAAGATAGAAGGGACAATGCTACTATCCTTTTTCCACACGTGTGCTTCAAAGTAGCACCATGATCTTCATGATAGAGAGTCTCTTATTTTGTCACTTTCATATACTAGTGGGAATTTTCGTTATAGAACTTGGCTTGTATATTCCAATAATGGGCTTCCTCAAAATGCCCTAGGTCTTCGTGAGCAACCTAGTTGGATGCACACCCACTTAGTTTCTTTTGTTGAGCTTTCATACATTTATAGCTCTAGTGCATCCGTTGCATGGCAATCCCTACTCACTCACATTGATATCTATTGATGGGCATCTCCATAGCCCATTAATATGCCTAGTTGATGTGAGACCATCTTCCTCCTTTTTGTCTTCTCCACAACCACCACTCTATTCCACCTATAGTGCCATGTCCATGGCTCACGCTCATGTATTGCGTGAAAGTTGAAAAAGTTTGAGAATACTAAAGTATGAAACAATTGCTTGGCTTGTCATCAGGGTTGTGCATGATCTGAATATTTTGTGTGATGAATATGGAGCATAGCCAGACTATATGATTTTGCAGGGATGAACTTTCTTTGGCCATGTTATTTTGAGAAGACATGATTACTTTGTTAGTATGCTTGAAGTATTATTATTTTTATGTCAATATTAAACTTTTGTTTTGAATCTTATAGATCTGAATATTCTTTCCACAATAAAGAAGATTACATTGATAAATATGTTAGGTAGCATTCCACACCAAAAATTCTGTTTTTATCATTTACCTACTCGAGGACGAGCAGGAATTAAGCTGGGGGATGCTTGATACGTCTCCAACGTATCTATAATTTTGATTGTTCCATGCTATTATATTATCCATCTAGGATGTTTTATATGCTATTTTATATGATTTTTGGGACTGGCCTATTAACCTAGAGCAAGTGCCAGTTTCTATTTTTTCCTTGTTTTTGAGTTTTACAGAAAAGGAATACCAAACGGAGTCCAATTGACGTGCCAATTTTTGATGATTTTTTTATGGACCAAAAGAAGCCCCCGGAGTAAAATAGTTGGGCCAGAAGAGTCCCGAGCCGTCAACGAGGGTGGAGGGCGCGCCCTACCCCTGGGCGCGCCCCCTGCCTCTTGGACGACTCGGAGACCCCCCTGACGTGAGACCGACGCAAAAAATTCCTATAAATACAGAAACCCCCGAAAAATAACCTAGATCGGAGTTCTGCCGCCGCAAACCTCTGTAGCCACCAAAAACCAATCAGGACCCTGTTCCGGCACCCTGCCGGAGGGGGATCCATCACCGGTGGCCATCTTCATCATCCCGACGCTCTCCATGACGAGGAGGGAGTAGTTCACCCTCGGAGCTGAGGGTATGTACCAGTAGCTATGTGTTTGATCTCTCTCTCTTTCGTGTTCTTGATATGGCACGATCTTGATGTACCGCGAGCTTTGCTATTATAGTTGGATCTTATGATGTTTCTCCCCCTCTACTCTCTTGTAATGGATTGAGTTTTCCCTTTGAAGTTATCTTATCGGATTGAGTCTTTAAGGATTTGAGAACACTTGATGTATGTCTTGCATGTGCTTATCTGTGGTGACAATGGGATATTTACGTGATCTACTTGATGTATGTTTTGGTGATCAACTTGTGGGTTCAGTGACCTTGTGAACTTATGCATAGGGGTTGGCACACGTTTTCATCTTGAATCTCCGGTAGAAACTTTGGGGCACTCTTTGAAGTACTTTGTGTTGGTTTGAATAGATGAATCTGAGATTGTGTGATGCATATCGTATAATCATACCCACAGATACTTGTGGTGACATTGGAGTATCTAGGTGACATTAGGGTTTTGGTTGATGTGTGTCTTAAGGTGTTATTCTAGTACGAACTCTAGGATAGATCGAACAGAAAGAATAGCTTCGTGTTATTTTACTATGGATTCTTGAATAGATCGATCAGAAAGGATAACTTTGAGGTGGTTTCGTACCCTACAATAATTTCTTCGTTTGTTCTTCGCTATTAGTGAGTTTGGAGTGACTCTTTGTTGCATGTTGACAGATTGTTATATGATCTAATTATGCTATTATTGTTGAGAGAACTTGCACTAGTGAAAGTATGAACCCTAGGACTTGTTTCGAAGCATTGCAATACCGTTTTTGCTCACTTTTATTACTTGTTACCTTGCTGTTTTTATAATTTCAGATTACAAAAACCTATATCTACCATCCATATTGCACTTGTATCACCATCTCTTCGCCGAACCAGTGCACCTATACAATTTACCATTGTATTGGGTGTGTTGGGGACACAAGAGACTCTTTGTTATTTAGTTGTAGGGTTGTTTGAGAGAGACCATCTTCATCCTACACCTCCCACGGATTGATAAACCTTAGGTCATCCACTTGAGGGAAATTTGCTACTGTCCTACAAACCTCTGCACTTGGAGGCCCAACAACGTCTACAAGAAGAAGCTTGTACAGAAACTTTCTCAACGAGCACTCGACAAACGTCTGTCAAGAACATACACAAAGTCCCAGCTGTGGACCTAGTGCATCATCACAGCTAAGGTCTCTTGCATTTACCTATTAGTAATTGGATCTCATATAGAGATGTTTAGTGAAATAGAATGCAAAAAATCGAATGCAACTACACAAGAACTAGTCTGTAGCTATCGTTCGGAATTAGTTTGATGCAGTGTTAACTGCAACATGGATATATGACTCATACGAAGTCCGTTTTGGCCCCACAAGTAGTCAAAACGTTTGTGACGACTAGATTCTTCAAATGATTCTTTCAGAGGGAATTTTTGGAGAACTTTTCTTAAGGAGTTCGTTCAGAAACTTGTACGGAAACTTTCTTAACAAGCACTCGACAAACGCCTTTAGAGAACATACACAAAGTCCCAGCTGTGGACCTAGTGCATCATCATAACTAAGGTCTATTGCAATTCCCTAGAACTATTGGATCTCATATGGAGATGTTTATTGAAGTAGAATGGAAAAAATTGAATGCAACTAGACAATAACTAGTCTGTAACTTTCGTTCGGAATCAGTTTTGCGTAGTGTTAACTGAAACATGGATATCTGACTCATACGGAGTCCATTTTGGCTCCACAAGTAGTCAAAATGTTTGTGATGACCAGATGCTTCAAATGATTCTTTCATAGCAAACTTTTGGAGAACTTGTCTTAAGAATTTCATTCAGAAACTTGTTCGAAAACTTTTTTATTGAACACTCGACAAGTGCCTTTAGAGAACATACAAAAATTCCCAGTTGTGGACCTAGTGCATCATCATAAGTAAGGTCTCTTGCATTTTCCTAGAAGTAATTTGATCTCATATGGAGATGTTTAGTGAAGTAGAATGGAAAAATTGAATGCAACTACACAAGAACTAGTCTGGAACTTCCAATCAGAATCAGTTTTGCGCAGTGTTAACTGAAACATGGATATCTAACTCATACGGAGTCCATTTTGACTCCACAAGTAGTCAAAACGTTTGTTTAAACTAGATGCTTAAAATGATTCTTTCATAGGGAACTTTGGAGAAATTTCTTAATGAGTTCATTCAGAAAATTGTATAGAAACTTTCTTAACAAGCACTCGACAAACGCCTTTTTAGAACATACACAAAGTCCCAGCTGTGGACCTAGTGCATCATCATAACAAAGGTCTCTTGCATTTTCCTAGAAGTAAATGGATCTCATATGGATATGTTTAGTGAAGTAGAATGGAAAAAATCAAATGCAACTACACAAGAACTAGTTTGTAATTGCCGTTCGGAATCAGTTTGACGCAGTGTTAAATGAAACATGGATATCTGACTCATACGGAGTCTGTTTTGGCTCCACAAGTAGTCAAAACATTTTTGACGACCAGATGCTTCAAAGGATTCTTTCATAGGGAACTTTTCTTAAGAAGTTCATTCAGAAACTTGTACAGAAACTTTCTTAACGAGCACTTGACAAATGTCTTTTGGGAACATACACAAAGTCCCAGCCGTGGACGTAGTGCATCATCATAACTAAGGTCTCTTGCATTTCCCTATAAGTAATTGGGTCTCATATGAAGATGTTTAGTGAAGTAGAATGGAAAAACGAATGCAACTACACAAGAACTAGTTTGTAAATATCGTTCGGAATAAGTTTGCAGCAGTGTTAACTGAAACATGGATATCTGACTCATACGGAGTCCGTTTTGGCTCCACAATTACTCAAAAAAAATTTGACAACCAGATGCTTCAAACAATTCTTTCATAGGGAACTTTGGAGAACTTTTCTTGAGGAGTTCGTTCAGAAAAATGTACAAAAACTTTCTTAACGACCACTCGACAAATGCCTTTCGAGAACATACAAAAAGTCCAAGCTATGGACCTAGTGCATCATCATAACAAAGGTCTCTTGAATTTTCATACAAGTAATTGGATCTCATATGGATATGTTTAGTGAAGTTGAATGGAAAAAATCAAATGCAACTACACAAGAACTAGTCTGTAGCTCTCGTCCGAAATCAGTTTGACGCAGTGTTAAATCAAACATGGATATCTGACTCATACGGAGTCCATTTTGGCTCCACAAGTAGGCAAAATGTTTGTGACGACAAGATGCTTCAAAGGATACTTTCATAGGGGACTTTTTGGGAACTTTTCTTCAGGAGTTTGTTTAGAAAGTTGTACAGAAACTTTATTAACGAGCACTCGACAAACGTCTTTCGAGAACATACACAAAGTCCCAGCTGTGGACCTAATGCACAATCATAAATAAGGTCTTTTGCATTTCCCTATAAGTAATTAGATCTCATATAGAGATGTTTAGTGAAGTAGAATGAAAAAAATCGAATGCAACTACAAAAGAACTAGTCTGTAACTGTCGTTCCGAATCAGTTTCACGCAGTGTTAACTGAAACATGGATATTTGACTCATACGGAGTCCGTTTTGGCTCCACAAATAGTCAAAACATTTGTGAAGACTAGATGCTTTAAAGTATTCTTACATAGGGAACTTTTGGAGCACTTTTCTTAAGGACTTCATTTAGAAACTTGTACATAAACTTTCTTAACAAGCACTCGACAAACATCTTTCGAGAACATACACAAAGTCCTAGCTGTGGACCTAGTGCATCATCACAAATAAGGTCTCTTGCATTTCCCTAAAAGTAATTCGATCTAATATGGAGATGTTTAGTGAAGTAGAATGGAAAAAATCGAATGCAACTACACAAGAACTAGTCTTTAACTGTCGTTCGGAAATAGTTTAACGTAGTGTGAACTGAAACATGGATATCTAACTCATACGGAGTCCGTTTAGGCTCCACAAGTAGTCAAAACATTTGTGATGACTAGATTCTGCAAAGGATTCTTTCATAGGGAACTTTTGGAGAACTTTTCTTAAGGAATTCGTTCAGAAACTTGTACGGAAACTTTCTTAACGAGCACTCAGCAAACTCCTTTAGAGAACATACACAAAGTCCCAGTTGTGGACCTAGTGCATCATCATAACTAAGTTCTCTTGCATTTCCCTAGAAGTAATTGGATCTCATATGGAGAAGTTTAGTGTAGTAGAATGGAAAAAATCGAATGCAACTACACAAGACCTAGTCGGTAACTTTCGTTCGGAATTAGTTTTGCGAAGTGTTAACTGAAACATGGATATCTGACTCATACGGAGTCTGTTTTGGCTCCACAAGTATTCAAAACATTTGTGACGACCAGATGATTCAAAGTATACTTTCATAGGGAACTTTTGCAGAAATTTTCTTAAGGAGTTCGTTCAGAAACTTGTACAGAAACTTTCTTAACGAGCAGTCGATAAAGGTCTCTCAAGAACATAGACAAAGTCCCAGCTGTGGACCTACTGCATCATCATAAATAAGGTCTCTTGCATTTCACTATAACTAGTTGGATCTCATATGGAGATTTTTAGTGAAGTAGAATGAAAAAAATCGAATGCAACTACAAAAGACTTAGTCTGTAACTGTTGTTCTAAAGCAGTGTTGCGCGGTGTTAACTGAAACATGGATATCTGACTCATACGGAGTTCATTTTGTCTCAACAAATAGTCAAAATGTTAGTGAAGACCAGATGCTTCAAAGGATTCTTTCATAGGGAACTTGGGGAGAACTTTTCTTAAGGACTTTGTTCAGAAACTTGTACAGAAACTTTCTTAACGAGCACTCGACAAACGTCTTTCCAGAACATACATAAAGTACAAGCTATGGACCTAGTGCATCATCATAACTAAAGTCTCTTGCATTTCCCAAGAAGTACTTGGATCTCACCTGGAGAATGTTTAGTAAGGTAGAATGGCAAAAATCGAATGCAACTACACAAGAACTAGTCTCTAACTGTCGTTTGGAATCAGTTTGGTGCAGTGTTAACTGAAACATGGATATCTGACTCATACGAAGTCCGTTTTGGCTTCACAAGTGGTCAAAATGTTCAGACGACAAGATGCTTCAAAGGATTCTTTCATAGGAAACTTTTCGAGAACTTTTATTAAGGAGTTCGTTTAGAAACTTGTAGAAACTTTCTTAACGAGCACTCGACAAACGACTTTCGAGAACATACACAAAGTCCCAGCTATGGATATACTGCGTCATCATAACTAAGTTCTCCTGCATTTCCCTAGAAGAAATTGGATCGCATATGGAGATGTTTAGTGAAGTAGATTGGAAAAAATTGAAAGCAACTACACAAAAACTATTTTATAACTGTCGTTCAGAATTAGTTTAACGCGGTGTTAACTGAGACATGGATATCTGACTCATAAGAAGTTCGTTTTGGCTCCACAAGTAGTCAAAACATTTGTGACGACTAGATTCTTCAAAGGAACTTTTGGAGAACTTTTGGAGAACTTTTCTTAAGGAGTTCGTTCAGAAAATTGTACAGAAACTTTCTTAACGAGCACTCGACAAACGCCTTTCGAGAACATACACAATGTCCCAGCTATGCACCTAGTGCATCATCATAACAAAGGCTCTTGCATTTTCCTAGAAGTAATTGGAACTCATATGGAGATGTTTAATGAAGTTGAATGCAAAACATCGAATGCAACTACACAAGAACTAGTCTGTAACTGTCGTTCAGAATCAGTTTGACGCAATGTTAACTGAAACATGGATATCTGACTTATACGGAGTCCATTTTGGCTCGACAAGTAGTCAAAACGTTTATAACGACCAAATGCTTCAAAGGATTCTTTCATAGGGAACTTTTGGAGAACTTTTCTTAAGGAGTTTGTTCAGAAACTTGTACAGAAACTTTCTTAATGAGTGCTCGACAAACGTCTTTCGAGAACATACACAAATTCCCAGCTGTGGACGTAGTGCATCATAATAACTAAGGTCTCTTGCATTTCCCTTGAAGTAATTGGATCTCATAAGGAGATGTTTAGTGAAGTAGAATGGAAAAAATTGAATGCAACTACACAAGAACTATTCAGTAACTGTCGTTCGGAATTAGTTTAACGCAGTGTTAACTGAAACATGGATATCTGACTCATACAAAGTCTGTTTTGGCTCCACAAGTAGTCAAAATGTTGGTGACGACTATATTCTTCAAAGGATTCTTTCAGAGGGAACTTTTGGAGAACTTTTATTAAGGAGTTCATTTAGAAACTTGTACATAAACTTTCTTAACGAGCACTCGACAAAAGCCTTTAGAGAACATACAGAAATTCCCAGCTGTGGACCTAGTGCATCATCATAACTAAGGTCTCTTGTATTTCCCTATAAGTAAGTGGGTTTGATGTGGAGATGTTTAGTGAAGTAAAATGAAAAAAAATGAATGCAACTACACAAGAACTAGTCTGTAAATATCGTTCGGAATAAGTTTGCAATAGTGTTCATTGAAACATGGATATCTGACTCATACGGAGTCCGTTTTGGCTCCACAAGTAGTCAAAACATTTGTGACAACCAGATGCTTCAAGAGATTCTTTCATAGGGAACTTTGGAGAACTTTTCTTAAGGAGTTCGTTCAGAAAATTGTACAAAAAGTTTCTTAACGAGCAGTCGACAAACGCCTTTTGGGAACATACACAAAGTCCCAACTGTGGACCTAGTGCATCATCATAACAAAGGTCTCTTGAATTTTCCTACAAGTAATTGGATCTCATATGGATATTTTTGTGAAGTTGAATGGAAAAAATCAAATGCAACTACACAAGAACTAGTCTGTAGCTGTCGTTCGGAAAATTTTGACGCAGTGTTAACTGAAACATGGATATCTGACTCATACAGAGTCCATTTTGGCTCCACAAGTAGGCAAAATATTTGTGACGACCAGATGCTTCAAAGGATTCTTTCATAGGGAACTTTTGGGTAACTTTTCTTAAGGAGTTCGTTCACAGACTTGTACAGAAACTTTCTTAACGAGCACTCGGAAAACGTCTTTCGAGAACATACACAAAATCCCAGCTGTGGACCTAGTGCATCATCATAAATGAGGTCTCTTGCATTTCCCTATAAGTAATTAGATCTCATATAGAGATGTTTGGTGAAGTAGAATGAAAAAAATCGAATGCAACTACAAAAGAACTATTCTGTAACTGTCGTTCCAAATCAGTTTTGTGCAGTGTTAACTGAAACATGGATATTTGATTCATACGGAGTCCGTTTTGGTTCCATAAATAGTCAAAACATTTGTGAAGACCATATGCTTCAAAGTATTCATTCATAGGGAACTTTTGGAGAACTTTTCTTAAGGAGTTCATTAGGAAACTTCTACAGAAACTTTCTTAACGAGCACTCAACAAACATCTTTCGAGAACATACACAAAGTCCCAGCTGTGGACCTAGTGCATCATCACAACTAAGGTCTCTTCCATTTCCGTAGAAGTAATTGGATCTCATATGGAGATGTTTAGTGAAGTAGAATGGAAAAAATCGAATGCAGCTACACAAGAACTAATCTGTAACTGTCGTTTGCAAATTGTTTGACACAGTGTTAACTAAACATGGATATCTAACTCATACAGAGTCCGTTTTGGCTCCACAAGTAGTCAACACGTTTGTGATGACCAGATTCTTCAAAGGATTCTTTCAGGGGAACTTTTGGAGAACTTTTCTTAAGGAATTCGTTCAGAAACTTGTACGGAAACTTTCTTAACGAGCACTCGACAAACGCCTTTAGAGAACATACACAAAGTCCCAGTTGTGGACCTAGTGCATCATCATAACTAAGTTCTCTTGCATTTCCCTAGAAGTAATTGTATCTCATATGGAGATGTTTTGTGAAGTAGAATGGAAAAAATCGAATGCAACTACACAAGAACTAGTTTTTAACTGTTGTTCGGAACTAGTTCTGCAAAGTGTTAACTGAAACGTGGATATCTGACTCACACGGAGTCTGTTTTGGCTCCACAAGTAGTCAAAACGTTGGTGACGACCAAATGCTTCAAATTATTCTTACATAGGGAGCATTTGGAGAAATTTTCTTCAGGAGTTCGTTCAGAAACTTGTACAAAAACTTTCTTAATGAGCAGTCGATAAAGGTCTCTCGAGAACATAGACAAAGTCCCAGCTGTGGACCTACTGCATCATCATAAATAAGGTCTCTTGCATTTCCCTATAACTAATGGGATCTCATAAGCAGATTTTTAGTGAAGTAGAATGAAAAAAATTAAATGCAACTACAAAAGAACTAGTCTGTAACTATCGTTCTGAATCAGTGTTGCGCAATGTTAACTAAATCATGGATATCTGACTGATACGGAGTTTGTTTTGGCTCCACAAATAGTCAAAATGTTTGTGAAGACCAGATGCTTCAAAGGATTCCTTCATAGGGAACTTTTGGAGAACTTTTCTTAAGGACTTCGTTCAGAAACTTGTACAGAAACTTTCTTAACGAGCACTCGACAAACGTCTTTCGAGAACATACATAAAGTCCAAGCTGTGGACCTAGTGCATCATCATAATTAAGGTCTCTTGCATTTCCCTAGAAGTAATTGGATCTCACATGGAGATGTTTAGTGAAGTACGATGGAAAAAATCGAATGCAACTACACAAGAACTAGTCTGTAACTGTCGTTCAGAATCAGTTTGGCGCAGTGTTAACTGAAACATGGATATCTGACTCATACGGAGTCCGTTTTGGCTCCACAAGTAGTCAAAATGTTTGTTACGACAAGATGCTTCAAAGGATTCTTTCATAGGAAACTTTTCGAGAACTTTTCTTAAGGAGTTCGTTTAGAAACTTGTACATGAACTTTCTTAACGAGCACTCGACAAACGCCTTTCGAGAACATACACAAAGTCCCAACTATGGATGTACTGCATCATCATAACTAAGGTCTCTTGCATTTCCCTAGAAGTAATTGGATCGCATATGGAGATGTTTAGTGAATAGAATGGAAAAAATTGAATGCAACTACACAAGAACTATTCTATAACTGTCGTTCGGAATCATAAGAGGTTCGTTTTGCCTTCAAAATTAGTCAAAACGTTTGTGACGACTTGATTCCTCAAAGGAATCTTTCAGAGGGAACTTTTGGAGAACTTTTCTTAAGGACTTCGTTCAGATACTCGTATAGAAACTTTCTTAACGAGCACTCGGCAAACGCCTTTAGAGAACATACACAAAGTCCCAGCTGTGGACCTAGTGCATCATCATAACTAAGGTCTCTTGCATTTCACTATAAGTAATTGGGTCTCATCTGGAGATGTTTAGTGAAGTACAATAGAAAAAATCGAATGCAACTACACAAGAACTAGTCTGTAAATATCGTTCGGAATCAGTTTCGAGCAGTGTTAACTGAAACATGGATATCTTACTCATACGGAGTCCGTTTTGGCTACAGAAGTAGTCAAAACGTTTGTCACAACTAGATGCTTCAAACAATTCTGTCATAGGGAACTTTGGAGAACTTTTCTTAAGGAGTTCGTTCAGAAAATTGTACATAAACTTTCTTAACGAGCACTCGACAAACGCCTTTCGAGAACATACACAAAGTCCCAGCTGTGCACCTAGTGCATCATCATAACAAAGGTCTTTCATTTTCTTAGAAGTAATTGGATCTCATATAGAGATGTTTAATGAAGTTGAATGGAAAACGTCGAATGCAACTACACAAGAACTAGTCTGTAACTATCGTTCGGAATCAATTTGGCGCAATGTTAACTGAAACATGGATATCTGACTTATACGGAGTCCGTTTTGGCTTGACATGTAGTCAAAACGTTTGTGACGACCAGATGCTTCAAAGGATTCTTTCATAGGGAACTTTTGGAGAACTTTTCTTAAGGAGTTCGTTCAGAAACTTTCTTAACGAGCGCTCGACAAACATCTTTTGTGAACATGAACAAAGTCCCAGCTGTGGACGTAGTGCATCATCATAAATAAGGTCTGTTGTATTTCCCTATAAGTAATTGGATCTCATATGGAGATGTTTAATGAAGTAGAATGAAAAAAATCAAATGCAACTACACAAGAACTATTCTGTAATTGTCGTTCAGAATTAGTTTAACGCAGTGTTAACTGAAACATGGATATCTGACTCATACAAAGTCCGTTTTGGCTCCACAAGTAGTCAAAACGTTTGTGAGAACTAGATTCTTCAAAGGACTCTTTCAGAGGGAACTTTTGGAGACCTTTTCTTAAGCAGTTCGTTCAGAAACTTGTATAGAAACTTTCTTAACGAGCACTCGACAAATGCCTTTAGAGAATATACACAAAGTCCCAGCTGTGGACCTAGTGCATAATCATAACTAAGGTCTCTTGCATTTTCCTATAAGTAATTGGGTCTCATATGGTGATGTTTAGCGAAGTAGAATGGAAAAAATCATATACAACTACACAACAACTAGTCTGTAAATATCGTTCGGAATCAGTTTGGAGCAGTGTTAACTGAAACATGGATATCTGACTCATCCGAAGTCCGTTTTGGCTCCACAAGTAGTCAAAAATTTTGTGACAACCAGATGCTTCAAACAATTCTTTCATAGGGAACTTTGGCTAACTTTTCTTAAGGAGTTCGTTCAGAAAATTGTATAGAAACTTTCTTAACGAGCACTCGACAAATGCCTTTTGAGAACAAACACAAAGTCCCAGCTTTGGACGTAGTGCATCATCATAACAAAATTCTCTTGCATTTTCCTCAAAGTAATTGGATCTCATATGCGATGTTTAGTGAAGTTTAATGGAAAAAATCGAATGCAACTACACAAGAACTAGTCTATAACTGTCGTTCGGAATCAGGTTGACGTAGTGTTAACTGAAACATGGATATCTAACTCATACGGAGTCCGTTTCACCACCACAAGTAGTCAAAACGTTTGTGACGACCAGACGCTTCAAAGGATTCTTTCATAGGGAACTTTTGGAGATCTTTTCTGGAGGAGTTCATTCAGAAACTTGTAGAGAAACTTTCTTAACAAGCACTCCACAAACGTCTTTCGAGAACATACACAAAGTCCCAGCTGTGGTCCTAGTGCATCATCATAAATAAGGTCTCTTGTACTTCCCATAAGTAATTGGATCTCATATGGAGATGTTTAGTGAAGTAGAATGAAAAAAAATCAAATGCAACTACAAAAGAACTAGTCTGTAACTGCCATTCCGAATCAGTTTTGCGCATTGTAAACTGAAACATGGATATTTGACTCATAAAGAGTCTGTTTTGGCTCCACAAGTAGTCAAAACGTTTGTGGCGACTAGATTCTTCAAAGGACTCTTTCAGAGGGACTTTTGGAGAACATTTCTTAAGGAGTTCGTTCAGAAACTTGTATAGAAACCTTCTTAACGAGCACTCGACAAACGCCTTTAGAGAACATACACAAAGTCCCAGCTGTGGACCTAGTGCATAATCATAACTAAGGTATCTTTCATTTTCCTATAAGTAATTGGGTCTCATATGGAGATGTTTAGTGAAGTAGAATGGAAAAAATCGTATGCAACTACACAACAAGTAGTTTGTAAATATC